>NC_080086.1:134953511-135271948 GCF_950005125.1 Chionomys nivalis | reverse complement strand
AGACCCAAAAAGAGGAACATGGGATGTACTCACTCATATTTGGTTTCTAGCCATAAATAAAGGACATTGAGCATATAATTCGTGATCCTAGAGAAACTAAATAAGAAGGTGAACCCAAAGAAAAACATATAGGCATCCTCCTGAATATTAACCTTCATCAGGCGATGAAAGGAGACAGAGGCAGAGACCCACATTGGAGCCCCGGACAGAAATCTCAAGGTCCAAATCAGGAGCAGAAGGAGAGAGAGCACGAGCAAGGAACTCAGGACCGCGAGGGATACATGCACACACTGAGACAATGGGGATGTTCTATTGGGAACTCACCAAGGCCAGCTGGCCTGGGTCTGAAAGAGCGTGGGATAAAACCAGACTCGCTGAACATAGCAGACGATGAGGACTACTGAGAACTCAAAAACAATGGCAATGGGTTTTTGATCCTACTGTACCTACTGGCTTGGTGGCAGCCTAGGCAGTTTGGATGCTCACCTTAATAGACCTGGATGGAGATGGGGGGTCCTTGGACTTCCCACAGGGCAGGGAACCCTGATTGCTCTTCAGGCTGACTAGGGAGGGGGACTTGATTGGGAGAGGGGGAGGGAAATGGGAGGTGGTGGCGGGGAGGAGGCAGAAATCTTTAATAAATAAATTAATTTAAAAAAAAACAAAAAAAAGAAAAAGAAAAAGGGCTTTCAGTACTATTTCTGTAGAAAATCAAAACAGGTAGCAAATCCCTTTACTTAAATGTGGTGTTGTGGGTGTGCGAACGGGGAGATAGGGTGGACAAGCCCTGGAGTCGGCCTTTTTTTCTAGCGTGGTGGCTCTTTGCTCTCTCCCAACACTTCTACTGCTCCTCTGTTTTCCCCATGACCTTCCTCTGAGTATACACTTCTATGAGCCAGTGCTCCTCCATCCAACTCAGCAGGTGGGCCAAAATAGCTTTGTAATTAGCTCTCTTGACAGCCCCAACTGGCTGCTCTTAAAATAATTCGGGTAAGTGTGTCCTCTTGTGCTATAGGGGATATGCCAGTAGCCAGCTACCTCCGGAGGCACTGGGTCCAGAGAGCTGCTTTCCTGTGGAGGGGGAAAACGAGCATTTTCCAGAGCTTGAGACATGTCACAGCAAATGTATATCCGAAACACATCACATTTGACATAGATAGCCATGGTTCCTTGGTTCTGGGACACCAAGACTTTGATGTTCACTTAGGACTGGAAGAGAAGTTCTGGGAAAGAAATATAAGACAGTCACTTCAGCCTGATATTTACCAAATGCCAAGGTTAGATGTTAATGCCACTTGAATAATGAAAAATGTGTACATTGGGCCTTGGGAAAGGGGGGCTCATCAGAAGATAGAGCAAGCGAAGCTGTGACCCAGAAGAAGGATCGGGGAAGGCAGAGTCCCCCGTGACACGTGCGCTCTGAAGAATGAAGCTGGTGTGCAATGAGCTGGGCTGCAGGAGCAGGGCCAAAGGTCTCTGAAGTCCTGTGTGGCCAAGGGTCCAAAGTGATGTGGTCTAGTATTGTGGGGATAAGAATTGAGGCTACATACCCCTTAAAAAGTCACTACCCACTAGAAATGGCTATATTGTTTCTGCCTCACTTCGCACTGGGCCACAACATGCACCTCTTCTCCACTGGGGAGGTAGGAATAGCAGGTGGTACTCCAAACTGGAGGATTTTTCCCAGAGAGTTCTTTTCTTACTACACATGCCAGGGTACACCTGGCTCAAGAAAGCAGACTCTTTCCATTTGCTATTTAATCTCTTGATCCCAAGGGTCATGGAACAGATAGTGACTTCTGTGTAAGCAGTCAGAGCCAGTAGTGGTAGAAATGTGTGCACACAGAACCAGGCAGTTCCACACATACGCTTGGTATTTGCTTTTCTGTGTGCTTTCTGTTATGTCAAATTCAAGGCAGAGAAAGTTGCCCCCACACCCCTCTGCTGGAGTGAGTGAGTGTGCTCTGTGCAGCGGGACTGTTTCTGAGCTGTCTGGGCCATAGAAGCACAAATAGAAACCCCGGGCACATAAGGACACGCGCAGGCCACAGAGCCTGTGAACGGCTCCATCAAGTTCCAGTGAACAGATGTTTATCCCACAACGTTTTTCCTCTTCTTGGGGTTTGTCCAGTGCATTAAAGGAAAGAAAGAAAAAGGAACCTTAAACTGTTTACACTAATTATCCCCGTTTGCTGCCTTTGCTTGTTGTGTTTTGCTCTTTCCTTTTTCCCATACATTAAGAGCTCTTCGTGTGAGGAAATTCTGCCCAGCTGCTTTCTGGAACAGACCCTTCCATAGCTTAAACTGGGAACCCTTTGTTCTTGGATCTGAGTGGAGCTCAGCTTGCCTTGTCACGTGTGTGTTGGTGCGACTTCCCAGAAGTTTATAGGCTTTTTCAACCCATTTCCTTCTTACCCCAAAGATAATCTGCTTCCATGACTTTCCTTCAAGTAAACAACTCCAGATCCCGTCGTCGTTTCGTTTCTCCCTGCGGCTCAGTCAGTATTTTATGTAGCAATCAGCTACGAAGCATGTGGTTAAGTTTGGTGAGTTCCATGCCACTACCCTAGCTATTAAAATATAAGTCAAGCCCTTTCTTCTGCCCCTGCATTGTTCATGTTTTCACTTATTTTTTCATTTCCTTTGTTCAAGAAATACACATATATATTTAGCTCCTGCTGTGTACCAGGTACTGCTCTGGATACAAAGGAGTCTGCAGTAAGTAAAACCAGACGTGGTCTTGGCCTTCAAGGAATTCCCATTGTAGTGAGGGAGAAAGGCATATAAAGAATTAATTACAATTCAAGGTGATACACGCTATAATAGTAGGGTGTTCAAAGTTCTTTGAGGAATGGCAAGGGTGTAATTGGCTCTGCCCCAGGCATCAAAAATGACTTCCCAGAGTACTTGTCATGTGTTTATTCTAGATATAGACCAACATAAATGGAAGATCATGTTTGCAAAATGGTAAATAGGTCAGAGGGGCAGGAACTAGGATGCAAGGGATGGAGATAAAGCTGGGAGGCAAGTTGGGCAGCAACCTGAAGGGTATATCTTACAGAAAAGGGAAGATAAGAGCAATGGCAACTTTTCAGCAGAAAACTACGCACTCAATGTTATGAGCTTAGTTGTGTTTGCTTAAAATCCATACGCTGTGGTCCCACCCCCAGCACCTCAGAAAGTATTGGAGACGGGGCCTTTCCCTGGTGTTCAGCTAGAATGAGGCTGTGCTTTAATCGATGGGACTGGAGCCCTTAACAGAGAGAAGGAGGCAGAAGGAGAATACTGTAAAAACATGTTACAAAAGCACATCAGCCAGTCTCGGATCTCAGACATCCACCCCTGAAATTGTAGAAGATACAGTTCTGCTGTTTTGACAGCCCAGTCTTTGTGCACTTAGGTGTAAGAGTTCTGAAAAGTGGATGCACTCAGGTTTGTGATTTGTAAAGGTGAGGGGCTGTGTGCTGGATGCTGACTTAGGATGGACAGGAATGAGGTAGAGGAAGCAGGAATAGGGGGCAGTGGCAAAGGTCCGGGTTGCTGAGGGACTATACTAGTGACACCATTTTAACCAAAATAATGAATACCACAGAGGGGGAGTGGAGAGGAGTAGAACCCCACACAGTACATTTAGGCTTAGATCTGTCTGCTTTTGCTTGTACCTTGGTGGCTGAGCTATTTGAGTGGTATGGCATCAAAGTGAATTTCTTTCCTGTTGGCCCTTGCTTGAGTTCTACAGCAGGAGCGATGTTTCCCTACTGGCTCTGTTCCGGCTTCACATTAGCAGGCATGGCCGTAGCTGCATCCTTCCCGCATTAGCCACAGTTTCACTGGGAGTCATCTTCTGCAGCTGTAGTTCTCTCTAGTTCAAGTCCTGGACTAAATAATGCCAGGCCTGGGCTGCTTCTCTGCCTCTTGTTTCTTTAACCCTCTTTACAGCTTCAGAAAAAAATCCCTTTGGTAGGTTCTGTTCAGTCTACCCTGTGGATGCACCATCTCTTTCTTTCCATGACTTTAAAGTGTCCCCTTCTATGGGGAGGTCTGAGACAGGTGGGAATTTATGATGACACGTGGAAAGAGTCTGAGTCTGGATATAGATCTAGTATTATGTAGGTAAGTTTGAATCCTTTAGTTGCCAGTAGTACAGCATGAAAAAGGACAAGGGTCATAGGTAGAATGCTGGAAAAAATTAACTTTTCAGGGATTATCTTTTTTGTAGCAAAGTTGGATTTCACTTATATAGTCTTTAGTCTCGTTATAGGAATAGAATATCCCTGCTAGTTACGGAAAAACCGAAGTTTGCATGCATGTTGGTGTATACCTATAATTTCAAACTTAAGAGCTGAAGCAGGAGGATCATGTGTTCTAGTTTTTCCAACCCAGCTTGAGGAGACAGAGAGAAAGAGAGAGAGAGTGTGTGTGTGTGTTCTTGGCTTTGATTTTGTCATAAAGAGGGGACTTGGTATCCAGTGAATAGTGGATCCATTCTACAGAACATTAGTAGCATAATAAAAGATAACATTTTAAGTGACCTTAAGGACCTCAGAAATATTATTAAAAAACTGTGCATGTTTCATTACAAATTACTTAAAAATACTTCTTAATGAAATTTACTAAGTACTTTTGGATAGCACTCCTTGGTGGCCAAGACTTACTTACTCTATATATTCCAAAATAATAAACCCTATTCTACTTATTAAATTGAGACAGTTGTAATGGTTGTATGATGTTTTTTCATTGTGTTATCATTAATCTGTATTTCTATATCATAGGTGTCATTATCTTCCTTATTATTGATGATGAAACCAGCACTTAGAGAGAAGTCAGTAATTTTCTCCAGACCACACAGCTGGTAAATGTCAGAGCCAAAGTCTTGTGTTTATCTGAACAAGAGAGGGGTTTCACTAATACTTAGACTTTCTTGGACCCCATCCAAAGGCTTTTGTTTGAGAACTCAAGGAGACCAGCACAAAGCACTTCCCCTGGAAAGGGGTTGCTGTGGGCAAGGCATAGAAGATGCCTTTACTGAAGGTGTTGGCAAGCACTTGAACCTGGTGTTTGAAAGACCAGAACTGATATGCGGGGCACATCACAGGTGTCCCTTCTGTTCCTTACGTAGTAGCACAGATGTAATGTGCTAAATATTTTAGCCAGAAACTAATTTTCTTAGATGGCATCACATAATTGGGGTGCTTTTGGTGTACTTTTGCCATTTTTATGTTGCCAAGCAATGGCCTGATACTTGAGGAATTTTGTACGCACCTTGCTGTGGTGTCATGAAAGGTCTCATGATCAGCATCACTCCTGGCCACTGTGCATTTTCCTCTTCTCATTTAGTCGTAATTCTACCCCCTTTTGAGGTTCAGAGGGTAAGGAACATTCAAAAAGGAAATGCGTATGACCTGTGTGGCTCCTCATCACCGTTCCATCCCATGCGTTATTCTGGAACACACGAAGTTGAGCTCTGAACATGTTTCTAATCTCTGGGATGCACCATTCTGAGCGCTTCATGGTTCCCAGTTTACCCTGCGGAAGTTGGGCAGGGAGTAGTGTCTTCAGTGATTTCCCCTCACGGTCCATCTTCAGATCTGGCCCTTTCTGAAGGCCCACCATAGAGAACCTCTGCCCCCAGATCAGCCAACACAGCCGGACTTTGTGTGTGAACTGCAGGGTCAGCCTTCCTCCTCAGCCTTCTAGGGCTGCATCTCAGGAAGTTCTTCCTTCTGTAGTGGAGCTCTGAGCAGCAGAGTGAAGGACAGAGCCCTGCCCCAGTCTTTGGGCTTCTGACTCCGCTGCCCGCTAAGGACAGGTTTATTCATACTGCCTTTCTTTCACATCCCTCGTGGACTGGGGGTAGTTGTAAAGGTGCTTTCCTGAACCACCTTAATGAGCGAGAGTTTACTTCAAGCTATGCTAACAAGAGGAGCCTGCAACATAGTTCTCTAATTATTACTGTAGGTGTCTTTGATTAAGAGGGGGAAATGCTTTCTTTTAAAAACATTTTAGTCTAAATGCAGCGAATATGCTGATATTGTTTCTTGTTTAACTATTCTAGATCAGTTGTCAGAACCTGTTACAAACTTTTAAATGGTTCCTTCTTTCTGTTCCAGCCAGGTTGATAGAATTCTCACCTGGGCAGGCGATTTTAGCTGGCAAGAGTGTATTCATCTGTCATTGTGCACTTTCTGACCTGTTCAAAGAAAGACTGCAAAGATCCAGTAGTGAGACGTTAGATGAGCACTGTGTGGCGGTCCAGCAGAACCCTCTCAGCGCTGAGAACAAGAACCCATGGCCCAGGAACATAGTTATAACTTAAGGCCTCCCAAAAGTCTCAGTGTAATTTTCAGACTTAATAACTTCAGAAGTACTAAATACTTCAGAGTTTCAAAAACATTTTGAACATTTAATTACTTAACTTTCTTTTATAAGTGTTGAATTTTAATTTTGTCCTGCTCTAGTGGAAAAGTGTCACAGACTGAAACAAAAATTAAAACTAAAATTGAACTAACTGGGATTTTGTAAGCTGTGTCTATTTTATAATTTTGAGCACCAAAATTACAAACAAAAGAGAACTCTAGCGTAGTTCAATGGCAGAGTGCTTGCCGCATACCTATAAGGCTTGAGTTAAAACCCCAGCAGTCAAAAGAGGGAATTTTTTTAAAGTGACCTGGAGGGATGGCTCAGTCAAGTGCCTACTGCAAATTGGCATGTGAATTCATGATTCTCAGAGCAAGCATGATGACATACGTGTTGGTGTGCAGGGACACTTAGTTCAGTGAACTCAAGTTCATTGGCCAACCATTAGAGATGATTTTTTTTTGTTTTTTTTTTTTTGTTAACCACAGTTAATTTCAACTTTATTTCATCAACAAGAAAGTGATAGGACTCTAACCAGTGTGCCACTTTCAATGTATTCTCAGAGCTAAAAGCTCATTTTCCCTTCAAACATCTGTCGCAGCCCCCTGCTGAAGAGGTTCCTCTCAATTTCCTAGACAATTTCATATGGCCTTTAGCTGTATGTTACCTCTCCTAAAGAACTGTTTTGAATATTTCTCAGTTGCCCTCCTATACACAAAGGATAAGGAAGCAGAGATGGAAATCAGAGAAGCATCACCCTTCACGATAGCCACAAATAGCATAAAATATCTTGGGGTAACTCTAACCAAGGAAGTAAAGGATCTATTTGACAAGAACTTTAAGTCTATGAAGAAAGAAATTGAGGAGGATACCAGAAAATGGAAGGATCTCCCTTGCTCTTGGATTGGGAGGATCAACATAGTAAAAATGGCAATTCTACCAAGGGCAATTTATAGATTCAATGCAATCCCCATTAAAATCCCATCAAAATTCTTCACAGATCTTGAGAGGACAATAATCAACTTTATATGGAGAAACAAAAAACCCAGGATAGCCAAAACAATCTTATAAAATAAAGGATCGTCTGGAGGCATTACCATCCCTGACCTCAAACTCTATTACAGAGCCTCAGTATTGAAAACAGCTTGGTATTGGCATAAAAACAGAGAAGTCGATCAATAGAGCTGATTTTGAATTTTCAGGTTTAGTGAGAGAACCTGACTCAAAAACAACAACCAATACCAACTTGTGATCTATATACACACACGAAGCGTGCATGTCTGTCCCATGCACACACAGACACCAACAACACACTCTCCCACACACAGACAGGCAAAGGTGATGATCTATAAGGGAGATTTTTAAAATAGCATGTGCTAAATGTTCATATCCACATTGGAAGTGAAAAGGAAAGACTGAATATCAAAATTAATAGTGCTTTTCTATGGGTTGGTAGGATTAGGAGCTGCCTAAATTTCTCTCTTTGTTTCTCTCCACTTGCATTTTATGCAGTGAACATATACTATCTATTCATAAAAAGCATTAAATACTTTAAGGCATAAAGCCAATATTTTGACTTACTCTGATGCCCAAAGTATCACAATTACCATGTATAAAAAGCTAGAATTATTAACTCCCAGCCACCAGTTGCCATTAAAGTAATGAATTTAGCTACTCATGCAGAAAATCAAGAACAATTATGATCTAAAAAACATTACTTCCTAAAATAGCTAAAGGCTATGCTCCATACCTTTCAGTTTGATTGATGATATCACTTTTAAAGGTTATTTTTAGCTGTTTACAAACTAGAATAGAATCATATGCGACATGGAAGAACTTTTTATTATTATTATTTTGTATCTTATCATTCTAAAATATTAAATAAAAATTTATGAGTAGAAGCTAAAAAGGAACAGATTTTAACTTTGCAAAATACCCATTTCTCTCTCATGCTTTTAACACTTCATTTTTTGTTTGAGACGGGGTTTCAGGGAGCTGAGGCTGATCTTAAATTCCTCATTATCCATCCTCCACCTCCAAAATATTGAAATTACAGGCTCTTGCCAAAATACCCAGCTTAAACATGTTTTTAAGTAAAGACTACCAAACAGATTAATAGATGTACACATTAAAACTACTTTTAGAAACAGGATATAAAGGAATATACACTGTAAAGTGTACTTCCTTCAGTTCACAGCACAAAGGTGCGGTGAGTACAAGCGTCTCAGGGAACCTGTTCCTCCCCCAACACTATGGCGCAGAGATGGCTCCATTTTAACCCACATCGCTCTGTTGGACGTAACTTGCAGTATATTTGTTTCACCAGATCCTTACTGCTGCCCACGGGTTTTCTTTCAGTCTTACCAAGCTAACAATGACTCTCTTTACATGTCCCAAGGACCATAATTATTAAGTCACACCTGTGAGCTGATGAGAAGCGATGCTGGGATTCTCATATGCGAACATGCTTAGCGGTGTTCAGAGTGCTTCCTCGTGGATCACTTCCTTGATTTTATCCTTTAGGATAATCTACCTTCTTCTGAAATGGTTATTTCTTTATTTCCAGAAGTGGGCAACTCTTTTGTGCCTTATGAATTTGTCGTTGGTGATTATAGACTGGCTCTCCTAGGTGAATTCAGCAGTTGGGATATTTAATGATATGTCAATGAAGGCTGTAGATTGGATCTTATTGCCTTCAGATTTTTTTTTCACTTTGTATTTTTTTTATTTTATTTTTTTATATTAATTAATTTATTTAATTATTAAAGATTTCTGCCTCTTCCCCGCCACCACCTCCCATTCCCTCCCCCTCCCCCAATCAAGTCTTCCTCCCTCCGAGCACTGGACTGAAGTCTCACGATCCAAGGGAGGAGCAGAAGGAGAGTGAGCACGAGCAAGGAACTCAGGACTGCGAGGGGGGCACCCACACACTGAGGCAATGGGGATGTTCTATCGGGAACTCACCAAGGCCAGCTGGCCTGGGTCTGAAAAAGCATGGGACAAAACCGGTCTCGCCTTCAGATTTTAAAATCATTTTTTTCTCTTCTGCTAACCTACAAACAGTGTCTGTTTGTTGTGTGTGTGTGTGTGGGGGGGGTAACTTTAGAACAAAAACGTCTTAAGTTTTTATGTGTTGATGTTTTGACTGCATGTATTTCTGGGTACCTTGTGAGTGCCTGGTACCCATGGAGACCAGAAGAGGGTGTTTGATCCCCTGAAAGTGGAGTTAAATGGTTGTGAGTCCCCATGTGTATTCTGGGAATCAAACCCTCATCCTCTGCAGGAAAAACCAGTACTCTTAACCACTGAACCATCTCTCCAGCCCCAGCAACGACCTTTCTTGATGTTTTATATGCCACTCAAAGTTTTTAGTTCAGGGACATTATGAGAGGAGAACAGAGGAGAGGAACTTGGGAAATTTAGCCCTGCTAAGCATCATCCACCTTCTGTGTTTTATTTGATAGTAGGGTGTGTGTACATGATCCAGTTCACAAATCTTCATAGACTGAGAATCCATTTTTTGTTTGCTCCAACAGCACAATCAGATTAGTACACCCGCAGCTTTGGAGACCAGCATGTGCAATGATATAAATAGTTTTGCCCTCTCTTTTTAATTCTTTCTCATCAAAAAGTGAGAACAAGTTCTTACAAGAGTTTGAAGCATTCTTCTGGGCAGCTACAGAGTAGGGAAAGTGCTTCCCTCTGCCGCATTGTCTCCTTCAAGTGTATGGAGAGCCCTGGGTGAACACAGGGCCAGAAGTCCAGAGTGTGGAACTCTGCCCAGGCACGTCTGCCTTCCTCACGTTATCCTCAAGCTGCCTTCTCTCTTGGCTTGCTTATACTTCCCTATAAGGAAAACCCTGTCTCTGAGCAGTATGTATGTGCTAGCCTTGTGGAAGTTGCTCTAGCACAGCTTACCATTCACTTTTGACAAGAGCTTAACTGACCACAAATGGACAACTATTTTATAAATAAGTGACTATGTTTACCTTTTCTCTCTTTGGTGCCTAAAATTCATTGTATATTGTAAAGCCAGCCTATAGGCTTTACGAAACTTTGGCTTAGGACCAGATAGGCTTCCAGATTCCTGGATCTAGATAGCCTTGGGAGAGGGGGGGAATGGATCCTTCGGAATCGGGCATCGGGGATGCCTTGGGTCCAGAGCACTAGAGTATATTTGTAGTCATGAAAAGCGACTGTGGTGGCACAGCGCCATTCCAGTGATCTGACTTGCAGGTCATTGAGTACAGCAGGGAGTGAGACTTCTGGATCACAGGGTACAACTTTAATGTGCACAGACTGGCTTCATGTTGGCACTACAGCATCCCTGATTGTCCTTCCAAGCTGTCTTCAGCCTTGTACTTGGGGCTAGGCGTGGATGTTGGGGTGATGTGATGCTGCCCTCTCTGATCATCGATGCTTCTGTATTGCCAGTGAGAATCTCTGACAACTTTCTGCATTCTGTAGTACAGGCTGGTACATGACCTTTGGGTTTGAAAGCCTTGGAGATAGTCCAGAAGTTTAAAAAGAAGAAGACAAGGTTGAGAAATAGGATTTATTAAAGTTAAGAGAATTAAGAGAATGAAGAGAAAGATTAACCATAAATTCCTTGCTCTTACACAGGCATTCAGGTGGAGAAAAACGTTGAGGCATGTGATCCCCTGGTTTAGACTAGAGTGGTAACTTCCATCCATTTTATCTATGAAGTACATTCTCCAAGGAATTTTAATTTTCCTGGTAGTCTTCATAATAAAGGCAGAAGCGTGGTTTTCTGTAGAAGCGAATTCTGAGCCTCTGTGAAGACTACTTGTCATCCATTAAACAAAGGTGAATGCAGCACTAAAGAGACCAAAGCCCTCAGGAGATTGCATTCTAGCTATAGAAGCCGGCAAGAAAGTAAGCAAGTACTATGGAGGGGGAATGGAAGAAGGAAAAGGTGAGGGTCCAAGGAGAGGGGTACCAACTAAGGAAAACTTGATGACATTTGAGCTGAAGGAAGGTGTCTCGGTCAACATGGAGGTGAGGACGGGATATGACCGAGAGCTGCCGAGGATACACAGGGGTCCCAGTGTGGCTCTCTTGGTAGGTTCTTAAATGAGGGAACAGCGCTGCTGATCCTGCTAAGAGCCCTGTTTTCTTCTGAGGTGAGTGTCGTCAGAGTGTCTTGGAAGAGGAATTGTGTAATATGTCATTTATAAGACCTTTCTGACTGCTGTTGTGAGAATTGTTGAGAAGAGGGTCAGGAGTAGAATCCAGGAACCAGCTAGTGGGCTGCTTCAAAAATCCCAGTAAGTAGTGATGGGAGCTTGAACAAGTAGTAGAATTAGGGGTGGTAAATATCAGCAGGTTTCTAGGCCCTAGGCTTGAGGATTTGCCAATAGACTGGACATAGGGAAAAATTAAAGTCATACCAAGGTTATGTTTGTTTGCTTTTCTTCAACTAGAAGAATGAATTTACTGAAAAAAAAGTGGATGTCTTAGTTAGGGTTGCTATTGCTGTGATCAAACACATGACCAAAGCAACTTGGGGAGGAAAGGGTTTATTCAGTGTACATTTCCACATCACAGTTCATCATTAAAGGAAGTCAGACAAGAACTCACACAGGGCAGGAATCTGGAGGCAGGAGCTGATGCTGAGACCATGGAGGAGTGCTGCTTACTGACTTGCTCCTCGTGGTTTCCTCAGGCTGCTTTGCTACAAAACCCAGGACCACTAGCACAGAGATAGCACCACCCACAAGGGACTCCCTGATCATTTACTAATTAAGAAAATCCCCTCCAGGTTTGCTTATAGCCTAACCTTATGGAGGCATTTTCTCAGTTGGAGCTCCCTCCTCACTGATGAGTAGCTTGTGTCAAGTTGACATAAAACCAGCCAGTACAGTAGTGAAAGTATGTTTGGAGCTGCAGGATTGGGGATTGGGTCTTGAATGCATTGATATGTCTATTAGACATCCAAGAGGGTGTGTCCTGAAGGCAGTTGGATATATGGACTTGTGCTCAGAGAAGTCTGACCTGACAATGCACAGTTGGAAATAGTTGGTAGATGGTGGCATTTAGAGTTTGAAACCCAGTTGAGCTCATGTAGCAAGGCTGTGTAGATGTAGAAGACAGAATCCGAATCCTAGAGATCGAATTTTAATCAACCCTGGGCAAAGGTCAATGCCTAATTCAAGACAGCACAATTTTCAATAATGGGTTCTATCATAAGTATTCTGTGCTTTGAAGGCCAGCTTTTCCATCCTGCCAGTGTAGTGCAAAAACAAGCAGAATTCATAGGCTAATGGATATGACTGCACCTTATCAAAACACCGTGCAGCCACGTGGATATTGCACATAGACAATTGTCGGCCTTTAGTACATCCTAGGATGTGTGTGTGTGTGTGTGTGTGTGTGTGTGTGTGTGTGTTGTTTTTTGTTTCTATGTTTTCCTGAAGCTCTGGGCTTGAACCTAGGGCTACTTACGAGCTAAGTAAGCACACTAACAATGATCTAAATCTCTACTCCATTTTTAACTCGGTACATAAAAAGCAAAAAATGGGGTACAGATTGAGTTCTAGGCTGGTTTTGAATTTGGGGTTGCAGGCTTTCACCCTCAGCTCAGCTTCCAGGCCCTGTCTTGGTACCAGTGTTTTTCTTCCTCTGTTCCTTCTTAGACTGTGTTTGGGCCTTGGAGGCTCTTTTGTTGATAGCTGTAGCATGCTATAATCAAGGTATAATGTTACACTTTCTTCTTAGCTGTTCTCCCTGGTTCTGAAGAAAAAAAACCCTAAGTTTAAAAATTTTAAGTTCTGTGGGGTTTTTATAGATTTATTTTTATCGGTTTTTAATGATCTGCATATGTGTGTAGGTATGTGCCTGAGGAGAGGACAGGTGCCTGTGGAGTCGAGAAGAGGGCCTTGGATCTTAGGGTTATGGGCTGCCCGGCGTGGATGCTGGGAACTGAACTTGAGTCCTCTCCAAGAGCAATAATCACTCATAACCACTAAGCAATCTTTAACCCCTGGTTTTTGTTTTATAAAAATATCTAAGAGATTACAGAAAAACAACTTTGCATGAGTGTGCAGAGAGATTCAGTTCGCTTATGACCGATGATTCTCTGATGTAAAGACTGTTCCATGGCTTATGAGAGATGGCTGTTTTGAAAGATTTTGGCTTTGGTTGTGAAGGTTACTTATACATTTGGGGTCAATTGTCGTAGGTAGTTTCCTATTGTAAAGACAGAGACAAAAGAGTGATATTGAGTGCTTTTTGACTGTTGAATGAATCTGTTGATAGGTCTTTTTCTTTTCTTTTTGAGACAGGGTTTCTCTGTGTAGCACTGACTGTCCTGGAACTCACTATATAGACCAGACTGGCCTTGAACTCATAGACATCTTCCTGCCTCTGCCTCCTGAGTGCTGGGATCAAAGGCATGTGCCATCTCATCCGGCGATAGGTCTTTTTCTATTGTTTGGTTTAGGGGGTGAGAGTTATGATATTCTTCCAAAGGCCTGTCAATAATAAATAGAGACTCTTTTTACTGCCAAAAGTACTTTAATAGTAGTGGGTGATGAACAGAGTCATCTCTGCGACTTTGTCTCATGTCAGTCTTGAGAGATTGGTCCTATAAAGGAATTCAAGTTATCTTGATAAACTAGTTCCTTAGAGACATTGCCATAGCCGAGTTTATTGCTATGTACTATTTGTCTAGCTAGAATCTGCCCATGGGTGCTTAGCCAGAGTCGCTCTGGATGACAGTCTCATTGACTTCGAAGACCACTTGTGTTGGTCTGCTTGTCTGCTTGTACTCCAACCCTAAAGGATTCAATGACATTAGGAACTTCTAACATTGTAAATCTGCATTGTTTTGCACAACAGACACCCAACCTAATTCGCCACACTCCTGTAGACACACGCACACACCCGTGCACCCCCACCAACAGTTACAGGTTTCTTAGAAAAGCCAAGTATGGGTTATTTTGGGTTCAAGGAGCTTGTTACCTAGGAAAGTCTCTATGTCCCTCCCTCCTCTCAGATTGTATAGGCATGTGTCATAGTTGATGGACTCCAGTTTGGGCACACTCGTTCTCCCTCTATGAGAGGATACTATAGGGTCTCTGTGGGAACATTTCTAAAACACCAAGAAAAATTAGGTGGCTCTGTTCCATGGAGTGGGGCTGCTCTTGAGGGACTCTTGGGATTTGTATTAAATGTCAGCGCTGCTGTCTGAAATGTCACTAGGATGTCCCTGTGGAGGGGACTATAGAACAGAAGTCTTGCTGTTTCCAGAGCTGGTTCTCTGGTAAATGGTAGTGGCAGGTTGGCAGCAGAGGGTTTGAAGTATGTCCATGGAATTCTGCATTTCCAGCCTTTGTACAAAGGTCTAGAAATGGAGTCTGGAATCTGCTACGGAGTTATTGCAAAGACTTTGAAAAGTCATATGTATCCCAAGTGTTGTTTGTAGACTAAATAACACCTAACATCTGTGGAGCATTACTTTAAAGATGAATGTTGACTCTGCTGTGATTAATACATTGGAGTTAGAGTTCCAACTATCACTACATCCACTTTCTTTTTGTCATCATATTTTTCTGGCTGCACAGATTCTTCAAGTATCACTGCTGTCATTTGATTGGTCTCACAGAGGTTTGCATGTGCTGAAGTTGCTAATGATAGAAAAGGCTGGGATGCGTTTACCTAATCCAGTCCTTCCCCTTGCTTTGTATGCTAGGAGACTGAAATCTGTACCAGCTACTCTTCTGTTGTAGGATTATAAAGGCTTCCAGTAACAAGTAGGAACCATCTCCTGGTTCTTTTGACTACAAAGGAGAATGGTTCTCCCTCCCTCCTTTACTCCCTCCCTCACTCCCTCCTTTTCTTTCTTCTTATTTTAAGTATGTCAGATACCTACCTAGTAAACTCAAACTCCATATAAATTAGGAAAATTCACAAAATATGTTTTCCCCTTCTATAAGTGAAGATCACATAATAAAGAGACATGAAGTAAGGAAACCATAGCTGTGTAATTGGGCCAGTGATGCTGCCCCAGTTGCTTTACAGATGCTAGAGCATTGATACAGCTCAGCATCCACATTATGGAGCCAGCCACCAATTCAGCAGACAGCAGCCAAACGGGCTTGACAGGTGTCTGCCCCGTTATAACTCGTTCCACACAGCTCTTCGCACGCATGTACTGTCAGGGCAGCCAAGCAGCATCTCATGTTACTTTGGGATAGAAGCTGCTGTACAAAAATGAAGAGCTTTGGCGCGCCTGTGGGAGCCGAGGGCAGACACCAACATCTGCTGACCAAATGGCGGCGGTGCACAAGTGCTTCCCCTGTTTACATCTCTGCCCCTGCTTCTCCTCTCCAGGGGATTTTTGTTTTCTTTTGTTTTAAGAAAGAATGTGTTTCTCTTAGCCGATTTCCCATTAGAGAACCACAGTGTGGTTATTTGCTCAGAGCTACATCCATGGCTTTTCCTTGCTGCTCACGTTCACACAAAACTCACTCCTCACCTGTCGAGCAAGCTAAGTGTGCATTTGGGCACAGACGCTAAGCACACACTTCCCCCAGATGAACCAGGAGCACTCTTATCAAGTTAGATATCCCAGGAAACCAAGCTCTCCAAACCAAACCAGAGCTGTGGCCGTTATGGCCTCAGAAGCCAAGGCTCTCTTCTCTTGTTTGGTTTTGTTGATGTGAAACAATGTGTAATGTCTTACATACGGGAACTGTTTAACATGAAATGGATCATTGGATATACTTAATGAGTTTTAGTTAAGTCCCTTGTCTTCATATGGCTTTATCTCAATAAGTTTCTTTCTTGGTTCACAATGAACTGAAACAGATTTCCACCTCCACTGCCCTTAGAGTTGTAGACTACTTTGCTGTGTTTATTGAGGCCAAAAAGAACAATTAAGGTTCTTTAAATTAGGAACAGCCGTAATCTTATGGGTGTTTGAAGAGGTTAAAAATAATGTAAAGGCGGGTGTACATACTGCCTGTCAGCTAAAGAGATACACCCCGTTCAGAGAAATGTAAGTTTATTAAAACTCTGTCTTATCAGAGCATATTTCTATCAGAACATTCCGGAGATAAATTCTTCTGCCTGCAGACAGAGCCATACACCTGAACTCAGGTGGGTGTTTGTGTTTGGGTCTGTTTCTAGGTGGAATGAGCGCCTGTTCTCTCCTACCACAGGATTGGGCAACACTTGTGCACACCTGTGTTTTGATCTTTGAAATCTGTCGTGGTAACATATCAAGCAACTTTAAATAGCTTCGCGGATGATCCAGATTGCACGTCTGCCAGAAACATCACTGGGCTTGGTTTTGGAGCTGGCTTGGGTTCCTGTGATACTAAACTTTGTCATTTTGAAAATATATTAGTTCTCAGATTTCAGCCTTTCTCCGCTTCTGCAGTCTGCATTCCTGTCAGCGTGTGTAATCCTCCTGCACAGCACCGACCAAATGAGGCAAACTACCTAGAAAGTTAAGCTGGTTATCTGCATTGCCATGTTTCTTGCATTTGACAAACAATTTGAAGCATTTTTTTTTCTTTTTGCCCTTCAGATAATTCTTTTGTAAGTGTTATTTTTAAACACAGATGTTTAAAGTAGCTAGTTCAGAGATTGATCTTAAGAGCAATATCACTAATTTTCTCATTTAAAACCTTTGGAAAGCCCAACTGATAAAATATAAAGGTAGGACCTAGTGAGGACAGGGATAAAGAAGAATGAGAGACTTGAACACGTGACTCCTTGTTTGAAGTGACAGTGACTCATGCATGCCAGTTCATGCATTTCTGTCATGTGTGACCTTAGCTTACTTACCCCCATGGTTTCCGGGTAGAGTACTGATGTTGTAAGTTTTTCCTAATGTATGTATTTTAGCTTAACTTTCAGTGAACACGCTCAAAAGCCATTAAGGTTGGACAGTATAATGAATAGGTGCTCATCACAGCTCTTCCTTGTTCTGTGGTCATTTTATGTGGTGCTGGGAACTGAACATGGGGACCGAGTGTGCCAGGCAAACAAGCAAACCCCTGCCCTACCGTCAGTCTTACACCCAGGCAAACAAGCAAACCCCTGCCCTACCGTCAGTCTTACACCCAGGCAAACAAGCAAACCCCTGCCCTACCGTCAGTCTTACACTCACTTATTTCCTAGTCCCCGTCTCTCCCACCGTATTACTGTGAGGCAGGTCTATAAATATATAGTAAGAATTTTTATCTTTATGTGGAAATTTTACAGTTTATAGCTGTCACATCCACAGGAAACACAAGGAAGATGAGAAGTACACTCTAAAGACGAACAAGGAAGAAGAGAAGCGGCACAAAGAATGGAAGCAGTCCTGGGAAAGGGCGGCAGCCATCCCATACTGGCCACACAAAGAACTCAGCGTTAATAATGAGGGAATAGGTTCTGACAGACGCGTCCCTGGCCGCTGTCTCTTTGAGCCTTGGTTGCTGGCTCTTTTCTGTCAGCTGGAGTTCCCATCCTCTTATCTCTGCAGCTCAGGTGAAATTTGACTGTGAGGGCAGGAGGGACAGTGACTCTCCTTTCCACCTTTGGAGAATGGCTACTAGGCAGAGCATCTTGAAGGCAAGAACCATGTCTTGTACAGTTCCTGGCCTGTGTGAGCAGTGAGTGACCCCTTCTACCTGTAAAGCTCTCACATCATGAGTGGATTGCACAGTTGAGACCCGAGATGTCTCCCAAAGACCATGTGTTAGAGGATTGATTTCCAGCTTGGCATTATTGGCAGGTGGCACAACTTTTAGGACTTGACATCTAGTGTGAAGAAGTTGGGTCATTGGGAACACATCTTAAAGGGCCCCAGATCCCTCGTCTCTCTTTTTCAGTCCTAGTCAGGATGTGGCATCTTCCTCTGTCACAGTGTGCCGTCCCACATTGGGCCCTGGCAGAAGCAGAGGAGCTGTATGACTGCTAGGCAGTTCTCTACCACAGTGCTTTGAAAACAGCAGGCCCAGCAGCCGTTCATCTGACCCTTTGTACTGTAATCACTTAGTATAAAATGTGCCAGCCCACCTCATAAACTGTCTTGGCAGTGGCCTCTGCTGTGTGCCCACAGAACCGAAGCACTCACACCACAGAGTAGTCATTACTATTCTTCTGTTACAGAACCTGTGGAACTATTTGTAAACAAGCCTTGTAAGCACTTGAAATGCGAAAGTATAGACTATTTCCTTCCTAACTCAGGCAGTACATCTGACTTCTTTGGGGTTGAACATTAGAGTTCTTTGATACTGGAAATAAAACACAAGCCCATCACCAATTTTTTATGTTGTTGAAGCTATAAAGTCATCAGGCTTGATAATGCGACATGGCCAATTTTGAACTACTTTTAAAACTCCTACAGTGGCAGCTGTGTATTTTCCCTATTCTGTTGATCTATTACTAATGACTGCTATTTTCATTCTCGAGAGACTCTTAGGTCCACTACTCTGGCGTTTCCTATAGTGATTTTGTGTTAGACAGCTGTCCTTTGGTGCTAGTGCTGCCTGGCAGTACCAGTTGTTAGCTTATGGCTTTTAATGTGGCCGAAAATTATTCTCTCATGGAGAAAGTGAGGAAAAGTTGAGGCTGATGTACTATAATAATAGAAATTGAAAACAGACTAAATCCTAAATATCTTATATTCAAGTTGGTTTTTAATCTCTGAACTATGAAGACTGAAATGCATGGCACTGAATGACTGACCCACACTGAAGTCCCCATCTTGTGTTTTATTACTTCTTATACTGTGGGGCAGGAAACTATATTGCACGGTCTTATAAACATATTTAATTTATGCTAAAATTATATAAAAAAGTGAACAAGGCCAAAATTGAATAATGGTCCTAAAATCACTGGAAATAATTCTTGGATGCCCAAGGGTGAAATTTGGCCTGCGTCTTATAAGCAGCTGCCTGTAGCTTGTAAACAGATCAATTGGTTGCTAACAGGTATTTGTTAGAGTTACACAAGCCAGAAACTGAAATGGAAAGTGGACAGAAGCCATCCTAGAACATCTCTGCTCACAGGCCGTGGGGCCCTTAGGGTTCTTTCATGCAGATACCCAGGGGATAGTCTCTTCAGTGATTTCATCCATGAAGCGCCCCGGGACCAGAAAGCAAAGTTATACACATGGTTCTCTTAAATGCTTTAGTCCATGCTATACTACAAACAGTTACTTAATATGTTTTCTTCGTGTGCTTAATTATACGTCAGTGTATAATTAAGAGAATTTTGGACACAGTTTGACTGGCTTAACTTACTTTAAAAAGGACTTATCTGTCTCTCAATACCCCAAGCACTGTGGATTTACAAGTAAGTATAAACTAGAGTTTTTACTCTCAAGGGGATTCCACTTTAGTTGGCGAGGTAAGACAGGGAGCAGCACACGCTCTAAGGTGTTGTTGAGTTGTGTGCTGTAGTTAGATAAAACAGCGCTAAGTGTCACAGGCAGTGAGAACACCGGGAAGCTGTTGGTCTGAGCTGATGGTCATGAGATGCTTCTTAAATACAAAAGTGGAGATAGACAGACCAGAAGGACAAATTGTACTCTTCCTCTGGAGAAAGTAGGATGTTTGCTAAGTATGACCTAAGTAACATAAAAAAAAATTGAAGGGATGTATATCTTTTGTAAATTTTTGTACACAAAAATTGTAATGAAGAAATAGGAAACATAATAAATAAATAAATAAAAAGATGGAACTATTTGTGAGTCAGAAAGCTCAATATTTCAGGACATCATCTTTTCTCAAATTAATCCTTGATCTAAAACCTCAAGAAACCAGACATCTCAGCAGATGGGGGGGGGGGGGCCTTGACACCGATTCTAAAGTGTAAGTATACAAATGCCAAGGGTCCAAGTGCCTTAAACAGCTCTAGAAGAAGAGCACAGCTGAAGGAAGAGCTGCCCTGCCCAGTGTCAGCACTTTTACAAAGTTCACAGTAGTCGAAGCAACATAAAAATTGGCAGAAAGAGAGAAAATGCATAAATAAAAATGATTAATGAATCCAGAGGTATACAGACTCAATGTGGACTCTGTGTGTGTGTGTGTCAAGTTAACTCAATAGAGAAAGAATAATCATTTCCACAAATGATGCTGGAACAACTAGATAGTCATAACCAAAAAGCTAAGCCTCATTCCTTTATCTTTACCATATACAACTCAAACCCCAAATGGATTATAGTCCTAAACATGAGAGCTAAAATTCAAGAACATTGTCTGTTCACCCTGCTATAATAAACCACTTTCGACTGCTCAGCTTATAAACAATAGGAATTTGTTTTTCATATCTCTAGAAGGGTGGAAAGTCCATGATTAAAGACTAGCAGATTTGGTATCTGGCAAGGGTCTGCTTCTTCTGTAGATGAACCTCTTTGCAGTGTGACCTCACATGACAGAGGGAACTAACTAGTTCTTTGTGGCCCCAGTCCCATGAGAATAGAGTTCTCCTAATGGCCCCACTTTAGAATACCATCACTATAGAGATTAGGACCTCAGTAAGAATTTGGGGAGACTGAAACATTTTGGCCATAACAGATGTCTAGGGAAAATGAGAAGGAAAATAATTTTCATGAATTTAGCAAAGACTTGTGAAGCATGATATACAAAAGAATATGAAATGTGAAAGAAAGATCAGGAAGTTGTCTCATCAAAAGAAAGATGTTTGTCATTCAAAGGCATGTTAGGAAAACAAAACAGCTAGCAAAGAGACTGGGAGAAGAAGATTACAAAGAATATGAACTGTCTGACTCTGTCTATCTATCTATCCATCTCTCTCTCTATCTATCTATCTATCTATCTACCTACCTACCTATTCATCCATCTCTGTCTGTCTACCTATCTACCTATCCATCAGGTAAATTTTGTCCAGAGAATAATATAAAGAACCTTTCCAGCATATGAGTTAGATGACAAATACTTTAATAAAATTAAAACCACAAAGAGATAATACTACATATTTACTGGAATTGCTAAAATTACAAAGACTGACCAAAACAAGTAGTGACAAGGATATAGAATTAGAATATAAAATTATAACATTTACTTAGAATTGTTCCTATGTTTGGAGAACAAAGATAGATAGATAGATAGATAGATAGATAGATAGATAGATAGATAGATAGATAGATAGGCAGGCAGGCAGGCAGGCAGGCAGGCAGGCAGGCAGGCAGGCAGGCAGGCAGGCAGGCAGGCAGGCAGACAGATAAGCTTGAAGCTCTTATAGAGGTAAGTAAATGTATGCCTGCCGTATAGCTGTTCTCCTGTTAACTTAGTTAAGAGAAATGGTAGCATATGTTCATAGAAATCAACTCTAGATGAGTGCTCATGGCAGACTTATTTATAATGGCCAAAATTGAGAAACCATTAGTAGGGAATGGCTAACCATATTGTAGAGTAGTCAAACAATTGACTATGCCATTCTGGAAAAAAAAATGAATGTATTATTGATACGTACAGCCAAGTGAGGGAATCTTAAAATAATTATGCTGACTGAAAGAAACTAGACCAAAAAAGAAGTTAATGATTCCATTTGTATAAAGTTCTAGAGAATGCAAACCAAACCATGATGACAGAAAGCAGACCCATGGTTGCCTGGGGATGGAAGTAGTGTAGTTGTGGGAGGGACAGATGACAAAGAGCAAGGGGAAAATTTGGGGATGCTGAATATGTTCATTATCCTGATTGTGGTTTCCTGGATGTAAACATATGTCAAAAGTCATTAAAATTATGTGTTTTGAAAATGCACAGTTTACTTCGCATCAGTTGTTCCTCAATGCTGTACAAAAAGGGGAAAAAGTGATTGTCTAAATTATCGTTTCCATTTGCATAATGACAAAATTCAAAGACGTATTTCCAGTGAAACTGGTGTGCTGTAGCAGGAGATACACATTAAAGCAGGTAGAGAAACCAATGTATCTGTACCTTGTGGTTCTTTGTTAATGGGAATCAGGCTTTTGTTCTTGTTTTCACAAGTTTGCTTTGTTTGGAGAAAATTGCTCTTAAGCAATAGTTCTGTTTATGTTCTCTATGGAGAGTGAATTGGGCACTTTATAAAATTACACTTTGATTAGAGTTTCATTTGCTTGAGATAGAGTCCTAGTACTTCTAATCTCTTGAGCTCCTGCCCCCCTGGTGGTGGGCAAGGTGATGAGTTTTTAGACTATACTATGGAGGCCCAAACTCAGCCCTCAAAGGCTGGAGGCTTCTTTGAGGGCTCTGGCTCAGCCACTTGTAGTGAACATGTAACCTTGACAAAACCCTGAGTTATTGAGCCTCAGTTTTCTCGTGTGTAGAATGATAACAGTAGCCAAATGCGGTGGTGTACACCTTTAATCCCAGTGCTTAGGAGGTGTGGGCAGTTCTCTGTGAGTTCAAGGCCAGCCTGGTTCCATAGCAGGCAGAATTGCAGGCCAGCCAGGGCTGCACAGTGAGATTGCTGGTGGGGAGGGGTTGGGGGAACATATAAATTATTTCTATGCCTTCTAGAATTGACTCAAGAGTCACATGGCTTCTCCATAAAAGCTGTATATTGGCCTGCAAACACAAGGTGTTACTTCTGTCTTCACCCTTCTCAGGAGCTCAGAATCTACTCATCCTTTGTTTAAAGAAAGCCAGAGATGCGTAATCTTTGTAATTTACAAGAAGGGAAATAAGGTTGTGTTGTGTGTAACCTCTGTGTAGAAACACACGGCCCTCCGCCCTGCTCCTTCAAAAGCAGTTTCCTCCTCTTGCCTCTTTTTGCTTCCCTCCTTTGCTTCCTCTTTTTGCTTCATTCATTTCATCAACAGATAATGCTAAGCCCCTGTCAGGTGTCAGGGCCTTTAAGGCAAGAAGAATAAAGGAGGGAGAAGACAGATGAGTCACTGGCTAAAAGCCCACACTCCAGTGGGGGTGGGGTGCAGTGTCACAAGGGCCCCAAGAGGATCCTGCAGAGGGGTACTGAAGCACCTGTGAGGACCTATGACACAGATTTGAGGAGTCAGAGAAGAGACCCAGAGGAAAAGTGAGGGCTAGCCTCAGGAAGAACTTTAGGGAGCGTTCCCTTGAGGGAGTCTCTAGGAACAGATGCTGCTGGAGCCTGGTGAGTTTAGGTGATTGCAGCCTGGAGCCATGAGGAGCTTAAACAGAAGTCATTCACTTGCCAAGTCCTGATCTTCTTCGTGCAGTTCCCAGAAGTCCTTGGAAATGGCTCTCGGTGTTCCTCCGGATTAAGATGGCTGTTGACCTCTCTCTAGGCGTGACTTTCTTGGATAGAACTTAGTTTATGGTGACCCAGTTGACTTTGTTTACGTTGTTTTCTACCAAGAACACTGAAGCCTTTCCAAATAGACAGGACTGTTACTATCCTAGCCAGCGAAACCATAATTCCTAGCATCTCCCTCACAATTTGCTGTTCTAAAAGGGATCCTAAGTGTGAGAGCGGTATCTCTACCAAGCTCTAACAAAGACCAGCACGATTTAAATCCAGGGGAATTCAGAGGCTGCAGTGCTGGTTCTTTCTCTTCTTGTTGTTGTTGTTTTGTTTTCGAGACATCATGTTGCCCAAACTGGCCCTGAGTATGTAGTCTCAAGCAGTTTCTATACCACTGAGCTGTACCTCAACCTCTTGATTCATTTCAGCAGTAGGATTATCCATTTCTGTTTCCCTTTTCCCGATTGCTATGTTGGCATTTAAAAGTAAGTAAATAAAGCATTGAAAAGGGCCTGTTAACTTTTCTAGGCCACAGGAATACTGTTAAGAATGTGTCTGTGGTTTCTGCTTGTGTTGGCCTTTCTATTGTCTTTCAGTTCTACAGCTTTCTTGTCCTTTACCATACTTTGTAGATTCCAGGGTCTCATATAAATACTAATAACAGAAAACCTTTACAGAATTTCTCTAGTTGGATAGCTTGTTGTTTGTTTCTCTTTTCATATTTCAGTTTTTTTTTTTAAAGTGCCGTAACTAACTTTGATATTCCAAGGAACGAAGGGTGTGGACTTCTGAAACTCATATTCAAAGCAGCTAAGAGTAATTTCTATCCTTGGGGGTTGGGGAGGGCAGTGGGAAAGCCAGGCTTATTGGATGCACCAGAGACAGTGTTGAACAAAATATCAATGTTCTTATATGTATATGTGTACATACTGTGCGTAAATACCATTGTAATTTAGATATAAACAGCCTAGCTCTATAGAAGAAATCACTGCACATAGTCTCCATCCATTTGATACAAACCATCAGTGAAATACATGTGTGTGTGTGTATATATATATATATCACATTTAAAAAGAAAATAATTAAAATTCAAATCTGCCTAATGATCAAAGTAGCTTTGGGCAAGTCAGTGTACTTGAAAGACAATAGTTCAAAGAAGCAGAAAACAGTGTCCCATGCAGTATTGCAAAGACAGTTGTTCCTGTCGTTAGTGTCGAGCAGGGTAGGTGCCAACGCCTACGTTATGCCTTCAGATGCCTCATTTCACTAGACACCACTTCCTACCATGTAGTGCTTAATGAATCTAACGTTTAACACATCTTCACAAAATCTGTTTAATATGTTTCTTTTAGAGCACATTAAATTGTTCATTTGGAACAAGGGACTCTGGTTACAGCACCCACTTTGCCATTAACATGACCTGTCTGTGAAGTTATCATTGGTTCTTCTTTAGTCTCAGTTTTTCAATCTCTGAATCACTATACCAGTTTACCATGAAAATTAGCATCAGGAGGAAAGGAGACTGTACTTTGTACTTCTGAGAAACAGCATTATGTATAAAGAGAAGAAATTGTTAGAGTCACATTGACACTTGGTTCAAAGCACAGCTCGAGTGCTTGTCGATATAAGTCCTTGAGCCACACAGCTTATGGTACACGGTAGACTTAGTTCACAGGAGTAAGGGATAGCGTATGTGAAAGCACAAAACAGAGGGGCTTGGTGCTTTGCAAGTGCTCTCAAAATACTAGTTTCTCTCTTAAGAGTACCAAAACACCTCTAAGAAGGTAGGCATGTCATAGTGACTTCCAGTGTTCCCTCTCTGGAGTTATCCCGTAGTCTTAGATGAGAGGCAAAAGTCAGTGAAATCATTTGGGGGAACATTATGAACTATATTCTAACTTTAGTTTCTCCCAGAACTTAAGATTTAAATACTTTCATACAAGACATCTTAGAAATAAGATAAGAGTTAAAATGGAAAAGAAAATTACATCTTCTCAGAAGTCATAGATAAATAGAAATCCAAAAGAGTAGGCTAGCAATAGAGGCGACTTTCCAAAATCCTAAAGCTTTCAGCTAAAGTCATGGTAACTTTGAACATAGGGGACTGGAGCCAATGCAAGGTGTGACCGAAAGCAGTGGCTGCAACAAGAAGGCTCCATATACCATTAAGACCATTGTGACACCTTCCAGAAGGCCAGCATAGAAAGCTGCACTCTAAAAGGGCTTACCTTGATCTTGGTGTTGGAGAGGAAGCAAGCAAGCCTGCATTTATTCTTTTAGAGTGGTCTGAAAATTTAGCCAAAGAGTTTTAACATGGCTTTGGGTTATCAGTAGAGGTGCCTCCCTACTCCTTAGGCAGATACATCTTACTTCTTCCCAGCCTTGCCTTTGGCACCAGTGAAGTTAGAGGCATGGGGTCTCTGAACCTCAGATATTAAACTTACAATTGATTGACTCATTTTTTATAATAGCAACCTACTTCTCCCTATTAAGTGTTCAGAGACCCACATGATATGAAATAACTTTGGACTTGTAGTAAATAAGAAATCAAAGGAAATGGCCTAACTGTATAAAAACTCTATTCTAATAATAACACCCACAACCCCAAATGATAATAGACCTGAAGTAGACTAGGAATGAGCCTAGAGCAGTGGTTCTCAGCCTTCCTAATTCTGTGACCTTTTAATACAGCTCCTCATGTTGTGGTGGCCTCCAAACATAAAATTACTTTCATTGCTACATCAAACTGTAATTTTACTACTGTTATGAATCATAACTGTCTTAGTTAGAGTTTTTATTGCTGCAACCAAACACCATGACCAAAACGCAAGTTGGGTAGGAAAGGGTTTGTTTGACTTACACTTTCATATTGCTGTTCATCTAAAGAAAATCAGGACTGGAACTCAATCAGGGCAGGAGCTAATGCAGAGGTCATGGAGGGGAGCTGCTTACTGCCTTGTTCTCCATGACTTGCTCAGCCTTTTTTCTTGTAGAACCCAGAACCATCAGCCCAAGGATGGCACCACCCATAATGGACTGGGTCCTCCCCAATCGATCACTAATTAAGAAAATACCTTATAGCCAGATCTTATGGAGGCATTTCCTCAACTGAGGTTCCTTCCTTTCAGATAGCTCTAGTTTATGTATCAAGTTGATATAAGACTAGCCAATACAATAATGTAAATAACTGGTATACAGCCCTGTGAGATGGTTGGTTAACCTGGAAAGGGGTCATGACCCCACAGCTTGAGAACCATTGGAGTGTGGTAGGAGTCAGCCGGCTCCGCCCTTGTCATTCCTAGACAAGGAACATTGCACGGGTCTTATGGTCCAGAGGGAAGAGTGGGGTTAATAGTGTGGTGATTTAGGCAGCAAGCCAGATGGACAGGGGCATTTTGAGCAAAGCAACACAGAGTAATCAGAAGAAGAGATAGACAGCTGTCCTTCAGGGTCCTCACAGGGCCCCTCTCCCATCTCTGTCATACTTACATGGAATTATTAAAATGGAGGACTTAAGTTTGTTAACATGCATTCGGCTTCCCATCACCGTGGTTCTGTTCCAGCATCCCTTTAAGCATTTTGTTTGTGCATGCCGTGGGTCCACTCTAATAATTCAGTGCTAATCTCATTGCTGGGTCAGTATTAAGGGGAAATAATTGATTTCAGAAGCACTGTGCCAGCTGGTGTAATTCCCAAAGCAAGGTGGCATGTGTTGCATTGCCTGAGTTGACTTCTTGGCTGCCGCATCCTTCGCTCTTTCATTGTGTTCTTGGAGTGAGTTGCATGTTTTATGTTCATGTTCTTGGCTAGGTTGGCACAGGTAAATGCCACCCAGCTCTTCCTGTTCTCAGCCTGTATTTGCTGTTTGGGCAGCTGTGGGTTTTTCTGGCGATGATCATCCTTGTTAAAAAATGTTCGAGTGAATTTGTTCATGACTACACAGCCAGCAGAGAATCACTCTTGGTTGAATAATAAGTCCTTGATAAGTGGTTTTGAATGCACGCATGTTTTGTGTAGCTTGTTTTGTGCAGCAGTTCTCAACCTGTGGGTCATGACCTTTATGGGGGGTCAAATGACCCTTTTACAGGGATCACCTAAAACCACCAGAAAACACATATTTACTTACCTTACAATTCATAACAATAACAAAATTATAGTTATGAAGTAGCAACAAAAATAATTTTATTGTTGGGAGGGCTACCACAACATGAGGAAGGATATTAAAGGGTCATAGTGTTAGGAAGGTTGAGAATCACTTGTGTAGATTGTAGCAAGAGCCTGGAGATAGAACAGTGTTGAGTCTTAGACTGGGGCCATAAGGTTAGTCTGGTGTTAGTGTGTGGGGCTGCAGTTGAAGGTACCTTCATGTGTTGTAATGACCCACTCACTGTCAAGAAAGAAGGAAAGAAATTCAAAGAACAGGCCCAGTAGCTGGGCCAAGGACCACAAGGATTCTGGGAAGTCAGTGAACAACTACTGGAAGGTTGAAGAGCCTGTAGGCCACTTTGTTTCCGGCAATAATTTGGAAACCACTGTTAGCAGGTATGCAACAAAATGCCCTGAACCATAAGACTGTGCAGTATTCCTTATCGAGGATTGACACAAAGGCAGAGCCTGGACCGAGCTGGCCAATTCCTAATATTCTTCAATTTTCTAAAGTAAATATTAGGAGTCCCTGTTGGGGGGGGGAGCTGCGGGCAGCATTCCCGTCCGGCTTCTGGCCGCCTGGCGAGCTTATGCCCCGAAATAACAACACACAAACTGTATTCTTTTAAACACTGCTTGGCCCATTATATCTAGCCTCTTCTTGGCTAATTCTCACGTAATAATTTAGCCCATTTCTATTCATGTGTGTAGCACCCCAAGGTGCGCTTACTGGTAAGATTCTAGCCTACGTCCATCCTGGGTTGGAGCTTCATCGTGTCTGCCCTGGAGAGCAGAGGCATGGAGTCTGTCTCTGAGAGGAGCTATCGAGTCTGAGCTCACTTCCTCTTCCTCCCAGCATTCTGTTCTGTTTACTCCACCCACCTATGTTCTAACCTATGAGGGCCAAGCAGTTTCTTTATTTTTTAACCAATGACCTTCCTCCATCAAGTCCTTGTTCATGCTGTATGTGTTTAAGTGAACTGCTAAATACAGTTAGGGTGTCCATCTTAACCAGGTGTGTGAAGTGTGCTTTTAGGAAAATGGTATTCACATTCCCATTCTTGTTTCCCTTAACATTGACTTTCCAGAATGACCTTTTCTATTTCCTGACCTCCTACATCTCGGCGGCTCTAGTATTTAATAAATAATAATAATAATAATAAGCATTAGATTTAAAGAAGTGGGTAAAATATAATATCATCAATGCCAAGTCCTTTCCTGCACCCCTGTTAATAAAGTAGCTAATCATTTCAGAGGGAAGGCAAGACCAGGAGCTGTCCACTGTACCCACCCCTTGAATGTCAGTTAAGCAGAAGGATAAAGTGTGTGTTCAGAGGCAGCCTGGGAGTTGGCTGGAACAATTAATCAGCCTTGTCATCTATAAATAATAGTTTAAATAACTTCCTCTTCTTGCTCACTTGACTGAAACAACCAATCAGATGCAAACAATAGATCTTTCCAAAAATAGACTTGCTTCAATGTTTGTCTTTTGTTATCTAGAACTCTAGGCTGTTTACAAGATTACTGGGGGTTTGTGGAGTTTTTTTTTTTTCTAATAGAGAAAGAGATAGGAATAGATTTCAATACCAACCAAGTAGCTATGTCCTTTGTTCCATTTCAAAGACAGTATGTTATTATTTCATTTTGTTTTAAAGTGCCTTTTAGAGAACCCAATCTAATAATAAAGAGTCTGATGTGCAGCAAACTAGCAGAAATGACTTGTGAGACTTGGAAGGTGAATATTAATTTCACAGTCCTTAGTTCTAATAATGATGATTTTTGTGCAGGAATGGCTATATCCTCATTTGTCTGCAGCCTTGCACACATTTTCATATATATTCTTTTCCTTATGTATGAAATATCCAGAGACGTGGCAAGCAGGATGCTATTTGGGAGAAGCCAGTACCCTGTTGTGATGATGGAGGGCTGACCCATGTGTGTCTTGGTGCAGGAGGCCTTTTGTGTGTGGGTTTGATCACAGGGGAAACCACTGACTTTGGTCTAACAGCTCTCTTCTGTGTTGTTTGGGCAGCAGTGGGGGATTCATATAAAGAAAAGGAAAACAATCAAAAAGAAGTTTGGCCAAACTTACAATATTTGACTCTATTGGGAATTTCATCTCCATTTTGTCATCTCAACTAAGCCAACACAACTTATCTCTAGAGGTTTCCTAAATCTTGAGTGAGATCCACAGAGACAGTGGCTAAAGAAATAAACAAGCTGCGGCTGAGACAGGTTGCACACTGAAGATGAATCTCCTGGAAAGACAAAGGACAATTCAGAGGCCAGGCCTCAGACTGGAGATGCAGCCTGGATGGAGAAATCAACGTGGTCCTGGCAGTAGGCACAGGCTTCTTCCATTTGGAGAGCTGTTTGGGGCGAGCTGATGGCCTGGCCCAGGACATCCTTTGCCAGAGGAAGTGAAGTTTTTAGAGCTGGAGGTGTTCGGTGGATTCAGAAGAACAGCCATGCTGATTGACTGCACACCTCCTCTTCGCTAGGGCGGGAAAGCTCTGCTGACTGAGAGTCAGTCCTGGAGATGCTAGAGCAGTTCCCTGTTTCCTCTGGAATGAAGTTCGTGACCAGGGATGCCAGCCTCTGCCAGGATGCTCAGCTTTGAAGCATGTTCTGTCCGTCCCTGCCTCCCCTTTCTTGTTCCATATTCCCCACCTATTCTATCCTTTCTCCTTTCTCTGAATTTCACAGTGTAACTTTCTCTCACAAGTCTCCATTAAGGAACTACTTACATTCTTAAAATGTTGAGTAAGAAGTTTCTGCAAAAAACCAACATATTCTTTACTTCCAACTTCAAGTGGCTTCAAAGAACACTGGGTAAATTGTATTTTCTAAGACTAAGGTAATCTTGCTTTTAGTTTATATGACTTAGTTGGAGTTTTTGTTAATGTAGTACATGCAGCTAGGGAAATAAGTGAGATTATTTAACCTGTCAGTAATGCATCTTTAAGTAATAAACCTATGAGTACAGAAAATCAGAATTCTCATCATTCTTTCTTGGGACTTAGCCCTTCTACCTACCCCCCCCCCAAAAAAAGAAAAAAATGAAACAAAAGAGAAAGAAAAACAAAGGTCACCAGTACCACACCCGAACTACATGCCCTGCGTACTTCAGTCCCTGAAAAGACTCCTCCCAGTTGCTAGGACAAAGCATCAGCATGAAATCTTGTCCCTGAGCATCACCTGCACCCATCAACACCCCCACAGAAAGCATAGTCTCCGTGGATGAATCACATGGGAGTCACCTTGTGTGTTGAAGTTATCATGTGCTAAAGTATTGTCCAGTGACTCAGTGTGATGTGATGGCCGTTGACCTTCACTGGGAATGTGAATGTAACATCACTTCCTTTAAGTCTCCCTGGGCCTGTTCCACCAGGGCTGCCTTGTATCTTAGGATCCGTGTTTCAAATTTCAAAACATGTATCATGTTGGATATGGTGGTATACACTTGTAATGCCAGATCAGTGGGTGGAGGTGAAAGTACTATGACTTCAAGAGCAGCCTGGACTCTATAACAAGTGGAAGACCAGTCTAGAGCGTACAGTGAGACGCGATCTCATCTCTACAAGCAAACTAAATAGAAACTTACCAGTGAGCTGATTCTGTAAGAAAGGGGCTCACTCCTACCACTGCTAAGGTTTTTTCTTTGTTCAGTTTTGTTTTGATTTGCATGTTTGTGAGGGCATGCCCCTGCCACCATACATGTGTAAAGGTCAGAGGACAACCTTAGGTGTTGGGTTCTCACCTTCCACCTGTCTGAGACAAGGTCTCTTGCAGTTTCCCACTGTGCACTGTATCTATGCTATGCAGCCAACACTTTATCTACTGAGCCATCCCCGAAGCCAAGAGAACGTCAGTCTTCTCTTCCCCAGCAATTTAAAAGCTCAGTTCAGCTCCCTATCGTCCTGTGGCCTACTTTATTCCAGTTATCTATATACATCAATCAGGAGAGGTTTTTTTAAAAATAATATAATGAATACGTATGAACTAAATCCTGCAAATTATTTCTACATTTTGTGTGAATGTGGGCATCTCTGGATAGAGATCTCAGAGTAGAGAGTCATTCATAATTCTGGTTACTGGTAATGCATTATCTCATTGACATCTCTACCCTACCTTGCTTATACCTTTTTCTTTTTCCTTCTTCCATCCCCTTATCTCCGCTCTGTTCCATTACTTAGTAATATCATCTTTGGTTATTTATTATCTGCCCGTAAAAATCAAGAGTTGCCACATGATGCTTTTCATTTCTTGGGTGGTAGCTAAGGTCCCTGTCCCTCTTACCTTATGTCTACCCGACTTTATGCTGTTGAGAATTATCCTTTCATAATGAGGTTGAATGTGATATGGGACTGCATAGCTGGAGGCTTCTGCATTTTTCCTTTCGTTCCCTTGGTACTATGTAGCCAAGTGTCTCAGCCTGTATGGCGAGCATACTATAGCACTACCCTTCCAGAAAGGCCATGCAAGTTTAGAAGCTCACCAGCCAAGCTTAAGGATGCTCATCTCCCACATTTTTGTCAACATTGTATGAGTGCAGTTTATAAATTTGACCCATCTTTATGATTTTTCATTGATTTGTGTTTCTTTGGTTATTGGCAGGTTGTTCAGCTGTCATTTGGTTTTACCTGCTTAAGCCTCTCTTTTTGCAGATTGTCTACTCATGTCTTCTGTTCATTTTTGCACTGTCTCTTGGCTTGTTTACTGGAGCACCTTATATATGCTGTTCTGTTCCTATTTAAATCTTTGATGCTATTTTCTTCTGGAATTCCCAATCTGTTCATCCTGTCTGTCCTATCCATCTATAACAGAAATCACTATTATTTTACTTAAATCTTTTAGCTTTTTGGTAAAAAATATAATTTTGGATTTACCTTGAGCTAGGAGCTGACAGTAGAAGATATAAAAATAGAACCCTTAGGCCAAGACCTTAGAGATCTCTAGCCTGATCTCTGAAACAGAAACAGGACAGAATGCATTCCTTAAGAACTTGTAGGGGAGGCCTCGTGATGGGGCTCAGCAGCCTCTACAGGATTGTCATCATTCATGGACGTGGTGTCGACTTTTCTGAATACTTTTTTAAAGAGTCATCGTTGAAAGAAGATCATTTCAAATGCTTTAATGAGTGCAGATCATCAGTAATTGAATCTTCACTCACTGATAAACTCTTTTGTGTGGGGGAGGGGTGCAAAACTGGGTTTGAACATAGAACCTTACATGTATAAAACAGGTACTATACCACTGGGCTGTGTCCCCAGCTTTTTTATTTTATTTTGGTTTGGTTTTTTTGTTTGTTTGTTTGTTTGTTTGTTTGTTTGTTTTTTCTTTAGATAGAGCTCTCACTGTAGCTGCTGAGGCTGACTTGTGGTTCTTCTGCCTCAGCCTTCTGAGTGGCTCGGAATTACTGGTGTATACCACCATGCCCATAACTTATGAAGGGGAAAATGTCTTGTTAATATAACAGTAGTAGTGACTGTATATCATCATTGCAGCAAATCTTTACTGAGCTCTTGCTGTGTTGCTCTAACAGAACTTTAGACTTACTATAAATAACTGTCCTTTTCAGTTTGCATCCCAGCTTGATGAAGCAAGCTTGACAGAAGTTATGCTTTGAGGTTACCAAGCCCTGTTTCCACATACCTCATCCTAAGAACACGGAGCGTTACCCTGTCAGCCCCCTGTGGCCTGGGTCATGTATGTAGCGAGTTAACCAATTATATGAGAGTAGAGGCAACTGATCTTTTAGGTTGGGTTGGTACTGAATCTCTCTATTGGCAACACTGATTCAATTGCTGCACTGCTGAAGACAGCCCCAGACAGTCATGTTTGCATCTGACTTTGCATGAACTTGTGTTGCACTGAGAAACCAATGTGAGGAGGTGGAGAGATCAGCCATCAGCATCGCCTAACATAGCCTAAGGAAGTCCTATTTTAACTCTGATTTACATACAAAGAAGGCACAGAGATTACTTGCCATAACTCCCTCCATTAAAAACCCTTCATTTTAGATTCAGCCTGACTCTTCCCGTGGGGGGGGGGGGGGGAATGCATTCTTAAATTTAAACTGAGTTAGGTCTAATGCCCTTTATAGACTATGGATTGATGTTAAGTAACATGGCTGTGAACAACTATTGTCCAGTATGTATGGCGCATGCTCTCTACAGCAGCCATTCTTGCTTGGGGTCCATATGTGAACCATGCAAACATCTCAGTCCAGTTATTGCCAATTGTAACTGAGGAGGTACATCATACCCTCGGGAAGTTGGGATGGAGCTTATGAGAATCAGCAGGAAGTAAAAAGCCAGGAGACTCTTAACAGAGAGATGACATCTTCAGCAGTATGGGCTAATCCTCTTACAGGGAGACACAGGCAGTTCCAGGCTGTGAGACCTTTTGGAAATGGAGGATAGCCATATCTTTTCTGAGCCTCAAGTCTTCTGAGTTCTTGAGATTGATGAGAGTGGGTGTGACCCTGATTCATGTGGTGAGTTCCCTGAACCCCACCAGTGTTCTCCCTACCCAGCTATGCCTCTTGCATAGCCATGTGCCCTTTGGCATAGTTTCCAGTCCTGAGGAAGGGGCATCTTTTGGTTGTCTTGCTTTCAGAGGTGCCATTAAACACACACACACACACACCACAGTGGCAGTGCTAGTTTTTTTTTTAATTCCACTCTTACCTAACTGCAAACCCTGTGTAAGTCACCATTGTTCTTTATTCTTACATTGCTGTTTGTCTCCACTCTTGCAACACGCCCTGACACTATTTACAGCTGTTACCACAACCACCCCCTGCTGCGACTGCTACTACCACTAGGAAGGAGGAGGAATAGCAGCAGCTGACGTGCCTTGAGTGCTTGCATGTGCCAAGCCCTGGGTTCAGTGATTTGCATGCATGACTTCATTTCAGCTTCATGTTGTGTGTGGGAAGTAGGTGCTATGACTTCCCGCTGAATGGCAGGCCAGAGATTGAAGCATCTTTCAGACTCTCAATCTGAGCACTTAACACTGTACCAGTGTCTTCCCTGAATACTTAAGAATGACATGGCTCTGAAATTAAAACTGTTTCACTATTAACAGCTCAAATAAAACCTGAACAACAAAAACGCTTAAAACAGTTTACTTGAACAAGGACTCCATTAATGTCATACCTTGTCATGACAGCTACCCTGAAAGTTTTGTTCATGAAGATCCTCGAAAAGAAAAGGTATAAAAGGAAGTGTGTAAAAGATGGAGATGTTTGTGAAATTTCTAGTTACTTCCAGGGGATTTTAAGTTTGGTGGCATAGGCTGTGAGCCCAGTCAAATTGAACTCCTATTTCTTTAACACAAGTATGTCTTGTCTACTGCTAACTACTGCTACACATCTCTACTTTGGGATGCTGTTCTCTGCTCAGGTTGTTGCATTTCTTCACAATGGAACTGGGAGAGGGGATGTGTTTTCTGAGAGTAGATCATCAATCTGTTGAGAAATCTGAGGAGGAGGAGTGTGCAAAGAGCCCCTTGTGCATCCCTGTGTGCATGCATGTATTCATGGGATTTGACAAACCTTCCCAAATGAACAGGAGCCCCCAAGACTGACCAGTGGAGACCCGTATACACAGCTACCGCCTAGTGATCTGATCACGGGCTGCATAGCTCTTTCTCCTGGAGAACTCTTGGCATCTCTCTTCTGGGAAACTGAAGGCTGGAGCAGGTGCTTCTGGCTCTGCCTGCCCTCACAGGTGCTTGTTCTCTGCCTCTTCATCTCGTCCTGGCTCAGTTGCCCAGAATGTACTATGTCGCCAATTAGGTCCAAGGGACCTTAAAAAATATTTCACAATAGTGATATACTTGGCCAGCTCAATTGTCCACCGTTGCTGTCACTGTCTACAACTGCAGTTTAGAGATCCATTAGTGGCTAAAGTCTGGTGGGGTGGGTGTTTGTTTCCATAGCAGGAAGTCAACAGTCAGCGTTGCTCCTGGTCTCCTCATCTTTCCTTCCAGTTGGGGTGGAGCCGGGCAATGATTGCCATGTTTATCTCTGAGGTAATGTTTTCTGGAGTTGCAGTGTTGGGTGGAGAAGGGTCTGGTTACCAGTAGCAATCTGCTAGGGTTGCTGGCCTACGAGCTGAAGGTGGGGACTCTGCCAATACTAGGAACTTTGGACTTTAGCCTAGTCTTTAGATTCTCTCTAGAAGGTGTAGCCCGGGGACAAAGAGTTACCTTGAAAGAGGATAGTAATGATTTTTAAATTTTGGGGTTGTTTTGTTTGTTTTTTGAGACAAGGTTTTTCTGTATAGCCTTCCCTGTCCTGTCCTGGACCTCACTCTGTAGACAAAGCTGGCTTCAAACTGAGAGGTTCACCTGCATCTCCCTCCTGAGTGCTGGGATTAAAGGTGTGTGTCACCACTGCCTGGCTAATTTTTAAGTTTGGAGACACTGAATTAGCAGCATGACCAACTGAGAGAGAAGGCTGGCCAGGCGAGCAGACAGTGAAGCAAATGCTGGAGCATGCTGCTGTCATGTGGCTCATTCCTTGGCCCCTATGTCTCCACTGAGTAGCTTCTTGGACACCTGGTCAGGTAATAGTTAGTGCCCTTGGTTCCCCGGGCTCTCCTGAAGACTCGTTTTCCTAGACAGCTGGCCAGCTGGTAAGGTTTCTTGACACCTGGAGGTAGTGGTTCTATAATCCAGGTATGTAATCCACCCTCGGGTCTGAAATCATTTTACCTGCAATGGAGATTATAGTATGTGTTTCCCTATTATTTTTGAAATAAAATTACTTAGTAAAATAATTTCAAACTTTAAAGCCATGTATGTGTGTGTATGTATGTATATATGTGCATTGTGCTTAGATATGGAGAGGAATCTTAAAGACTGCAGACACCAGTGTATAATTGAACCCTCACTGTAGCATCTAAAAGAGGAACTCATACTTTCCTCACATTTCTTCCTTAAATTGGTGACCCCTGTGCTCAAGGGCACTGTGGCTTTCCACAAGTCCTTCCAGCTCTTCAATATTTAACTTGGTGAACAAGAACAGCATGCAAGGGCTTCCCCGGGAGGAGTGACCTCCCTAGGTCTTCTTACTGCCTCCCCATCTTTTATTAATTAGATGTATAATATCTATTATGTGTCATATTAGAGCCCAGGCCTGTAGCTTACTGCAAAGATATAAAAACATGTTTCTGTCCTTGTTTATAGTCTGTGGAGGGAGAATAATATAGTGTTGTAAATGCCAGCAATTGAAATTACTGTGTTTAACTTAGAAATTCAGCACATTCAAAGAATAGGAAAGAATACTGGTAACTTTTTGGTATGCTAAGGTTAGGGTTTCTCATCAACGTATGATGATAGTTGAGTATTAAAGAAGACCTTAGAAATTACCTTTTAATACTGTGTTTACAAAAACATTCATTGTCAAACTATATTCTAGTGTCTCTAGTGCTAACCTTTGCTTTGGCTTTTTTTTTAAAAAAAAAAAAAACCTTAATTCGTTTGAGAGTTTTGTATGTTTTATTATATCTCCCCACCTCTTTCCCACCTCTTCAAAATTCCACATCATTCCCTATCTAGTCAACTTTATGTCTTTTTTTTCTTTTAAAACCCTTCAAGATCAGTTTGTGCTGCTCAAATATTCTTAGGTTAATGGTCTTCCCCTGAGATGATTGACTGAAGCAGGGTCTACACTCTTAGGGAAAACTGTCTTTTTCCCAGCACTTATCAATTGGCAGTGGCTCTTCATCTAGGGGTGGAATTATTTGCTCAATTCCCCTTCCCATGATGGAATTTGGTCTGACTTGGGCTGGCACAGGTTCCATGCATGCTGTTGTAACCACTGTGAGTTAGTAAGTACAGCTACCTGGTTGTGCCTGGAAAACAATGTTTCTTTGTCTTCCACCTCTGGCTCTTACTCTTTCTGCTCCCTCTTCCATCCCTGAGCCTTAAGAGGGAGAATGAGGAATATATCTTCTCTTTGGGATTGAGCATTCAGAAGTCTCTTACTCTCTGCATCTGCGCCATTAATGGGTCTCTTTGTTAGTCACCATCTACTGCAAATAGCAGCTTCTCAGATGAGGACTGAGAGATGCTTTGCTCTATGGCCATGATGATAAGTCATTAGAAATTGGTTTAATATTATGTCTCTTTAGCAGTATAATAGTATGTCATCAAGTTTGCAACTACGGTTGGGGTAGAGAGGGGAGGGTGGATCTGGGAGGAGTTGGGGATGTGGGAGCGAATTGGTCAAAATATGTTGTATGAACTTCTCAAAGAATTAATAAAGTACTTTAAAATTAATTAGCAATTAGTGAAGAAGATTTTAGGGCCTGCCAAGTGGCAATAGTGCTGGCAGAAGATAGGAAACTCAAGAAAAGAGAAAGCTGCCAAAAGCATTATTTTCTGTTTTGCCTTTGAGAAAGAGACATAAAATGCAGGAGGAAAGAAAAAGAAAAGCAGTTAAGCTCCTCCTCACAGTTAACACCTTTCTCCTGGATTAGGTGCTCCACCAGGCAGAAGTATACCATCAAGGCTTACATACATCAAGGGTGCTTCCTCAGTGTGGTTTATTAAAATAATCATGTTCATTATAAACAACAACAAAAATTAAGCATTTGAAACCAAAGGGAGATGGATTCCTACCAGCCACTTTAAAGATGGGTGCAGCAGCTAATACCTGTCTGTAATCCCGCACTAGGAGGCAGAGACAGGCAGACAGCTGCAGCTTTCTGGCTAGCAGCTAGCCCAGCCAAAACAGTGAGCGCCAGCTGCAGAGTCTCTGTCTCAAAAGAATAAGGTGGACAGCAACTGATGAAGACTCCTCATGTCTACCTCATGCATGTGCACCCACACACATGGTCATTCACCCACACAAACATGTACACATATCTATGTCACACCTACCTACAAAAAAAGAAAATTTGAGAGGCCGGAGAGGTGGCTTGGCAGTTAAGAACACTTGCTGCTCTTCAAGAGAACACTAGTTTGGTTCCCAGCATCATAGCTCACAACTGCCTGTAACTCCAGCTCTAGGGGATCTGATGGCTCCTTATAGCCTCTGAGAGTCTCTGAACACGCATGCCACAAGTACTCTCAAGTACACACACACACACACACACACACACACACACACTCAAGTAAAACCAAAAACAAATCTTTTTAAAATTTGATGCTGGGCTACTAGTTACTTAACTCTCAGTTGTTTAGGCAAATGACAATGGTAAAGACAATTCAAGTATTTTAAATATGATTTCAAAATGCAGCCTATTATCATTTGTTTCCCCGACTCGTACATGTACATTTTTGGATCTATATTAAGAGTATTGTCTGAGCAAATAATAGCCACAATCTTTATAGAGAAGACACTAAATTTCATCCTGATTTTATGTTGGTCACCAAAAAAGATAGTTGTTAAGTAGTTTTTGAAAACTACAGGAGCTCATCTGTGCTTGTATTTAGTGGAGACTTAAAAAGAAAATTTCAGGTGAAGAAGTTTTCAGGTATATAGAAAACACAGTACGAGCAATCCCAGCATGTTTCCTGTTTAAGCAGACTTGGTCACATTTACCCATTCACCTTTTCTTCCTCCTTCCCTTTCCTTTCCTTTCTTTCCTTTGGAGAAGGGCTTATAGCATATTAAAGCCAATCACAAGCATTGCTATTTCACTTTAAACATTTTCATATGTATCTTTTGGGGGGGGGAGAGAAAGAGAGAGAGAGAGAGAGAGAGAGAGAGAGAGAGAGAGAGAGAGAGAGAGAGAGAATAGCAAATATCAACCTAAAGTGAAAAGATCATTGCAAGTTCAAGGCCACCTGGGCCTAGCTTGAACTGCAGCGTGACAGTCGCCCACACACCTCAATCTCACATGTGACGATTATGTATACTTCTTTAATGCCATTTAAATATTGCCCACTAGATTCTTCCCTTTCTTTTTATGGTTGGTTTGTTTAAACTAGCATTTAGTCTGTAGCGTTTGGTTATTTTTCCCATAGGTCTTTTAATAAAAAAAATTGTCTTATTTTTTTCCTATAAAATTGTTGTTCTTGTAGAATGTCCCTTGTCCTGGAGGTATCTGTGTAGTATTGAACTTATTTATGCCTCTGTCTTCTGGCATTTCTTTGAAAGTGACTTAGCTCGAGGGCTTTTTAAGCTTTTTATTAACATCTAACTGTACTGAATAATGGGTTTCATTGTGCCATTTTCTGATGCTTTCACACACTTCATTGTCCTTTCTTGGTCCTGCTCCTGCTAATTTCCCTCCTTTCTCGTCTTCTTTCTATTTTACTACCGTGTGTGTGTGTGTGTGTGTGTGTGTGTGTGTGTGTGTTCGTTCCTGGGTTTGAATGTGTGTACCCATGTGAGGGAATGTGTGTTCCAGTCTATGTGTGCACATGTGTCCCAGTGTGTGCATGTGTGCACATGTGCGTGCACATGTGTGTGTTTCAGTGAGGTTCATTAGGGTAGCTTATATGAGCGTGGGACAGGACTCATTTTCAAGAGCTTGGGCACCTTACCAGTGTCTACACCACTGAAAATGTTTCTCCCTCCGCTGTTGTAATAGGAGCGGCGGGGCTGCGTCCCCGGCACCCAGCCGCCCGCATGGCTAGCTTATGCCCCGAAATAATTACACGGAAACTGTATTCTTTTGAACACTGCCTAGCCCATTAGTTCCAGCCTCTTATTGGCTAGCTCTTACATATTGATCTAACCCATTTCTAATATTCTGTGTAGTACCACGAGCTGGCTTACCAGGAAAGATCTTAACCTGCGTCTGTCTGGAGTGGGAGAATCATGGCGACTCCCTGACTCAGCTTCTTTCTCCCAGCATTCTCTTCTGTTTACTCCACCCACCTAAGGTTTGGCCTATCAAATGGGCTAAGGCAGTTTTCTTTATTAGTTAACCAATGAAAGCAACATATAAAATACAAGAACCACCTCCATCACTCCGCCATCATCAAGCCTATAAATCCAGATGCGGGGGGCTGCTGAACAAACACCCACAGTGTTGACTAACCCAGTCTTGTGCAGGTAATCACAGCTCCTGTGCATTCAAAGTGTAATGTAACCTGAGGATTTTTTTTAAATCATTTCAGCTCTGTCTTTCACAAAGAATTAAAACCTATACCATTTCAGTCGTGATTTCTTTTGTGTATTTGTTCAGCAAATATTTGTGTGCCTCCTCTGTTCGGGCACTGTTCTATATTATAACTATAAAGCTATATTAGTTATTTTCAGAGGCTCTCAGCTAGGTTTTCCACTTGCTCTGTAAAAGTGGCCACACTAAAAAATTCTATCTTTAGAAAATACCAAAATGGAGTCATCTGGTTTTGTTTTTTTGATTTTTACTATTGCTGTGAGTGCCTGCACTCCTGGTGTGTTTGTATGGGTGCACACGCCATGGTGTGTGGGGTGAGGGATGGAAGACAGCTTTGTGAAGTTAGTTCTCCTACTTTTGCATGGGTTCTGGGGCAGAGCTTAGCTATCAGGCTTACACGGTACCCACCGAGGGATTGCTCCAACCCCGAATAATTATGTTTAATTTCATCCTTTAGAGATGTCTGTCTGTATTTGCATGAGAACATGTATGTGTTCTAAAAGCACAAGTACTTGAAACATTATTTCTTTTCCTTGCTGGTTTTTGTTTGTTTTGCTTTGTTCTGTAATGATCAAAGCTGGCCTTTCTCTCATAGGCATTTCCTCTTTTTCCTTTCTCTGTTTGCCTTTTTCAACTTTGTAGTGTTTCTGGTTCCCCTAATTGTATTTTAGACTGACTTCTCTTTCATTTGTTTTATGTCTCAAGATGCCTGTTTGAGTTAAGAGTTTTGTTGCTGTGAGAGAACAACGTGACCAAAAGCACCTGGGGAGGAAAAGGTTTCCGTCCATCTCACACTTTTAGGGCACAGTTTATCACCGAGGGGACACCAGGCAGGAGCTGATGCAGAGGCCGTGGGGTGTGCTGTTTACTGGCTTGCTCAGCCTGCTTTAACAGCACCCACGACCACCAGCCCAGGGATGGTCCCAACCCACAGCTGACTGTGCCCTCCCACATCTATCACTAAGCAAGAAAATACCCTGCAGCCTTGCCTGCAGCCCACTCTTATGGAAGCATTTTCTCAGTTGCGTGTCCCTCTTCTCAGATTGCTCTAGCATGTGTCAAGTTGATATAAAACTAGCTATCACGGTGCCTTAGGACAGTGTTTTATTCTTCTACTCCAGTCGTGGTTGAGAGACACTTGCCCACAGTAGTCACAGTGCTGGTGGCAGTAGCAGTCGTAGATGCTAGTGGCACTAATCACTGAAAAGCTTGGGTGCTGACAGAGTTCCTCTGAATTTCCTAGTTCTCTTTTAACTTCCTTCTAATACAACTTTATTTCTATTTAATTGCTCCTTTGAGAATTTCTGTCACTTTCTCAATGAAAATTTACATTTCTACTGCTGTATTAGTTTTTCATATGTTTTTCTGGGTTAGCCCCAGAATCTACCCCCATTTACAACATGATTTCTAAGAGCAAGTGCTTCCTCAAAGTCCTCCCACGCAGGCTTTCTCGAGGTACCCGCTCTGTGGGTAAACTGGACACTCCCTGTACCGAGTGTTCCAACCTTAGAGAGCCGCGATCCTTTCAGGTGTGCCCGAGAGCCAAATCAGCCTGAAAGTGCCGCATTAGATCTCCTTGAGAAGGAAGCATCTAATTAGAGTTGCCATGCCAACTTTGTTTTTCTACAGTGTAACAGACTTACTGATGTGAAGTTCAGGTTGACGGAACATGCGCGGTGTGAGTGACAGAGGCTATCATCCAATAGCTTAAGTTGGGGCCCCACTTCCTCATAGCTCCTTTACTAACTTGTAAACCTCAAGATTTATTAAGCGCTTGTTCTGTGGAGAGCCTAGACACGTCCATGAATGACCAGAGTAAGAAACGCTAAACTCTCTCATAAACAGAATAACATTCAAATTTCTTACCTTTATCTTTCTAAACTGGACTCTGCCTGTGTGTTTGACCCTCTCTCCCCCCACTTCACTTCATACCCACCACGTGGGCCAGTGTGCCTCTAACACTCTGCTGCTACCTCAGGGCATTTCCTGTTTCTTCACTTCCTGTTCCCTCTGCCAGAAAACCTTTCCCCTGTTATTTATGTAGCTGACGCCACTTTATCAATGTTATCAATTTAAAGGCACTTCCTCAGAGCTCTTTTCTTGATTGTCTTAAAGGTAGCTTCTCCCATCTTGGACTTGCATAAGCCATATAGTTTGACACTGTGGTAAATTAGTTTTGTAATTTTATTGTTGTTTTATCTCACATTAGAATATAAATTCTATGAGAGCGAAAACCTGACTTGTTCCCTACCAGATCTGCTAATACCTGTTGACTGACTGGATGAATGAGAGTGATTGCATTTTATGGTAATCAAGAAAGGCTTCATGGCCAAGCATTTTGAAATAAGCATGACTGAGACCTTGGCTGCTCAAGAGACTGAAGTAGGAGGATTTCGAGTTCGCAGTCTGCCTGGACTACAGAGTGAGTCCAAGCCAGCCACAACAACTTAAGACCCTGTCTCAAAGTATGAAGTAAAGGGGCCTGGAGATACAACTTAGTGGTCATGTTCTTGTCTAAAATGCACACAACTCAAGATTCCCAGTGCCACAAAGGAGAAAGGAGGGAAAGAAGATGAAGGCTTCATGACTTGGCACCTATTTAAGTATTTTTGATAAGGTGTAATTTTATGTGTGTATGCATGTGTATATGCGTGTATTTTTATATATGTAAAAAATATCTAAATATATATCATACTGGCCACCAGCATTTTATATGTGAAGAAAGATTGATGTTAATAGATGATAGCAGTCAATATCATTAGTTGAGCAAGGGCATTTTAGAAAATCCACCTGAACTGTGGGGATGGTGCCAGTAGAAAAGTGAGCACGGAGGGCGCTGAATAGCTGGATTCAGAATGTAAAGGTAATAAAAAAAAAAATAAGGTTTTTTATTAGGTGTCATTTTTTGAGACAGGGTCTTGTGTAGCTCAAGCTCACTTTGAACCTATGATCCTCCTGCCTCAGGCTTCTGAGTACTAACATTAAGTACCATCATATCTGGCTATCTAGAAGCTATTCTAATTAAATAAAATAAACAGTTTGATGTCTAGTTCCTTGAGTTCTTTGTATATTTTGGAGACCAGACCTCTGTCTGACGTGGGGTTGGTGAAGATCTTTTCCTATTCTGTAGGCTGTTGTTTTGTCTTGTTGACCGTGTCCTTTGCTTTACAGAGGCTTCTCAGTTTCAGGAGGTCCCATTTATTAATTGTTTCTCTCGGTGTCTTTGCTACTGGGGTTATATTTAGGAAGTGTTCAAGTGTACTTCCCACTTTCTCTTCTATGAGGTTGTATGTAGTTGGGTTTATGTTGAGGTCTTTAATCCATTTGGACTTTCTTCCATTTATTTATTTACTGGCATATACATTAGTTTTAGAAAAATACACTAATTCTTTTTTATTTGATGGTACATGAGCTGTTTCTATCATTACTTATTTTGTTACTTCACCTCGGCTTATCATGCTTTCTTCCAAAAATTGTGTTTGGGATGCTGCATCAAATTTTAATGACTGCTGTTTGGGTGGTAGTGGACCACACCTTTATCCCAGCACTCAGGAGGCAGAGGCAGGTGGATCTCTGAGTTCAAGACCAGCCTGGTCTACAGAATGAGTTTCAGGACAGCCAGGGATACATAAAGAAACCCTGTGTCAAAAAGCAAACAATAAAAAAAAAATTGTTTGTTAGTGGCTGTTCTAACTAGTTACCAACACTTATCAGTTTAAAATAGCCCAGGTTTATTGTCTTAGATTCCTAAAGTTCAAGGCCTGGTTGAGTCTTTAGCAGTTAATCACAAGGGGCTGTATGACGTCCTGGAGACTGAGGTAGAAAATATTTCCCCTGGCTCATTCAGGCTGCTGAGAGAATTTAGGCTCTCTGTTAGATGACTGATATCAAACTAGAAGTCATTGGGTTTCTAGCGCTTTCCCCTTCCATAGCACAGAGCTCTCTTCTTCCGTCAGGGTCAGGAGTTGTTGGTGCAGTTCCATACACATTTCAGAGCTTTCGTAACCCCTCACATCTCCTCTCCCGCTCCCCTGCATTCTCCTTTTCTTTAAAGATTCCCACGATTGAACTGTGCCAACCACATACTGGCTTGGGTGGGACCTCTTCCTCTTCCTCAAGACAGCAGAGCCTCTCAAATCTCAGCCCCAATGAAACGTTAGAGGGGAGACATCATTTATTGTGAAAGGAGAAGTACATAGACTTTTTTTTATTTATTTTTGCAATAATTCTGTTAAATGAGTTTGGTGTATTTCTAATTAATTTTTTTGTTCCTCTAATTTAGCTACAACAATCTATGCTATATTAGATATGATCCTACCATTTGCTGTGTTCCCTTATAACATATCCTGGTCGTTTTTCTAAACTGGAATCTGTGGGTCACTCGCACTCATTCTGTCTGGTGGCTACACAGCCCCCAGTGGAAGATCACTGTAGTGTATTTAGCTCCTCATTCCGCCGCTGTGAAGTGGTGTTTACATGCCTCCTCTTGTGGCTTGTCATTTCGTCGCCCCCGCATTTAGCTTCAGTCCTGCCTTCCTGTGAGGCTAGTGTCTCTCAGATACACGATGCCCAATAGGTTTGTATAGGTTGAATCTGCTCAAGCAGTGAACACACCTACAACTTAATAGTTTGAGGGCATGATATAAGTGAACTTAAGGTTGTCCTTGCCCCAGTGAAATGAGGAATCATCTAGAATGTGAATTGCCCTGAGTTAGTAGCGGCCTGTGCTGATACACACTCTGTCTGGGTGGGAAATGGAGATGCTGAGATGAGCCTATGCTCTTCTCTGATTGGCCGAAACCTCTGTGGGAGATTAGGAATAATCTGATGCTTAGAGCTGTAGGGTAGCTCAGAAGTTATGGGTGTTCCTTGCCTCCCCCTCCATGACTATGTGTGTCTGCACTGAGTTCTGTGGGAGTGTGCTTCTGGAGAATACCAGGACTGCTGAGAGTGTTGAACTGAAGAGGTCCATTCTGTGCGTCCTTCCATGGAGTAAAGTTGATATCACTTCATGTCCATTGATACCATTGATATAGTCCTTATGCATTTCTCTCATATAGAAACAGGAGTACTCATAATCATGTAATTCCCTTCTGTGCTATAAAAGTGCTCCATTAGTAAAGTTTGACTGTTTTGGTTTTGAATGCTTAAAAAAAGTAATAGTATTCAAATTTTTCAAACAATCAAGAAAGCCATTTTGAAAAAAGTCACTGGACCATCTTCAATAATATTTGGCCAGTGAAAATGGCCTTGGCCTCACCTACAGTTACCAAAATCCATTCCCTTTCTGACTAAGTCTTTCTTCCTCTGTAAGAAAAAGAAGGGAAGAGGAAGGAAGAGAGGGCGGGAGAGTATATTCTTGTGAGCGGCAGGTCCTCAAGCCCTGTTCCCCTCGGCAGTAGATTGCCCTGTGGCTGCACCTCAGTCATGTCCTGTAGCCTTGCCTGGAAATGGTTAGGCCACCATTACTGTCATGGCTGTTAACTACCTATTTGAGAAATTTTAATTAAATAGTGTTTAGGATGATTTTTAATTAAAAATAATAAATAAGTCCTGCTTTTCAACAGCAGCTCTCCAGTTTTGCACAGGTGGCTGTTAACAGAACTGAGACCCCACTATTCCATTATAAGGGAGCTATCTAATGAGGTAAGATGCCAAGTGATGGGAAACCATGGAATACATTTTGGGGGATAAAATACTGACTACAGCTAGCGTCCTTAGTCCATCACCACTCCAAATTCCTACCTATTCCTTTCCATCATCTTTTCTCCTCAACTTCCTCTCTGCAGCCTGCTCCCAAAAGGTCTCCTGCTTGCCATTAGCTTTGGGAAGATGGTGGGGAAGTGGGTTGTGTGCTGCTATCCGTTATCTGTGTCCAACTTGGGCAGTATGACAACATCCTATATCCAACCTCTAGGCATTTGGTGGTTACCAGCTACCGTCAGGTCTTCAGAAGCAAGCACCTACCTGCAGTCCTAGCAGTGTGGCTCCATCCTCCTTCCCTTCATCAGTCAACTCTTTGACATGATCATGGTCTGTCCTCCTGGAAAGCTTCCAGGAGTTGTGGGGAAGGCGACTAAGGGCCTTGACACAGGGGAGGGAAGGTAGTGGGCAAATAGAATTACATGGGCGATCGGCTCTTGAAGGTGGATCTGAACATCTGGCAGGCTGCACATCCCCAGATTGGGAGAACACCAGTTACATGTTAGCCGGAAAGGCTAGATCAATATCTTCATCTTCTGTGTGCTTGACAGTGATCCTCGTGCTAGGGCGGCCCATTGCACAGTTGATCCATTGGGTCTGCAACAGAACCGGCTATAGGATTTTGTTATTTTCAAAAGACACATGTCTCTTCCAGCTCCAAGAGAGTCTCTGAAAGGCATTCACATTGCCTACATGTGGTATGAAGGATCAGAAGAAAGGGGAGATCCACTGCCTGGTACTGCAGATAGCTTACACATTCTACAGATGATGTTCGAGAACAGGCCAATTCCAACATTAGCCAAAATGGCATGCAAGCCAAACCAAAACAACAACAAAAATACCGACATTCATTTTATGAACCGCTTAATTGCCCATGTTAGTCACAAAGATAAAATCACTACAAGTGCTCCCGCCTCTAAGTGCTGTTTTCCATGATGATGCGCACGAGCCAGCTGTCATTAAACATCAGCCATAGCACTATATCCTAAAGACATTGAATGTGACTTCTAAACATTCTGCTTGGGCTCGAGGCATCTTATTTTAGTTCCTGAGTGGTTTAGTTGTTGGACACATGCTTTTAATTAACTAGCCAGCAGTCAGTTGATACAGGCCCATTTGTGATAACTACAGATGTTGTAAGGATCATGGAACCAGACCTGCCTGCGCTGCTGCTCACAACATAAACATAGCTGGTTGGGTTTAGTTTTTTTCCTTACAGAGCCTAGAATGGAACCAGGCAGGGCCTTGTTCATACTGGCCAGGCAAGGTCCTCCTGCTCGCTCCTCGTGTCTCCATCAGTGTCCAAAATGTTTATAAGCAAATTGCTTCGCTGCTCTTCTTTGTTTGCCGGATTTAGGACTTGCACTTCTAGAACAGTGTCCTCCAGGGAAGGCCTGGGAGGTCAGTGGTAGATAGTCTGCTCAGGACAAGTGAGAGTTAATTAGAAACATGAACCAATGAGGTCAGTCCCCAGCATCAGTATACATAAATAAGAAACATGCCTAAAGGTTGGTAAAGATACTACCTTAGGCCTCTGTGGATAGCCCAGAGGTCACACAGTCTTTGAAGGTTTGGCCAGAATGCCATAAAGAAACAAATGCTCCTATGCTAAGTACAAGGCCAGCCTCAAGTTAACAGCGAAACCAACATTTTGTTGCTTCATTTTTCTATTAAGCTCTGGGTTGCTGATTGAAGCAGAATTCCAATGTTTTGACACACCACCACATTGTTAACATGATAGGGAGGATTTGATTATGGGAGAACAAGCCCCCCAAATGGTCATTTTGCACACACACACACACACACACACACACACACGCACGCACGCACACCCTGTGGCTTCCCTTGCTTCTCAAGGCAGTGTGTGGTTGCATTCCTCCATTTGATGTGGTTCTCCCTCCAGTGCCAAACAGGGCCATGTGGGAAAATGATGACACTGCAGAAAAAGAGGGTGGCGGTGACCTGCTTAGTAACAAGAGAAATAAAACACATCTTAGGAGTCAAAGCCAAAAATACCTGCTTCTCTGTGCAGGCAGGAGGAAGAAACAGTTCTCTCTGTGATGGGGAAAGGCCAGGCTCTGCCAGCAGCTGGTGCCTTGGAGACCAAGCAAGGGCAAGCCAGGAAAGCCACGGGCTGGTGTAGGTGAGAGGGCAGCTGCTTGAGAAAGGGCGTGGGTTCCTCAGCTTGAGAGTGTGGGGCACCCAGGGAAGAGGCACGAGGAGCGGAGGCCGTCTTCCAGCCTAGACACTGAACGCCTTTCAACATCTTGTCATTTCAACACTGCAGTGTTGGAGGCGCGGCCTAGAGAAGCGTCACAGTTTAGAAGACACGAAATATGTCCACAGAGGAACAGGTTCCCTTGGTTTACAACTCTACGGCTGGACAGCTTTTCTATTGTGTGGTTTGTGACTACCCAAAGTGACATTTTCAGAGTTTTAAAATTATCTCTTTTTGCACTGTGAAAAGAGCATATATGATTCATCTTAATATTTCTGAGGATCAGTCACCAGCTAACAGCTAGTATTTTGGGTGGGAGGCAGGCTTTTGTAGGCAGCTTTTTCACCTAACATAGAAGTAAAAAACACCAGAATATGTCTCAAACTTCGCTCGGAATCATATAAATAGCTCTCTCTTGCACAGTTGCAATCTAGTGCCATCGTAAGAACTCCCACGGTTCATGAGCTGCCTCGTGTGCTCCTCACCCATGCCCAAAGAAGCTCACGCTGCACCAACACTAACGGTTCCAGGGGGGCCTGGCTTTTGTTGCTGAGAATGTTCCCATCCTGGGCCTTTTGCCTGCGTCTCTTCTTCAGTGTTTCCGGTTTTGGTTTGTTTTTGTTTTGTTTTGTGTTTACCTTTTGTTTTAGCCTCTGTAGAACAATCAACTCATCCTAAATCAAGAGTCCAAAAGCTGTGGCCCACCTGTTAAGAATGACTTTTATGTTTTTCCACAGTTAGAAAAGCATGTAAAGAAGCATGTTTTATAGCTTGTAAAAACTATATGAAATTCAATTTTCTATAGCTATAAATAAAACTGCATTGGAACACAGCCATGCACATTCGTTTACATATCTTCTAAAGCAGCAGAAGCAATATTTATTAGCTAACTCTTCACCAAAAATGTTTGCTGACCCCTACACTCTTAAGTCTTCCTTCCCTAATAACCATTTCAGAATGTCTGTTAGTTTTGGTGTTCATTTGGGAAATTCAGCATTAGCTTTCACTGTAGCCATCTGATTTTCATACAGGTTGAATGTTTCTTATCTGAAAGGCTTGGGACCGGAAGTGTGTCATATTTTTTCTTAATATTTTAGAATATTTCCTTATGCCTAAAGATGGGACCCAAGTCTAACAGGAAATTAATTTAAGTTCATTTGTACCTTATAAACATAGTTCGAAATTAGTCTCATATAATAATTTTAGTGTACTGGTATGTGTCTACTTACATTATTTGTACAATCTATACATAATGGGAGGCCAGAAGAAAATGTCTGCCTTAATCTCTTGAAACAGGGCCTCTCACTCTACCTGGGTCTAGACTGGTGGCCACAAGCCCCAGTGGTCCTCCTGTCTCAGCTACCCACAGCGCTTGGGTTACAAGCATGTGCAGCCATACCCAGTCTTCATGTCTGAGCCAGGGGTTTGAACTAGGGATTTCATACTCATTCAGCAAACTGCTCTTACCCCACTGCGGTATCTCCTCAGCCCTGTGCCTGTGTTTTACCTGCAGCTTGTTGGGTGAGATTGGGCATGGAATCCTCCACCAGGGCATCAGTTGCCCCTTAAAAAGCTTTTAGTTTTGCAGCATTTGGGATTTCAGTTTTTCAGATTAAGAATGTTCAACTTATACTACAAATATTTATTGGGAACCCAGTACAGTTTGTCATTATTCTTGTTTCTGGGGTTACTCACATAAACAAAATTCACAAAGTTCCCCATTCTGGAAGAATTTGCATTCTAATAAATAATGGTCAGGAAAGTCAGTGGCAAATTAGTATAGCAAACTGGGTGTCTTTGGGGGGTACAGGCCTTAGGAAGAAGCACAACAGAAAAGGGTACAGCCAGGTTCAGTGAGAAGATGGCGTTGGGGTAAGACCTGAAGAGGAGGGAGAAACCCCCAAGGTTGACTGGGAAGAGAAGAGTGGGGACAGTCCTAGACGGGCAGTGAGCCAGGCGGGCGGTGGTAGAGTTGGTCCCAGCTCACTGAATATGGCCTGTCAGAGAAGAGGCAGGGGGTGGGAATGGTGGCTGAGGCTTTCCATTGAGGAACTAAGAGGCAAGAGTTGTCATTACTGAAGTGGGATGCGTGCAGGAACCGCTGATTGATTAGCCAGTGTTTGCTGTCAATCTGTTGAAGTATATTATCTGGATCCTGATTATAATACCAGTCTGATCTAGAGTTATAGATTTGGAAGTTGTCAGAACAAAGGAGAAAGTTAAGTAATAAGGTTGCCTGTGATTCATTCTAGAAGCCCTGAGTTCTTTATCTCTACAATCTCACTCCCTCTGGGACTAAACATAGCTTTTCTTAACCTCATTTTGTTTCTAATTTACCATACGTAGGCATCTGGATCCGCCATCATCCTTCTTGTTTCCTCTCTAGACACAGTCATCTCCTCAGTAGATAGCCTGCCCAGTCTGAGGAGTTATGTCTCTCTCCGGATGGCCCAAGACACATGGTCTGCCATCTGCAATGAATTCCCTGCTTTTGATCCACAATTTTGCCTTACTGGTGGGGTTTTTTGTTGGTTGTTTTAATGTATATGTATATACTGGGAGTAAGTATATGTAACCATATACAATCAGATACCCATGGGGGATAGAAGAGGGTGTCCTAGCCTCTAGAACTGGAGTTACAGGTGGTTGTGAGCTATTCAGTGTGGGTTCTGGAAACTAAACCTGGGTTCTCTGCAAGAACAGCCAGTGTTCTTGACTGCCTGCCGAGACATCTCAGTACAGTTCTCCGCCTAGTTTGTTGTTGGTGGTTGTATTTGTTTTGCTTTGGCTTGGGTTTGGGTTTTTTGGGGGGGGAGGGGGGCAGAGTCTCAGTATGTGATTTTGGCCGGCCTGAGACTTACTGTGTAATCCAGTCTGACCTAACGCTCATGGCAGTTCCTTTCAGACACTCCTGAAGCTTCTGGGTTGGGAGGTAGATTTGCTCTCCCCACCTCTGCTGTGCCCCGTGTCTGAACATGGTCAGAGTGAAGAACGCCAGCTGCAGCAGGTGTGCACTGCACTGCCTGAGTGGGCTGGGAAATGACCACATCTCCGACCTGCCAGACCTAATGCATTTGTTGCCTACTCTAGGGTGGGGCCTGGGTTTGTGAATCTTTAACAAGCTCCTCAGATTATTCTTAAACAAACACGGAAACTACTAGTGCAGAGAAACTTTTCAAGCCCAGTTTCGTTTCCAGTTTGGGTAGGTTCTCTCCACCCCCGACCTCAGCTTTCTCCTCTCTGGTGCTGTTTGAGCACTCAACTACTTTGTGAGGCTGATGTAAGAAATCAAGCAAGGAGCACCGTGGAAACAAACTGTAAAGTGAAGAGCGCCAGTTCCTGGGCTAATCTCATTTCCTGGTGTCTTTTCATTTGGGTATGCAGGCCAGGCTCCAGCAACCTCTACATTAGTCCTTTGAGCCCAGGACAGATAATGCGTGTGCATGCCCTAAGAGCCTTCAGCAAACACCACTGAGCCGGAAGCAGGTGGATGCTCTCTCCTCTGGGGCAAAGGTTTGCCTCTTGTTCCCTGCATCTGCCTTTGGATGCCCTTCAAACCTGTTTTTGTGAGGTGAGGAGTTGGGAAAAGATAAATTAGGTTTGAGTAACTACTGAATGCATCCAATAAAAATGTCTCAAAGCTAGTTCATAGAAAAGGTAGCCTGGCTCCACACAGTACGGGAGCATTAAGCCATCCTGGGGCAGTGCAGATTTGTAAATGTGTAACAAATTGAAAGTAAATTCACACATCCCCGGCCAGTATTTTATTACTTTTCAACACTGTGATAGAATTGACTATAGTTCATAGGCCGGGAGTAGGTGCTGCCGCAAGGGGGAGAACTTTTCCCAACCCCCTCTTGTTGTGTCTCTAGTGGCCAGGCATCATCTAAGTCATTTCTACTAAGCCTTCCTAGGATGTCTACCAAGCCCATTATTGTTTTGGGGTCTTTCCTTAAAGTGCTTTTTCACATGCTAACAGAATCCTGATGGTGGATATCTGTTAAGATTACTGCCCCTTAAAGGCTTTTGTGAAATGCTTAACCAACTTAAGAAAGCTTGTTACTGAACAAAGCTTTGGTTAGGGCTCACGTTGCTAGACAGACTGTTTGCAGTTAAGGTAGTTCTGTCTCTGTGTCCTTTAAATGCAAATGTTTCTTGCTTGTATTCCACTGGTCTGATCTGTGTGGCTGTCTTAGGTTCTCAAGAATTTCTTTTTTTCTGGTATAAGAAAGGCTCTCTTTTTTGCTTCAGATCTGGCACTTGGTTAAGTTTAGTAAGGTTTCCTGGAAAAAGTCTCAAGGGCTTTGCCATCACCTGACACACTCAGGCTACACATAGAAGCAGAGATTGGGTCTGTGTGTTGAGGAATTTTGAAGTGCCAAATGTGGTAACTGAAAACCTGGGAGTGGAGCAGATTAACACTGGAGTTAGATGTGTCTGCCTTCACCACCTTGTGTGCCTTAGAGGGGTTCTGTAGCTTATTCAACTTCCATCCTTCTCATCTGTAAGATAAAATAGCCCTTTGTGTGTTCATTACTTTTTGGTCCCTGGAGCAAAAGCAATTTAAGGAAGGAAGGGTTTGCTTTGGCTTACAGTTTAAAGGCTTACAGTCCATCGTGGCAAGGAGGGAACAGGAGGTGCTGGTTACATTGTGTCCACAGTCAGGAACCTGAGCATGGCTACTTGTGCTTAGATCTCTTTCCTTCCTATCCAGTCTAGGACACTAGCCCATGGAATGCTACTGCCCGCATTAAAATTATTCTATTCTAGAGAACCTCTCAGAAATATACCCAGAGATTTGTTTCCATAGCGATTCTAAATTCTGTCAGATTAACAACCAAGTTAGCCATCACCCCACTCCTGATGCAGAGCATGATGCATGTGTGGTCAGTGTTCAGTAAGTGTAGTTAGTCTGCCTTCTGTGCCATGGGGAGTTCATGTGTAGACTAACTCCCTTTGGTTGCCATTGGGGTTCTTTTCATGCATACTTTTCCTAAGCAGAGAACAGCCAATTGACAGTACCCACAATGTATGTCTTCATCTTTTTAATTGTCCTTTTAATAATTCCATAAACATCTAAGAAATTGAATTCAACAGTTTAAGTTTCTTCAGACTTTGCTCCAAAGAGGAACATTTTCTGGGTGCCTAATAATCGTTATTATCTTAGAACATTTCCATTTTTATCTGTTTCTCTAAAATGAGAAGCAAGAAATAGAATACAGTATTCCGAGTAAGCAATGGAATGTGTTTAGCTTTACTACAGACTTGTGTAGACAGCCTGCACCAATGCCACTGGGAGCCTCCCACCCAATGTGGCTCCCCAGATTTCCCCTACTTGTGATTTTGAGGACTCATTCTGATTTGTCTTTTATCTTCTTCTCTCATGCACAATAGGATCTTTCCATATTGTATTAGACCCTAGTTTCCTTAACTGAGGATCAAGAGACTCTTTATATGGATTATTCTAATCCTACTAGGTTAGCTGTGACATGTTAAACTAAGAAAGAGTAAGAAGGCAAACAAGGTGATAAATTCAATGGGTAGAACCATTACAGACGGTTTTGATCACTTACTACTGTTAGTATATAGGTAAGGAACAGATCTTTCCTTAGGGGGCTGTTCTTCAAGACCAAGACCTGCACTGTAGCCCAGGTTTGCCCAGAACTCACTACATATCCTCAGCTAACCTCAAACTCATATAGATTCCCCCACCTCAGCCTTCTAAGTCCTGAGATTACAGAGTGTACCACCATCCCCAGTTTAGGGAGTAATCTTTTTTCCCCCTGAGACAGAGTTTCTCTTTGTAGCCCTGGCTGTTCTGGAACTCTCTTTGTAGATTAGGCAGGCCTCAAACTCACAGACATCCACCTGCCTCTGTCTCCAGAATGCTGGAATTAAATAAGGGGTAATCTGTAAAGCATTCAGTATTGGGGCCAGGGAGAGGGCTCAGCACTTGCTGCTCTTCAAGAGGACCTGAGTCCTCAGCAGCCACATGGCAGCTCACAGCCACCTGTAACCGCGCTTCCAGGGGATCCTAAGCCCTCTTCAGGCTCCAGGCATGCACTTTGTGCACAGACAAACATGCAAGCAAAACACCCGTACAAAAGACAGACACATCTTTCTGTAAAAGATTTCCTAATGAAACAGGACATAGGCTTTGGAACCAGGACGAGATCAAGCATTGTAATGTAGTTGCGCATTGTAATTGATCTTTTTGGATAAGATACTGAAACTTTGAACCTCACTTTTTTCACCTGTGAATGAGTCTAGTTAAGTCTGGTTGTCAGGGTTGTTATGGAGTTTAGATATTATGAAATGCCTGGCCAAAATAGATACCCACTAAACATCAGTGTCTTGTAACAACTCTCCTGACATGACTCCAGAAAATATACTCTGATACCATGGAGTGCCCTGGCATTCCTCTGCCTTACAGGGATTTGCTGTGATGTCCTGGTCACATGTTTATTTGGGGAAATGACACCTTTAAAATGTTAAGCAGACTGTTGATATTTGTTGGCAGTACTCCTGTCTTTCCTTCAGCTTGGAGCTATAGGCAGCCTGCCTCCCGTGCATGTACCTTCCACACTCATCACAACTATGCTGTGGAGAAGGCAGCCTGGAGAGCTCCCAGGCCCTCAGAACCCAAGTCAAGAGCATTATCAGAGGATGGTCTCAGGTGTCCCTGAAAGGGTCTGCTGTTACCACTAGGCATGGAGTACTCAGCTCAGAGCCATTCTAGTATTTTCTTTTGGAGTGCTTGGTGATGTTTGGATATTAATATAACCCCTGTTGTTAATTTAATCCTTTTACTGCCTTAAATGATGATTTTGTTGTTGTTGTTTTTCGAGACAGGGTTTCTCTGTAGCTTTGGACCCTGTCCTGGAACTAGCTCTTGTAGACCAGGCTGGCCTCGAACTCACAGAGATCTGCCTGCCTCTGCCTCCCGAGTGCTGGGATTAAAGGCGTGCACCACCACAGCCCGGCTAGTGATGATCTGTTTTAAGAGCAGTGTTATCTCTGTCATACTGAAGAGATGCTTAAGTTGAGAGAACTCTATAGGCGTCAAGTCAAGAACGATGACTGTGCGTCCCCTCACCAACCTGGGTTCCTCCCATCTAAAAGATACTTTCTTCATTTTACTTGGGAGTTGCTGTTTCCTTGAGGGTCAGTGTCAAACCCCATTGTCCTAAGTCAGGCTTTCAGACAGGCCGGCTTCCTGCATTTTGTCACGTCAAAATAATTCCCTTATGTTGTCACACTGTGGCCAGGTCAGGCCTTCAATAGTAGAGACACCCTGACTAAGATTCAGGAAAGACTCTATCAGTTTCATTTGCATGAAAACGAATCGTTAATTGTCAGAAACAGTTGCTCTGATTATCTTTTAGAGCTGAGGAGATAGCTGGAATTGCCTTTTTGGTTACCTTTTGTTCTATTCAACTAACTCTGCTGGATGAAAAGATTTTCAAACTCTGACTTTCAGATTTATACATACCAATTTAGTTTCATCTCTAAGAATTAGCACTTACTTCAAGTTTCATTTTAATCCATGAAAACTGACTCAGAAGGTGCTTCTTCATCAAAACATTGCTTTCACCCCTCTCCCAGATTCAGCCTGAGCCCTGCCATCCCCACAGCACTTCCTCACCCTCTCACCCCATCTCTCAGTGATGCACTGCAGAGATCAGAGAGAGCAGCAATTAGCCCAACTCCGCTCCACCAGTAGCCTGCTATTTAGGGTTAGTCCTGCCTTCTCCCCACCAGCCCAAGTCCTTGACAGTATCTGAACGAGTAAGCCCCGGAATCTGTTCTGCACAGGGTGAGTTTTCCATATGTTCAGCACAGTATTCTTATTGTTAGTTCATCAATATCAAATGTTTGGTGCTCACAAACCATTCCTTCTACCTTCTATCCTTTGAAAATATAATAGTGTTTTTATTTCATCGCATCAGTCTTTGTTTATTTCCATGATCCGGGCAACATTCAGGCTCTAACCAGCCTGTTGGCATATGAATCTGCAGCACTTATCAGTGTGTGACACTGGACCTTGGGTCATGTATCCTGATGCACTAAGAAAGTCCTGAGTTAAACGAGTGGTGAAGCTAGCATCTTTTTTTTGTTTTGTTTTTCAAGACAGGGTTTCTCTGTGTAACAGCCTTGGCTGTCCTGAAACTTGCTCTGTAGATCAGGCGGGCTTCGAACTCACAGAGATCACCTTCTCCTGCCTGCTGAGTACTGGGATTAAAGGCCTGCGCCACCACTGCCTATCACAAGCATTCTTTTAAAATGAGCCCAGTTAAAACTCTTTTTCGTAACATCTAACAGCTAAATGGTTCAAAGGTAAATACCAAGAGTGGTCAATTCATCGCATCCCAAATCAGGCAAATCTGGTTGTTGAGATGTGGGTGAGTGCTGGAGTATGAAGATAAAGAGGAATGCTGGCCCACCTGCTCTGCGAAAGAGTGCTCCTGGAGATAGCCCCGCACCTCGGTATCTGCTCCAGTGATCATCTGAGTGCCTCGGGAGCTTTCTCCCCATCAACATCCTGCCCTGAGGACTTCAGCAGCCACACCAGCTGTTCTTCCCAACCCTGTAGCCCTTTATGATTAAATTCACCCTCCTCTCAGGGAGCAAAGTATGTCAGCAAAATATCAGGGGTGCTAGTGCAAGCATATAGACCTGCCTTCTAATCTTGGTTTGGCCGCTGACTAGTTGTGCAAACCACAGATAATTTCCTATACCCTCCAAGCCTTGCTTTACTACCTATAAGGTTACAGTAATTCTCTCTTCAAACTGTAGGGAAGGCTAAATTAGACAATGTGATGGAAGAGCAACAAGTATCAGTTCTTGATAACCAGAGAAACGGGCCTGGCAGCAAGAGTAGATGTCTTCATACCTCTTTCTTTACAGCACCATAAGCAGTTTTTGTTTGTGGCCTTTTTTCCAGAATGACACAATTCAAACACAGAATAAGAATGTGAGAGAGATAGAGATAGATAAAGGAGGGGAGAGGAGAGAAACTGGAGGATTGCCTGCAGACTATTTTCCTTTTATACAATTTTTTTGTATTATTATTATTTTTTTATTGAAGAAAAAATTTTCCGCCTCCTCCCTGCCTCCCATTTTCCTCCCCCTCCTCCCGCCCCTCTCCCCCTCCCCCCACTCCTCTTCTCCTTCCTCTCCAGTCCCAAGAGCAGTCAGGGTTCCCTGCCCTGTGGAAAGTCCAAGGTCCTCCCCCCTCCATCCAGGTCTAGGAAGGTGAACATCCAAACTGTCTAGGCTCCCACAAAGCCAGAACATGAAGTAGGATCAAAACCCCGTGCCATTGTCCTTGGCCTCTCGTCAGCTCTCATTGTCCGCCATGTTCAGAGAGTCCGGTTTTATCCCATGCTTTTTCAGTCACAGTCCAGCTGGCCTTGGTGAGCTCCCAATAGGTCGGCCCCACTGTCTCAGTGGGTGGGTGCACCCCTTGTGGTCCTGACTTCCTTGTTCATGTTCTCCCTCCTTCTGCTCCTCATTAGGACCTTGGGAGCTCAGTCCGGTGCTCCAGTGTGGGTCTCTGTCTCTATCTCCATCCATCGCTAGATGAAGGTTCAATGGTGATATGCAAGATATTCATCAGTATGGCTATAGGATAGGTTCATTTCAGGTTCCCTATCCTCAGGTGCCCAAGGAACTAACTGGGGACATTGCTCTGGGCATCTGGTAGCCACTCCAAGTTCAAGTCTCTTGCCAACCCTTAGGTGGCTCCCTTAACTATGATATGAGTTTCCCTGCTCCCCTATCCAACCTTCCTATATCCCCAATCATCCCGTTTAACAAATGGTTAAGGAGCTGTCCTGTATATACAAGACAGAAGCCCACTGCAGTCAATCAGTTCCAGGAAACTCTCCAAATTAGTTTACCTGTTTTGGAAATTTTGTCATACCAATGATCATTTCTCTGTGAGTTGCCTGGATCTTACTTTAGTTTTCTACATTATATGTATATTTAACCAGTAATCAAAAGCCGTAAATATTGAACTCTTGTTAGTGCAGCAGAATGAATTAAAATATAGGCATTTAATGATAACGTGAAGCTCATATTCCCAGTCCCATTAACCCAAGTCAGCTGGCAGCCAGGCTGTGATGCGACACCAAGTCTGCTTGGGGCGTCATGGCCTCCCTTGCCTCGGCTCTAAGACAAGTCCCTGTGCTTTTGTTATTTCAGTGCACTCGGCGGCTCCTCAGCTCTTCATATCCCTGCTTTCCCAGGAGGAGGATGTCTCATTGATTATGTGCCGCAAGTTTGCCACCTGCTCACCAACAAGGTAAAAGCAAGTCCCTGACCTGTGACCTGTAAGAGTCCCTCCTTAATGGTTCATGCTCCACTGTTGCTAGGTCCTAACGTCTTTCTCAGGGGAGGGGGTAAAAAGGCCTTTGTCAACAACCACAGATGCTGGAAGTCAGGTAGAAGATTTAAAGCAGACTCATTTGTTTAATAACAGGGAAAAACTTACATACCCTCCCAGCACCCAAGCTGTATGACAGTTGACAGTTGACATTTCATGTTTGTCTCGCATTGGCTAGGCACAGACGGGACCTTTGACAGCTCCAGGCAGACTCCAGGTTGACTCCTTTTGGTCTTGCAGGTCTTTTCTTCCCACATATCCACCCTTTTTGATTTATCACATAGGCACTCAGCGGGAGCCAGAGTTCTTTGCTCGGGCCTTGTTGATTGTGCCTGTCTTAGGTTGGCCTGCCGAACAAACTCTTACCCATCTTTGACTACCAGCTCTCGAAGAGCATTCATTCCTGGAGAGCTGTCAGGGTGAGGGATACTAGGCAGTAGCCTTTTGAATTACAAATAACCAGGCCTGCGCAACCCCCTGTGGAAGACTGCCAGACAGATGCCTAAGAGCCATTAACACTGAAGAGCTGCCTTAGTTGCTGTCTGCTGGTGTCAGATCTGCTGCAGGAGACACTAAGGAGAATACAGCTTAACGAAGCCTCTGTGCTCTCAGCCTCTGCCTGCCTGCTCTGAAGGACAGTGCATCTGTCCCTCTTTATTGTCTTCCTCTTCCTTTCCCTTTTCTGAGGACCCAGCTCCCACTGCTTGTCTTATCTTCATCTCTTCGCTTCATTATGGTGACTTATGTCAACTCTAGAGGAATTTCCATATCCCCTGCATCTTTGATGCATCTTGTGCCTTCTTAGGGTTTTACATTTGTGAGCCCCCTTCTCCCCAGTCATCTGGTGTAGGCACGTGTCTACAGCCAGCCAATATTAGGATAATTCTTTAAAACAGCCTTCTTTTCAACTTTCTTATCTCAGCCACTAATTAATTATCTGTCCTTCATTCTTGTCATGCCTAGGAGCAATTGACCAGGGATTTTGCTCCTCTAGGGGCAAGAATTCTGGGTCGGCTGGCCTTCCACCATATTGGATTATCTAAAGTTTTCCCTTGGTTATATTCATGAGCACATAGCTGAGTTTACTGTAATGGTGGTCATCAACTATTTCCCAAAAGTGTGAGCATATACTTGTTAATATCCAGCCAATATATTTAGCTGAAAACTAGAGATATTAATGCACTAGATATTAACCCTGCCTCTTTCCCATCCCATATGGACTATGACTCAGTTGGCTTAATTGCCAAAGTGTTGTTTTCTTTGCTCCTGGTGACTCGTTCATATTGGCTGAGAAAATAGATCTTTTGTTTATCTCTCTCATTCAGAAGATAGTTCATTTCTCTATAGGACATATTTTTAAAGAACAATAATATTTCAGAGGCTTCAGTATCAGCTTTTAAATGTCAGAGAAACTGAAATCTGGCAAGGCTACAGCATGTGGTACTGGCCCAGATTCCAAGGCACTTAGCTTCATGGAGTGGTGGCTTTTGCTGAGACAACACCCTCCACCCCGCCTCCCTGTTCCCCTCCAAGCCAGAGTAGAGGGCAGGATTCTTATTTACATTCTGGGGCTTTGCACTGCCTTCAAATCTGTGTTCTGGAATTTTAGAGAAAAATGTAAATTGTGTCGTCCAGAGCTGAGAAGCAAAGCTTTGTAAAACTCCCCACTGAGATTAATTTCTAGTCATACATTTTCCTCAACAACAAAAAAAAAAATAGAATATAGTTTTCTCAGAAATATAAGAATCAGTGTTTTTCTTATCTGGTTCCCTTTCATTAATTTTGCTTGTCTTTAAAATTGGTGTTCTCTGTTCTAAACGAGGACACATGGGCTGCTTTTAGGAGCAGTCTCTTCAAATGAGTTTCCATAATTACATCGGAATCTATCTTTATAGCCAGTTTTGTTGTGGGTTTCTGTTAAAATGCTTTTCTGTTTTTAAAATCAAGTACACAGAACTGTTTTCATCCTTTTTTTAAACAAAGCCACTTAAGCAAACTTATCATCTGTTTTTCTTTTCTGAAAATAACATCTGATCTTGCATTAAGCCTGCAAAGTAAGCACTGTTTTTGTAAATTGACATAAACCGCTATTATATAAATAGAATTGTTTTACTTTTCTAAGGTAGAGCCTGGCTATTGGGACCACTTGTGTTAAGGTTATGCTAAGTACTTTATCTTGAGTTCTCCTTAGCCATGGGAATGCGGTATGTCTAAAGTCAATGAAGGTTTTTTAGTTTTTGGTTTTTTTGCCGTGGAGTCTCCTCTTTTTTTTTTTTTTATTTATTAAAGATTTCTGCCTTCTCCCCACCACCGCCTCCCATTTCCCTCCCCCTCCCCCATCAAGTCCCCCTCCCTCGTCAGCCCTAAGAGCAATCAGGGTTCCCTGCCCTGTGGGAAGTCCAAGGACCACCCACCTCCATCCAGGTCTAGTAAGGTGAGCATCCAAACTGCCTAGGCTCCCACAAAGCCAGTACGTGCAGTAGGATCAAAAACCCATTGCCATTGTCTTGAGTTCTCAGTAGTCCTCATTGTCCGTTATGTTCAGCGAGTCCGGTTTTATCCCATGCTTTTTCAGACCCAGGTTTTTCAGTCACAGTGAGACTATTAAAAAGGATGTGTTTTTATGGTAGAAGCTATTGTATAAATAACTTACGTTCAGCTACCTAGCATAATGAATTAACATTTTTGTAGAAATTGTCATTTTTGTGCTATAAAGGATATACAAAAATGCAAAATAAAATCGCCCATTGTAATACTTCTCATTCTGAATATTAAGATTTTTTTAAAGAATTAGGTATTATCTTACCCTTTTAATTTTATCTTACCCTTTCAATCGGAGTTCAAGATAACCAAAAGCCCCCCTTAATGAAATATCTCTGTAGAGAATGTCTGCTGACATTATAAAAGGGATAATAGAACTTTCTTACATTACCATTTTTCAACCCCAAATGAAATAATTCAAAGAAGAATCTCCCAGTTGATGCTGAAGCCGTTAAGTGAATAATTGATGGGGAACCAAGTCTTCCCTAGCTTTGAGAGATACACAAGCAGAGTGCTTGCCCTGAGAAGTGGGGTGTGTGTCTGTGAATGCATACTACATCATACACTCAGTATGGCAAGAGAGACATCCCTCTACAATGGAGTGACTTCCTCAAATATTGAAGCCCAGTATTACCTAGAAAGATTTCTTGCCAAAAACCTTTAACCCGATCTAATTATTCCTTTAGCTCTAGCTTCTAATGTATAGGAAAATACAGGTAACAAAGATAGCAGAAGACTGAGACAGTCTATAAGACAATTAACCCAGTCTCTATGAAAGGCAATGCCATTTACGCATACTTGTGTGGACATACGTGCACGCACACACACATGCACAATCTGTTATTATTATGTGATTAAAAGATTTTAAAAGTATGAATAAATAACATATCCAATCCTGAATTATACACTGCTCTGAAAACAATGTTTTGGGGGACCCTGAAGAAAAACTGAACATGGACAGGGTAGCAGATGACATGACAATGTTCCTTAAACCTGTTGAGTGTGACAACTGTGTTTGTGGCTTCCTATGAGAATATCTGGTTCCTGCGGAACTGCATACTAAATGAAGTATTTGGAGTGAACTGTCAGGATGTCTCTAATTTCCTTTGCAGTGTTTCAGCAAGATTGATGGATAGGTTGATAGACAGAGAAATAGACAACTGGATGTGGCTCTAGGCAAAATACCCGCCATTGTTGAGTGCAGGGTGGGAATATGGGTGTTCATCTCCCGTTCCCTCGGCTGCTCGGAGTCTCTCAGCTTTTCATAATAAAGCATTTTAAGCCTTGCTGTACTGATTTTCAGCTTTGGGTTCCCATTCCAGGTACAGTATGTGATTCAAGGATATCACAAAAGGAGAGAGTACATCGCTGCTTTTCTTAGTCACTTTGGCACGTAAGTTCTCCCTTGTTTATACTACACACCAACAGTGTACTTGCTTCTCACATGTGGAAATGTCGCACCTTCTCTGTGACATTCTGGCTTCGGTGCTTACCGTAGAGCTGCCAGGATAACTTAGCTTTTAGCATTCTTAAGCAAATAATAGAACCAAGTATGTCCTCTGAGCATCAGCATGCCTCTCTCCCAAACACAGCAATCAGGGTAGTGTGCCTAAATGGGTGTAAAGCCTGCTTCCTGTGGAACTTTGGGTGACTTGAACTGCACTTCATCTCCATTGTCTTCTAGTTGTCTGGAGGTGACCAACAGGGCTCTTTCTTTTCTATGTATTTTAAAATTAGTTTTTAAGTTAACATGTAAGTAATGGGTTTCATTATGGCATTCTCCATATACACATTGTTCTTATTCCTCCTCTAAGTACCCTCCCCATACCCCCTGACTCTCGTTGTTTGCCCGTCTTCCTCCCAAATAGCCTCCCTTTTTGCTTTCTTACCACATGTATTCCATTACCTATCCTTCTTCATCCTCTCCTCCCTTCTTGTGCTGCTCTTTCTCCTTTCATGACCTACACACACACATATTTGAAGTAGATTCCATGGATGTGAGTAAACGTGGTGTTTGTCTTTTCTGAGTCTGCTTTATTTCGCTTAGCATAATGATTTCCAGTTCTCTCCATTTTCCTACAAGCCCTGGAATTTCATTCTCCTTTATAGAGAAATGAAATTCCATTGTCTGTGTGTACCACATTTTGGTTGTCCACTCAGCTGATGATGGGCATCGAGGATGGCTCAGTCAGGCACATGTTATTGCAGGGAGCACTGAGACTTGGAAGTTTAGTGATCCAATGAAGTCCCACATCTAGAAGAGGGGCCAGACATTGTAGTTTCCCGGATCTGCTCACAGGACTCTGTCACCAGCAGTGCCTCACAGATTCTGGGAGGAAACCTAACGTCACCCCTGACAGTGAGGAGTTATACTGCAGAGGGGTTAGAAGATGACACAAGAGTCAGGTGGGAAGCGTATGACTGCAAGGAAAGCATGGAGTGGCTCTTCCCACTGCTGCCCCGTGTGCCTGCACTTCCCTCTGGATGCCAGAAGCGATGCTGTTTGCAGCTGTTTCTTCTCGGTGCTGCCAGGGGTCATGTAAGCTTCACTGGGGCTTAGCACAGTCGGGGCATCAGTGTGTTTCCTTCATAGCCTTTAAGGGTGGAGCACCCTGCCCAGTGTTTGGTCCTGGGGATTTCGGTACTCTGCTTACTTATTTCAGAAATGACTAGGAAGTAATAGAAATATATAAACAGAAACAAGATTTCAATTTCAAATAAGTAAATGAAGACAAAACCAAGTGAGCAAGTAAAAGCAAATGAAACTAAGAGTAAAGCTTTCACAGCACAACGCAGTTATGAGCAGAACTCTGGCTGCTGGAAAACTGCCAGGCAGTTCTCTCACCAACTGCTTGACGTTTTTTTCTCTCCTAAATAGAAAAGTCAATATCAAGCAACATGGCTGTCTTTTACCTAAGTCTTTCATAATTAAAATTATTTTCTGCTTTATTGGTGACCATTTTAAGAGAGCATTTTTTTTATATAATAGTGGTAATAAACATTACTGACCTAAATTTTGAGTAGAATATTTTTAGCATATGTGATTGAAAATAAAGTAACTAGCACAATGGTCTCAGAATGGGTTGTATACACCCCAAAGGTTACTACACACATCCATTGGGTATAAAAAAAAAAAAATGAAAAAAAAATTTACATTTGTTTTTCAGTGTCATTCTATTTTAATAAACGCTTTGCATATTTTATTATGCACAGCATTCAATAATATAGTACTACCAGTATGTAGTTATTAAGTTACAAATGATTACCACTGAATTACCGAATTATATGCTTAGGCACAAAAGGCATTATATTTTGTTTTTGCCTGTGAGGTATGGGGGCTAAAAAGTTCAGACCCCATGGTTACAATATTGGGTCAATTGTCCAATCATAAGGTAGCCTTGTTGGCTTAAGTCAAATCTGAATGACAGCCACACCTCCTTGAGCAGGTCACCTGGTCCTTGGGATCTTAGTTTCTGTGTGTGTCCTGGAATGTCCCTGTATTATACTGGAATCGCCAAGAGCATTGATCAGACAGGGAGAGAGATCTCTTCAGAGGCGTCAGAGACTTGCTTGTGTGAATGAGTATTTTCCTGTCCCCAGTATATGCTCAGTGTTGTCATCAAACATTGTTTGTTTAATGACAACATCATTTACCACTCCATTCTTGTGGGAAATTGATGAGGTGAACCTACCAGGTTCTGCCAGCCCCCTCAGCAAGGCAGGAACTGTTGTCCCTTGACACTCCATCAGAACTTGCCCACTGATGTTGCTGCTTTGTTGGGAAGACAGAAGCCAGGGTACCGGTGCAAGAATTCCAGTACAATCCCAATTATCTTGTCAGTGTCACCATTATTTGGTCCCTGGATAAAGTGATGCTTAAGCTCACTGTTCAGGTAGTCAGATGGCGTTTGGTACTGTAATGTCATCTGTGACCAGGTTTCATTTTAAATTTTGTTTCATTTTGAGACAGGGTCTTACTTTGTAGCCCAGCCTGGAAGTAGCAATGCAGACCAGGCTGGCCTCAAACTCACAGAGATCCAAAGGTCCACCTGGCCCTGCCTCCCTAGTGCTGGGATAAAAGACCTGTGACATCATGCCCAGCTGACTGGTTTCTTAGATTGTCTCTTTACTCATAACTGATGACTGATGTTTCCATTTTGTGGCTTATCCTCATTGTTTTTTTGCAATTCTTTTAAAATTACCAATATCATAATTTCCTGCTGATGAGGAAGCTAAGTATCCACACGTTAAGAGATTTGAGTGAGGTCATGAGCTGTAGCAAATGGCAAGGTTGTGACATGAACCTCAGTACTCTCGTTCCAAACCCTAGACCCTTCTTGATGCATGCATGTCTTAAATCTGTCTGTAGTTCAGTCACCTTTTAAATAGTCTTAACTTACTTCTGTTGCTGTTGAATCTTATTTTTATGAGGGTTTGTGTGTGTTCTTACTTAGAGGTGTCGTGGAATATGATGCAGAAGGCTTCACAAAACTTACTCTGCTGCTGATGTGGAAAGACTTTTGTTTTCTTGTACACAGTGAGTATACTTTTGCTATGTGTATACACTTAGGAATATTCTACTATAATAATCAGGGTGAGAACCTTCAGTGTTCCCACATGGCCCTTTTTATTTTAGCATGTGTTTATTTATATTGAGGTCTTAACAAGAAACTTTCTCCAAGAAACCAGTGTTTCTCAGCAGGTAGGGTGATGTTTCCCACATCTGATAACGTCTGAAAACATTTCTTGTCACAGTGGATAAGGGGATCAGTGATCAAACAAACCTCCTAATGTCCATCTGTCCCAGGACAGCACCTCACAACAGAAAACAATTGAGTACAGAATGTCACTATCGTCAAGATACAGTGACCCTACCCCAGACAGATTACTATTTCAAAATATATACCCAGTGTCAGGTCTCCAAACTTCCAGAATCCCTGAGAGCCGTCTTTCTTTCATCTCCTGGTCATTAGTGAATGATAAAAGGTGGCAGAGAACATAAAGGAGGCAGCGCTCTGCACATCCCCAGCGGCCCTTCTTGGTGGTTTTCCACAGTGGGGCTGCGGGTAAATGATTGTTGCATAATCAATCAGTATCATTTCTTTGCTGTAGAAGGGCCAGTGGCCTGTGGCATCAGGTTTAGGCTGCAAATCAACTAAGCCCTTCATTCCGTGACAATTTGGTATATAATATTTCTGCTTAGTCAATGACCAAGGAGTTGCAGCTTTTCAAGCTTGAGGTAGGACCAAAAACAAAGGGGTTGGGCTGGCTTCATTCAGAGGCAGAATTTGCTTATATCTCATTAAACAATATATGGAAATGATACTTTGGCCCTATATAGCCATGGTGTCAGACAATGTACAGATACTGACTTTAGGGGTTTTTTTAAGTCCTTAACTGTCCGTAAAATGGAAAGAAAGCCTCCCCGTCAAACCTGATGCTGACACACCTCAAAGACACTGGAGAGCTGGCCGTGCATTTGAGAAGGACTCTTCTTCCTTCTTGCTGTTACCTAGCCATCTCCATCTTGCATGGTGCTTCACATTGTGCTCCTGATTGGTAACTCATTCTACATTAGGACAAGTTTTTCAAGTATTAAACCTGGGAAAAGCAATTTTGTATTAATTATGTGTGCAGAAAAACAGAATTGGAAAGAGAGCTCCAGCTTGGGAGTGCTTCCAACCACACCTTGTTCACATCACTAGGTCAAGCTTCCTTCTGCTCTAGTTTTTTTGAATGTGTGTGGTGGATGGGAAACATCACAATATGGAATTTAGCCCACAGTAAAAAATGCACTAAGAAAGGAAGCCTCAAAATTACTACTTTTCTTACCTGATGTCCAGATCACAGTTGCTGCTTCAGTTGATTTGTAAGCATTGCCTGATGGGACTGCCCTAGCCTAGCTCATCCGTGGTGTCTACACCATGACTCTGATGGTGGTAGTGATTCTTGTCAGATGACGCCAGAGTGGCTGAGGACAACCCAGTGATAGATTGGCTACCTCAACAGCTCCTTTGTTTCGAAGTGTCCTAACAGTGCAAACCTTTCTCCTGAAACTTACTTCTATTTCCTAGTTGTGGGGTTTTTTTAGTTATTGTTAAATCATATCAGACATAAAGGAAAAAATGCATTCTTAACATTCTTTAGTCCTAATATTTTCCTCAGCATGCAACTCAAAAATGGCACTTTCTGTTGCTAGAACAGTGTGTACAAGGCTGGATACTTTATAAAGAAGAGTGGTTTGTAGAACTCATAGTTTTGCAAGTTCAAGAATCTTAAGATTTACTCCAGGCCCCTTGGCTGGGTCGCAATATGGCAGTGGAATAGAAAAGGAACCTGCTGCATTCAGAAGGTCCGATGTAGTGTGTGGCTTAGCTTCATATGAGAATGGCACTAATCCCTCCAGCCTGGAACCCTGGTGCTCTAACCGCTTTTCTGCAGGCCTGACCTCAAAGATTCTGCACACTGGGGATCCTAGAGGGACAGGCCTTATCAAGCCCTGCTAGTTACTAGGACATCATCCCTTGTAGTGATGTTCAGTCTAAAAGAACACTTACATCGTGGTTCCTGCCAACTCTTTGTCAGTACCCTCAGTGTCCAGAGTAATTGCTGCTGCTCTTGGATTTCCTGCAGAATCGCTTCTCCCTGACATTGTATCGGGCATACACAGTGTATACTCCTTCTCCACCTATCTTAGCTTTCCTGAGTTGTACATTCAAAATTGTGTACCTGCCAGGTTTTCACTTAGTTGTGAACTGCCTTCTTCAGAAACAGACTCCTCAGGCACTCTGTGGAATGGCTGCCTTAAAACCTGGGGTTTCATTTGCTCTTTTCCAAAGCGTTTCCCAAAATTGTCATTCCTTTCCTCCATGAGCTGTTCCTTGTACCTTTGTGTCATGCCCCACACACTGTTGGCTCTTCTGGCAGATAAGGACAGACTGTAGGTGAAGGGCCTGATGCTGCCCCTGCCCCATCCCTAATCACAGCCATAAGGACAGACTGTAGGTGAAGAGCCTGACGCTGTCCCTGCCCCATCCCTAATCAGAGCCTGCTTTTAGCACATCATTTGCATCCTTTACCTCTTACTCATCTGAGACGGAGGGCCTGCTGCGGCGCAGTGGAGCTCAGTTAGATAATGTGTTTTCCTCAGTCATACGGTTGCGCATCTGACACTTACCTTCCTTTGGAAGCATCTGCTTGCTTGGTTACAACGCCCAGGGGACCATTTGTTCCTCTTTTTTCTTCTATAAAGTTGGGGGGGGGGGTGAATGTGGGGTGGCAGGGACTTGACAAAGAACACTGCAGTAAATTATTCTGGGATCTCAACATGTGAAAGAGGAGGAAGGAAGTGCCTCCACATGGAGCCAGTCTCCCGTGGGCGCCTCCACTCTTCACGGACACGGGCAAGCACCTCTGCCCTACTCTCCATCCTTGCATTCTCCCAGTCTGGCAAGCCAGTGTCATTGGGGCAGCTGCTAGTGCTAACCTGGGGATGCCAGAGGAAAGTCACCCCTCTCTTGTGCCAGATGGTGCTGACCTCAGACTGTTGTTGCAAGAGATGCTGTCCACATTCCCGGCTCCACAGGCAATGCTGAGCTCCCTGGTATCCTTGTACTTCTGCAGCATCCCGGCTGCTCACTCCTTCCTCCCTTCATTCTCAATCAGTATCTGGAGTCAAATTACATCGGGAGAAACTGCTTCCTCCTTCCAGAAATTGTTAGGGAGGTTTCCTGGCCGCTGTTTGGGAAGTACTTAGAGTGATTGGGCAGGTCCATCTGTGTTTGCCAGGTTATTCTTACCTCCGGAGGCAGCTGCTACCCACAAGCCAGCAGTTTGTGAGAAAGTTGATGGTGAGAAAGCCATATAGTAAGATATGGCAATGACACAGAGTACGAGCAGCCCCGAAGAAGCCATCTCCCCTCCTTATGGGCCCCAGGCAGCAGCAAGCACCAGCATGTGGCCCATGGTAGCAGAGTCGAAATTTAGGACCTGAAGGTGGAAGTGGGTGGAAGCCCTGACTGTGACAAGCTGTCTCTCCCTGCTATCTGTAAACCCCTGTTGGTCTGGCCTAGACAGTGTGCTAGATCTCCCTAGGAAATGCCTGTCAGCCCCGACCTGTCCGTTTTTCTCTTCTCTTTCTTCATTGTTTCTAAGTTGCCTGTGTTTGCATTTTCTCTGTGTTCAGTACTGTGGTAGGTATTCTTGGGATAGAAGTAAACATCTCGGGCTTGGTCTTAGAGTGCACATGGTAGTATAGCATAGGAGTGAGGACTACATAGCCTACAGGCCACAGCCTGTTTCCATGTGGTACCTAAACCAAGAAGAGTACTCCTGTCTTTCCAAGGTTATTAGGAAGAAGAAAAAGAAAGAGGAGGGAATGAGTGTGCAATGGAGATGGTGCCTGGTCTACAAAGCCTAAAAGCTTTACCATCTGACCCTTTTCAGAGAAAGTGTGTCAGCCCCAGTCCAGTTGATAAAATCGGGTAAAGATGGAGTACACCTGTATGCTGCTTTAAACACAGATTTCTGTGTCTCACCTGCTGTGTGTCAGTGATGTAGAAAATAAAGTAACGCATGTAAGGCTCATGTGAGTGCATACATTTCAAATGGGTACCAGTACTGTGGGGGCACAGAATTGAGTCTTCAGAAGCAGTCTTTCAGTGTACTTAGAATGATCTCTCTTGGTGGTGACATGTCACCCAAGACATTAGTGGCCAGGATGGATCAAAGACTTGTACATAAATCCAGCCACACTGAACCTCATAGAAGAGAAAGTGGGAAGTAGCCTTGAACACATGGGCGCAGGAGACCACTTCCTAAATATAACACCAGAAGCACAGACCCTGAGAGCAGCAATTAATAAATGAGACCTTCTAAAACTGAGAAGGACAAAGGACACCATCAATAAGACAAAACGACAGCCTACAGAATGGGAAAAGGTCTTCACCAACCCTACATCGGACAAAAGATTGATCTACAAAATATATAAAGAACTCAAGAAAGTCATTAAAATACTAAATAATCCAATTAAAAATGGGGTTCAGATCTCAAATGGCTGAAAGACACTTAAGGAAATGTTCAACATCCTTAGCCATCAGGGAAATGCAAATTAAAACAACTCTTACTCCAGTCAGAATGGTTAAGATCAAAACACCAATGATAGCTTATGCTGGAGAGGATGTGGAGTAAGGGGAACACTCCTTCATTGCTGGTAGGAGTGCAAACTTGTACAACCACTCTGGAAATCAGTGTGGCGGTTTCTCAGAAAACTGGGGCTCTACCTACCTCAAGACTCAACAATACCACTCTTGAGTATATACCCAAAGGATGCGCAATCATACTACAAGGACATTTTCTTAACTGTGTTAATAGCAGCATTATTCATAATAGCCAGAGCCTGGAAACAACCTAGATGCCCCTCAACCGAAGAATGGTTAGAGAAAACGTGGTACATTTACACAATTGAGTCCTACCCAGTGGTAAAAAACAATGACATCTTGAAATTTGCATACAAATGGATGGCACTAGATAAAGCCATCCTGAGTGGGGTAACCCAGACCCAGAAAGACAAACATGGTATGTTCTCACTCATAAGTGGATATTAGATGTAAAGCAAAGGATAACCAGCCTATAGTCCACAACCTCTGAGAAGCTGGGGAACAAGGAGAACGCTAAGAGAGAAATACATGGATCCTCTGGAAAGGGAGACAAGATCTCCTGAGAAAATTGGGAGCATGGGTTGGGGGAAGAAAGGAGGGTGGAAGGGGAGGGGGTAAATGGGGAGGAAGAAGAACATGAGGGAATGGGATGGTTGAGATGAGGGGAAGACAGAGGGAGAGCAAGAAAAGAGATATCTTGAATGTGTGAGCTCTTATGGGGCTAGCATGAAACCTAGCACCAGGGAAATTCTCAGGAATCCACAAGGATGACCCCAGCTAAGACCCTAAGCAGTATTGGAAAAGGTGCCTGAACTGGCCTTCCCCTGTAATCAGATTGATGACTACCTTAATTGTCACCATAGAACCTTCATTCAGCAGCTGATGGAAGCAGAGTAGATGCAGAGATCCAGAGCTAAGAACTGGGCTGAGTTTCCAGAAACCAGTCCAAGAGAGGGAGGAGCAATAATTTGAACAAAGGGGTCAAGACCATGATGGGGATACCCCTAGAAACAGCTGACCTGAGCTAGTGGATGCTCACTGACTCTAGACTGACAGCAGAGTAACCTGCATAGGACCAAACTAGACCCTCTGAATGTGGGTGACAGGTGTGTGGTTGGGGTAGTCTTTGGGGTCACTGACAATGGGACCAGGATTTATCCTTAGTGCTTTTTGGAACCCATTCTTTTTGGAGGGATACATTGCTCAGCTTAAATATAGAGGGGAGGGCCTTGGTCCTGCCTCAAAGTAATGTGTTAGATGTTGTTGACTTCCCATGGGAGGCCTTATCTCTCTGAGGAGTGGATGGGAGGTGGGGTGGGGTGGGGAGCGGGAGGAGGAGAGGGAGTGGGACTGGGATAGGTATGTAAAATTAGAAAAGATTGTCTTAAAAATAGATTGATTAATTTAATAACAAAAATTGAAAAAAGCCAAGGAAGAAGCCTGCTGGGGGAGGAGTTTCTGCAAAAGCCCCAAGGCAGCCAAGAACTTGACACTGTAGGCTGAGGCATGATGTGGGATGCATTTGGGGGTTCTTTTGTGGTTGCTGTTTCTTAGATACTTTCTTAGTTTGTTGTCAAGGTTTTCATGTGCATGTTTTCCTTTACTTTAGATTAATAATGACTTAATGTTGGAAGGCTGTATCAGCTTTGTTTCCCCGACATTTTTTGTGCTAGCAGCTACCCCATGTGAGAGAGTGTGTGTCCAATATGAGTATCTGTTAACTGTAAGCACAGCATTGTAGATGTCAGTGCTTGCTGTGACAGTCTCGTTGTGAAAGCAGAGCAGTGTCCTCTTGGGTCATGGTTGTGTCCACTCCTGGGACCTGGGCTGCTCTGATCCACTGCAGAGTTGTCTGAGGGATGCAGGCTGGTAGTGAGTTCATAGGGTCTAGATAATGACGAGTTTCTTTCTAGTTTCTTCCTTCCTTCCTCCCTCTTTCCTTCATTCCTTCCTTCCTCCCTTTCTTTCCTTCCTGCGTACCTGCCTATTTGCCTCCCCCCCTCTTTCCTCCCCTCCCTCCATCCTTCCCTCCCCCTCCCTCCCTTATGATAAGGTTCATCAGCTGTCTCCTTTGCGTGCCTGTATTTCCTACTTGTACATTCATTCTTCTTTCTTCCGTGGCTCCAGAGCTTATATTAACAACAGAAGTCGGTCATATTGTTTCTCAAAGGGCTCATTCTCTAGAAATACTTAATATTTATGAAGCCAGAAAAAACTGACAACTTTACACTAATTCTGATAGTCATTGAAACAACTCTTTCTGTAACTGAGGCTTTTAAAAATTGTTAGTAAAAGCCAGAGGCTTGTCATTGCTGCAAATACCCCTTCCGAGTTCTGATTTCGTCAAACTGCATGGTTCCCAGTATAACCCAGGAAATTCGTGTATAGGTTACTGTCACCTACCGCTGAGAATAAAGCCATCCTCTCTGTGGCCGCTTTGCCCTGAGCGCGGTGCTTTCTGCTCATGCTGCAGAAACAATGTACCCTGTGGCATTACCTAGCAGGCAGCAAAAGCGTTGACTACCAGGTAATTCAGTAAACCCCATTCTGTGATGTTTTTCAAAAGTGAGTTACTTTTTTGGATCCAAATCACACTTTTATGTATTAGTGAATATATTTGGACAAATTGGAATTGGTAAAATGACTGAAGGAACTGCAATGGTCTAGATTAGAAATTGCTTTAAACCAAAACTGTAAAACCACAATGTTATTATAGGATTGGCATGTTCACCTCTTATCTGTGAGGTTCTTGGTTTTTAATGTCATCATTTTTAGTATTAATAACTATCAAAGCAGCAGGAACTAGTTGATTATTAGCAAGAATCGTGAAGCTATAGGTTCCTTCTGTTGTTCAAAATGATAAGGATTGTGGAAAAGAACAAACAGAAATCTCTCTAATGTCTCCGTGTTTAAATCATGAAAACTCCTGAGCGAGTCCTGTCAGCGCTTCAGACATTCTGGTTCGTTTTTACCTGGACTGCTGTAAGCTGATGGTTGGGGCCAGGCCATTTTCATCTTTCGATCACACGCCACATGCCTTCCTCATAAGGTTCTCAGCTCAGTTCTGGCCTTAGCAAGCACCATCACTGCTTTGACTCAAACTGAAACTTCTGTCTGCTTTAGAGTTCACTTTCAAAGGTCTATTTGCATCTTCTGGCACTGGGTTGAAAATTCATTCATGAATCTTCTTTGGGCATATTCTTTGTGGTGTGAGTCCTTGGATTTCCATGACCTTTTCTAGAGCCCTGGAGGGATGGCCAGTGAGGAGGGGGCTATGGATCAGACCCACAGTCGAGGCACTGATCCTTTTTTCTCTTTGCCTTCTTGTGTCCATGGCACAATTCTCCTCTGTGGTAATTATTGGAATAAGTAATTTTGAAAGTGAGTCTTTCTGATCAAATTTCCTGAAAAGTCTCAGTGATTTTTTTTTTTACTTCAAAATATGCTCAGCTGCTTTTTAATTAATGAAGTGTAACCAAAGAAGGCCTCCTACTCAGCGGAAGAAGAAAGCCACTGTCAGGGTAACTCACAGTATTGATCTAATTGACTGAAATGGTTTCTGTATAGTTAACATTAGGAACTATCTACATCGCTGACTTATAGGCATTTTTGGTGCAGAACTGCAACTGTGGACAGTAACAGTCATGATTGTCGACAGGAACTCCAGGTGTATTGTGCCCCAGATGCTCTGACCTATACTTTTGCATATCTTATGATACGTAAGCCTCCCTACACCCTCCTATGGGCAATTACCAGTTTAGTCTGTGCAAGAAAAGACAACTGCGGCTTAACAAGATTCAGTGACGACTAGGATTTAAATCTCAGAACTGATCCATAACTGCATTAGGACCCTGCTCCAGGTAATCCATTGGCAGTGTCCCCAGGAAGTGAGACAACCTTCAAACTCCTTCAGAATGTCATGGCAAACCCGGAAGCCCAGCATCAGGAACAGAATGTCACTGTCAAGCCCCACAAGTGACCAAATCCTCTCATCTCTGAAGAGTGTGAGTGGACCTCTACAGAGTGACAGTCCTAGCTGAGGCATCAGAGCATGAAGCCAGAGCTGCTCCTCAATGGTGGCAGGTTGTTCAGCTATAAGCTCTTCCACAGGGACATGGCTATGCAAACTTGAGATAAAAATTCTCTCTGACCACTGAAAGAACAAACTGCACAGTTTAATGCAAGAATTAGCAAGCAGTGGATTATCAGAGACTCAGCTTAGACAGTGACTGTGGCTAATAATGACTTGTCATACAAAGTCCAGAGGGGACTGCAAGATCCAGTGCCCATCTAAGCCCAGGAGGTCATGCGGATGTGGGAGTTGCCCTGGTCCCGGACAAGAGGAAGTGTTAAACCGTGGCAAAGTGCTTGCCCCTTCACACACTCACCGTTGTTTTGTTAACTAAGTAAAATGCAAACAGTTCTGTGTGCTGGATCTACCATGAGTGCCTATAACTCTTTACAGGCAAGCACATTGGGCCAGCAAGATGGCTCAGCAGATAAAAGGGTCCTTTGCCACCAAGCCTGACCTCCTGAATTTTATCTCCACGTGGTAGAAGGAAAGAACTGATTCCCAAAGGTCTTCTCTGACCGCCACATGTGAAGCCCCCCACCCCACATAGACATTTAATCACAAATTAAAAATAAAACTGAAACACTGCCAGGTCTAGTGGTACCAGCTTATAGTTCAGCTACCTTGAGAGTCTGAAGGAAGAAAGATCCAAAGTACACACCAAGGATCCAGGACAGAGTACATTCAGGGACAACCCAGGCAGCGATTTAGTGAGGCCCCATGTGAATTAGCAAAAAGAAGACTGTATGTGTATGTATATCCTGGTAGAATACTTGCCAAAGACATGCAAGAACCTGAGGTCAGTTCCCAGTGCCACACACACACACACACACACACACACACACAAAATAATTACAGAAATGAAGCACAAATAAGAGCGGGGAAATAGCATCAGGAACCCTCATGCATATAATACCTGTACTGCAGTTTGTCTCTCGTTTCTTCACCCAAACCTCCTTTTCATTTGCTCTTAGAATTTTCTGGACTAGTTGAAGCAAGTGTAAAACACATCTCTCATTTTATCTAGAAATACTTCCAGATGTATCTGTGTGTATTGCTAACAGGAATGATTTTTTTCCTTCCTTCCTTCCTTCCTTCCTTCCTTCCTTCCTTCCTTCCTTCCTTCCTTCCTTCCTTCTTTCCTTTCTTTCTTTCTTTTGTGGTTTTTCAAGACAGGGTTTCTCTGTAGCTTTTGGTGCCTGTCCCAGAACTAGCTCTTGTAGACCAGGCTGGCCTCAAACTCACAGAGATCCGCCTGCCTCTGCCTTCTGAGTGCTGAGATTAAAGGGGTGCGCCACCACTGCCCCGCTCACAGTAATGATTTTTAAAGACACAGTGTCAGCTCCACACACACTCCTATATCTAATTCTTTAATGTCAGATCATTCCCAGTCTGCCTTTGAGCTTCCCTGTTTGTCTCAAGCATACTTCCTTTTTTGAAAGGTTTATGTGTGTGTGCATGTGTACCTGTGTGCATGTGTGCCTGTGTGCATGTGTGCCTGTGTGCGTGTGTGTGTGCACTATATGCATGCAGGTGACCACAGAGTTCAGAAGGTGTTAGATCCCCTGGAACTGGAGTCACTGAAGTTTTAAGCTGCCTCACGTTAAATGCTGAGAATAGAATCCAGGTTCTCTAGAAGATGAGTAGTGTTCTTAACCACTGAGCCATCTCTCCAACGCCTCAAATGTATTATCGTTACAGTTAGCTTGTTCATATTGGGATCCAAAACAGTTAGAAGCATCAGTGAAGAAGAGCTGTGGTCCCAAGTAATGGACATCACTATCCATTTTCCTTTTCAAAGTGTGGTTACAAAAATAAGCTTAGGTAAGAAACTGTCAAAAACATCACCTCACTCACAAAGGAGGAAAGATCTATTACCTGACCATTCCAGAGTTTCTGATTACCTCTTTTAGAACATTAGCCGTTCAGTCTTTATGCCAGTTTTGAATAGAATTCTTTGCAGTTAGAGAACATGTCGGAGTTCTGTTACTTTAGAATTTATAATATTTGCTTTATAATGGAACCGTGCAGGAGAGCTTGTTTAGGTGTGTGTTTTTGAGGTCTGTGTTTGTGCATCAATATTTCATTCTTGTTTGTTACTGAATAGTATTCCACCCCAGGTAATGACTCTTGCTTCTTTGCAATATCTGGTGATTAAGAATAGTTCTCCTTGGATATAGTTTAAGGGAAAGTCTTTGTTTTGACATACACTTTTAGTTCTGTTTGGTTGACTGTGGGAGCAGGGATGTGAGTCACCCCGTAAGTGTATGTTTAACTCAGTAATCCACCGCCATGCTGTTTTAAAGAGGTGTGACTCTACCGTCTTCCTAATAGTACGCGAGTGTTGGAGCTCTTCCACATCCCTTCCAGCTTTTGCTACTATCCACCTTTAATTTTAGCCACAGTAGGGCATACTGTCCTGTGATTTCTAGATTATGTTCCCTAGTGTCCAGTGCTGATGAGCAGCTCTTTGTGTGCCAGCTGTCCAAGTAAGTTCATTCCTGAAATGGAAAGTATCTGATGAATCTTTCTTCAGTTTTTACTTGGTGTGGTAATATTTTTAATATTTTTCAGTTTTTGAGTCCCACCCTACCCCCACCCCTGCTAGGGATCAAGCACGAGGCCTCAAGCATGTTGGGCAAATGCTATGTCATGGTGCCTTATCCCTAGCCCTGACTTATAAATTCTTTGTAAACCTGGACAGAATCCTTTCGTCAGTAATGTGCTCTATAAATTTTAACAGAGATTTTTTTTTGTTTAACTGAATCTTCCAAAAAACTAAGTTTATAATTTTATGAGGTCTCTTTTTATCATGTCTTAATTTTATAGAGCATTTTTTTTTTTTGCAGTTCCTTAAGAAGGTCTTGCCTAATCCAATTCTAAACTTTCTATGTTTAATTAATTAATTTTCTTTTTGGAGACAGAGTCTCACCAAGAGGTCCAGACTTCTCCTGGCTTGACTTTGAGTAGCAGGATGGTAGGTGGGGACCCCCACCCCAATTGTTTTAATTCATAAGTGTAGGTCTGTAATCTGCTTCAGTTTTATATATGGTGTGAGGTGAAGGACATAGTTCTAATTTTTTCATATTTAATATCACTATTGTAGAAGCATCTGTTGGAAAGACCAAATGTCCCCCACTGAATTGCTTTAGCATCTTTGTAGAACCATCACTGGACCATATGTGATGGTTGAGTTTTGATTCTCAACCTGAATAGATCAAGAACTGCCTAGGACACCATTGAGCCACATCTTTGGATGTATCTGTGGGAACATTCAAGAAACAAATGACTAAGGGAGGAAGGGTCCCCTCGGACTGTAGACACTACATCCCATTGTGTGTGGTCTTGGACTAAATGAATGAGAATCAAGGAGAAAGCCAGCCAGTCAGCAGCAACTCCCCTCTCTGCTCTGGTCTGCACAGACCTAGCAAGAAACCCCATAGTCCAGCTACCACCATTTCATCCCTGGCGTGATGGACTCAAATGTGACCCCAAGCCTATCCTTCTCCCTTAAGCTGCTTCTTGTCAAGGATTTGGTCATGTGAGCAAATGTAAATATGGATCTGGTCTGTTCTAGTAATCTGTGTGCTCAGCCCTCACTTGAGAGCAAGGTGTACAAGTCATTCATTTCTTTAGATTTATTACTTTAATTATGTGTATGTATGTGTGTCTGTGTGGAGGTGTGTACACATGAGTGCAGGTGCCCACAGAGGCCAGAGAGAGTTTCAGATTTTCTAGAGCTGAAGGTACAGGTATTGCTGTGGATGCTACCAGTCCAGCTGGGTCCTCTGCCAGAGCTCCTAACCACAGAGTCCTCTCTCTAGCCCCTATTATTTTGAAGGCAAGGTCTTCCTGTATAGTGCAGGCTTACAGTCCTCCTCTCTCTACCTCCAAGGTCTTGGGATTTTTACAGATGTGTGCCACCATGACTGGCAACTTTATATTTCTGACTTGAGATTCATGTCCATCTTAGAATAAACATGTCAGTTTCTGAACAACAAGCATTGATATGCTATGGAATTCAGTCCTCTTTGGGAGAGAATCACTTTCTTAGAAGTACTAAGGTTTATAGTTAATGAACATGCTTTACATTTCTATTTTAGTCATTTTTAATTTCCCATAGCAGTTTTATGGCTTTCAGTATATAGGGCTTGTACATTTTTTGTTAAACTAATTCCTAAGTATGTTTTAACCTGTTTGAATGAAGTTTTTACATTTTCATTTTCTAATTATTCGTTGTTAATATAGAGAAGTACAAAGTAAGGCATGGTGGTACACACCTTTAATCCAAGCATTAGGGAGGCTGAAGCAGGAGGATTATGAGTTTCAGATCAGCCTGGGCTACATAGTTTCCTGTTAGCTTATTCTAAATACTGTCAACTGTGGGGAATGGCAGTTATTTTTGCCTTTGACCTTTAGTAGATTTCTTAGGCTATATATAATTGTGTCATCAAGAAATACAGAGCTGGGGATATCAGTCAAAGTGCTTACCTATCGTGTAAGAGGGACTGAGTTCAGCACTATCTCCAGCACTGAGATAGGCCGAGAGAAGTCTTGCTTCTTCTTTCCTGTGTGCCTACTTTCCTTCCGTACCTTCCCATTCCCTTTCTTTTCCTTCTTCTTCCCCATAGCTCCAGACTTGACCTACCTGCACAGGGGTCTGTGCCTTCTGCCCTGTGGTCCCAGACCTGACACACACAGGGGTCTGCACTCTCTCCCTCGTGGCCCCAGATCTGACACACACAGGGGTCTGTACTCTCTCCCTCGTGGCCCCAGATCTGACACACACAGGGGTCTGCACCTTCTGCCCTGTGGCCCCAGATCTGACACATACAGGGGTCTGCACTCTCTTCCTCGCGGCCCCAGACCTGACCTGCAGAGTCTACTCACTGCACATTCATTTGTCCTGCTTGTGGTTCAGGCACTGTCAAGACACAGACTGCCAGGGTGTTTGGTATCTTCTCTGAAATGGCTCACATTCTTGGAGCAAATGAACATAAAAGCCACACAGACATGGTAGTACATACCTGTAATGCCCACACTTGGGAGGCCCAGGGGCAAGAATCACAAGTGTACAATGAGACTCAGTCCCAAAAGCCAAACAAATATAACTTAACAATGAGACAGTCTTTAAAGTGTAATGCTAGGTATACACCGGTATTTTGGAAACACGGGGTGGGAGCACCCAGCTTACTAGAGCAGGAAACCTGGAAGAACACTTTAAGCTGAAGGATTAGCATAAACAAAGATACCGAGAGAAGAAATGGTCAAGTGTTTGTGAAGAACTCTAAGTGACTCCAATTTCTCAAGTGTCTGGTGGATCCTGGGAGTGGTGAGAGACTCTGCTCAAAAGGTCATGGGAGGCCAGAACACAGACAGCACTGCATACCAGTCTGGTGTCTGACTGTATCCCCACAAGAGAAAGAGGGCTTGGTAGCAAAGCGGAATGTGTTTGCTGTTAACAAGTAGATTAGTCTGGTACTGTAGAAGATGGTGCAGGACAGAAAGCAGCAGGCCCCAGAAGGTAGTCCAGCAGACAGTGATTAAATCTGAAGCAGAACACTCTTTACTGAGGGTGGAAGGGGAGAAAAAGATTTAAAGAAATCCTTTACAAGTAAAGCTTGTTGGTGGACTCTGGGCAGAAGATCTATAGAAGGGTAGAGCAGTGTCTCTGGGCTGGGACCATGACTCAGCTGGTCAAGTGCCAGGTGTGCAAACATAAAAACCTGTGTTTGGGTCCCCAGCACCTACAGAATAAAGTTGAGGGATGCTCAACTATGTCAGTCACCCTAGTAGGGGTGGGGGAGGGATGAACAGGGAAGATCCCTGAAGCTCAGGGGCCAACCAGTTTAGCCAGTTGGTGCGCTCTGGCTTCAGTAAGAGATCCTGTCTCAAAAGATAAGATGGGGAATGATTGAGGGAGACACTTGATGGTGTTGCTATCTGGCCTCCTCACACATGCACGCCTAAACACACACAAAGAATGAAGGTATTTCCAGGCTTCTTGAAGCATCCAGGCAGCGGATGCCATCAGTTAAGGCAAGGTTTTGTTCAGAGGAGTAGACTGGAGTGGAACGGGAGATGCTGGACTTAAGAGCCTCTGGGCAGCCAGGTGAATAAGGAATGAGCCAACACATGGAACACTGTCCATTCCAGGCCAGAAACCCCTGGTCTTCCCAGTCCAGAAGGTTCTGCACTATTTGGCCTGATATATGGATTTGTCTGTCCTCTGACTTCGTATTCATGGGAACTGGTTTGGGACTCACTATTCTTCTTTTTTTGCTTTTTTTTTTTTTAATTTAGTTCATGTACATTGGTGTTTTCTCTGCATTTATGTCTGTGTAAGCATTTTGGATACCCCAAAACTAAAGTTACAGACGGTTGTGAGCTGCCATGTGTGGGTGCTGGGCATTGAACCCAGGTCCTCTGGAATAGTGGCCAGTGCTCTTAACTGCTGGGCCATCGTTTCTCCAGCAGGAACTCACAAAGCAATGTTAAATGCTTTTTGTCTCGAAGAAGTGATCTGAATTCTTGAGATGCGCTAACTTAGGGTGTACTAAAAGAGTGTTTAGGAGAGGCTTCTGAACTAAGAATGGCCTTTGGTTAAATATAAGGCTTTGCCCTCCAATGGGAGGAGCATGAGGGCATGTCAAAACACAGTTCATCTCACACAGGTCAAATGCAGTTTGATTCCACCTCGATGAGTTGTCAGATTCACAGGGACAGAAAGTCAAACAGCGGTTGCCAGGATCTGGGCCAGCAGGAAGCTGTATTTATAATGTGGAATTGCCGAGATGAGAAACACTCTGGAGATGGGTAGTGCACATGGTTGTGCAGTAATGCAAACATACTCATGCCGCAGGCTGACAAGCTGAATTGTATTACACTTTGCCATAACTTCTTTAAAAAATGAAAAACTTAAAGATCACAACCTGAAAATTAAGCAGCATTTCTTCAGTACCAGTCAGTGTTTTCTCCACCTAGCACATCCCATTCAGAGGTCACCGGACTAATAAAACGTGGCCTCCAGTCTAGGTGACAATAGTGTCACAACGTAAACAGCACCGTTTGTTGAGTGTTCACTCTGTACGAAGCGCGGTGCAGAGTGTTTCACACCTGTAACTCAGGATCATTTTCTCAACAGCCCACGCGGTTGGGTCACTCTCCCCTCTTTACAGGAAGAAGAAACTGAAGCACCCGCAAGTCCTTCGGCCTACAGTGGGAGGAAATACTGTGTACACCAAGGCCTGCTTGCAGGTCTCCTGTTCCCCTCCCTTTCTTCACCAAGGCTTTCTCTCTTGGCAGTCATAGGAACAGCCTGAGTATGGGCAGTGGCCTCACTGATCTCACCCACTTTTCCCAATACGCCATAAAATAATACTTATCCATTTTCTGGATAAGTGCCATGATTTCAGAGAGGTTGTCGAGTACATATACCACTGCCTCTTTGGCAGCAGGTAGTGCCCCCAGCTAGGTGTATGATCATGAGACTCTCAACCTCGGTGGATGTGGTGGGGAGGAAGCCCAATTTCTTGTTTTTTCCTTAAAATGGGGTCCTTTGGGAGTCTCCAGTGATCCCTCTGGTTCTCCAGCCATGAGAATGGCCCTTTGTGCTGTGGGCCTTTTGAACACTCCTAATGTTGAAAAGGTGGATTAAGGCTTTCTGGTCTCTAGGGAAACCATAGGACCTACCCTTGATTAGCAGCCTTTGCATAAAGGTGAGCCTAGGAAAGATAACTACTAAAAGAATCTCTCAAGTGTGGCTGGGGCCAGGGAATGAACAGTTACCTCAAGGTATACACTAACCCCAACAGTATCTCATCGAAATTGCCGTCTCTTCCCATTCTCTCTTAAGAAAGCTCAAAGTTTTTAGTTCATGTATCATTACAGCTAGTCCTTCAAATGCGATGTGGAAGCTAATGTGGCTCTCTCATGTACCCCAAGAGGGAGTGGAATTTGGCCTTTAGGCTTTAAGTTAGCTTTACTGAACACTGACGAGCTAGGGCTGAGGATGACAACCCTGTTCTAGAAGTGCTCATAAGTGGGCTCCCATGCTCAGATTTCCTGTGGCCTTCTCAATGAATGTTGGCCTATTAATCTCTGGCTGTGGTAATACTCTATTTTTACTTGGATGTATGTTTAGAAGCCTCATCTAACTTATAAACTCTCTCCTGTGACAGACATTAAAAGAATGTGCAGAATATATCCTTAAGCTCATGTTGGATGGAGAGCTCAGAGTTTTGCTCTCAACAAAAGCCTCTCCAAATTCCAGAGGCTTTGTTTTTTGTTTGCAGAAGAGAGGAACCCAAAACCCTCAGTTCTCTGCTCTGCCACAGCCCCTCAATGAGGAGGTAGACTTTTCAGCGGGCTGGTACTTACCACTGTTTACCGGACAGATACATGCTCAGTTGCCCTCAACCAAAGGGATATAGTTCTTCAAAAGTTCCTTCTAGGAGATGATCAACCAAGACTGCGGACTCAGTAGACTCCATGGAGAGTAAACAGACTATCCATCCTGGTGTTCAAAGACAACTCACTCCAGCACATTCATTGTAGCCTCCGTTCAGAGGGCCTGTGGAAAACTAGCCTGTTGGAAAGAATTACTTCTTGATTTCAGCTTTTCAAGTTTGATTTGGGGGGTCCCCCTCTGGGTAATGGAGGAAGGGTACATAAGTACAGGGGTGCATGCCAGTGTGGAGACCAGAGGAGTCCTCCGTAGATTTTGTTCACTTGTTTGTGAGACAAGCTTTCTCTTTGATCTGGAACTCACTAATAGGGATAAGGGGGGCTGGCCAGCAAGCCCCAGGGATCCATCGGAATCTGCCTCTTGAGGGTTGGGATTACACGTACACCACACCCGTCTTCCTTGTGTGAGTACTGGGGTTCGACCTCACATTCTCAAACTTGCACACCAAGCCATACAGACTGAGCTATCCTACCAGTCTCTCAAGTTTGACTTCTTTAACAACTACAAAGTCCTTTGAAACAATGCAGATTTTACTTTAATATTTGAGAGACACCTATATTGTTTTGAAACCACAAACGCCCTAAGGATGCACTGACAGAGGCTGGTGTGGTTTTGCTCTTTCGGCTCTGTGTTTACCATAGAATTAATCCTAGTTGCTAAACCTTTTTGAGATCACTGCCTTCTTTGCCCATTTCTCCCAACAGGGATATCTTGAATAATTGTGGGACAATATTAACGAGCATTGATAGAGACACTGTAATCAAGAGACAGAAGTCCGCTATTCCCCCACCTCATGCCATTTTGTCCTCACAGCTCCTTCCCCATGAATGCCTGAAGCAGAGCCTTCCCCAGGCCCCCACCTTGACCCTCAACCCTGTGCTCCAGGCAGAATATAGGGCATTAGAGGAACCAGGTTGTGCCCTTAGCTCCCCGGCCACAGTTCAGGGACATGGCTCCACCTCACTGTAAGGAAATTGGGCAAGCTGGACGTGGTGGAGCAAGCTTAAGATTCTGGCATTTAGGAAGTTGAGGCATGAAGAACAAGAGTTCAAGACTCGCCTGGTCTGTTTGAGTCCCTAACTCATAAAGCAACAGTGAAGCTGAGAAATGTGCCTGACTATGCCCAGGAAGCCAAGAATGATGCTGGTGAGCACATGGTCAGGAAGACTCGTGAGAGACCCAGAGCTCACTGAGGGACTGGATGCAGAAATGGGGTTGAGTTCATTGTGAAAGTGGCAGTTTACACACCATGATGACAAAATCATAGAATCCCAGTGTTAAAAAGCAAGTTCCAGGAGACATGCAGCGTAATTGAGTTTTCATATAAAAAAGTAAAAAATGGTAAAACATGGGGATATATAATTCTTCACTGAAGCCATGGTTTTTAACAAGGAAAGAGTGCCTATAGGCATTTTAACATAGACTGTATTTGGGAGAGGCAAGGGAGCAAGCAGGCCCAATGTGTTTGTTCTCAAAGAGAGCCATTTCAGACACACTAGGGAGGGCATGTTTTTGATTTTGTTGTTGTTGTTGTTGTTGTTTGTTTGTTTTGTGGGTCTCACCAAGTAGCCCTAGCTAGCCTAGAACACACTAAGTAAACCAGGCTGGCCTGAAACTCACAGAGATTCTGTTGCCTCTGCCTCCTGAGTGCTGGGATTAATGGTGTATACCACTGCGTGTTTTTTGAAAAGATTTGTTTATTTTTATTGTATGTGTATGAGTGTTTTGTGTATATGAATGAATATGCCTGGTGCCCAAAAAAGCCAGAAGAGGAATTTGGATCCCCTGGACCTGGGGTTGTGGATGGTTGTTAGCTGCCATATAGGTTCTAGGACCCAAACCCAGAAAACCCTCTATAAGAGCAACGTGTTCTGAAACACTGAGGCAACTCTCCAGCCTCAGAGTCTGTGTTTTAGCATGTTTTAGAGATTAATGTATGTTACAAACATTCCTTGCTACATTGCAAATTCAATTTTGTTCTACATGTTCTTGTGTATATGTGTGTGCATGTATATGTGCGCATTCATGTGGAAGCCAAAGACAATACTGGATGTCTTCCTCATTTGCTATTCCTCCTTATTTTTTTGAGACAGTCTCTCACCAAACCTGAAGCTCAGGCTCCAAAGTTCCTCCCGTATCTCCCTCCCTAGTGCTGGGGCAGGCACAGGTTACCACACCCAGCTTTTTAAGTGGGATTTGAACTCAGGTCCTCTTGCTTACATGGCAGGCAGTTTACTGTCTGAGCTAGCTTCCCAGAACCTACATAGTAATTTTAATAGTGAAGTGTTACACTATGAATTAGTCATGATAAAGATATATCTGTATTCGCTGTTAGAACGCAGAAAGGGGCTGATTCCTCATTAGAATGAGGGTTCTTATCCATTGATTTTTCTAATGCTTGTTTGTATGGTTTCTGTAGGGGGAATGTGTGCACATGTATATATATACACACTTGCATGTACAAGCATGCACATGAATATAGACATGTTTAGGGGTACCCTTGGAGGCCACAAGAGGGTGTAACTCTAGCCCTCTGAAAGCGGACTCGTAACCATTGAGCATCTACCTCTCTAGCCTTCTGTTTTGGTTTTGGTTTTTGTTGAGACCCAGTCTCTTGTAGCCCAGGCTGGGCTCCAACTAGCCACTTGAACTCTTGATCCTACTGCCCCAGTCTCTCAAATGCTGGGATTACAGCCAGGCACACCCACACAAGGTTTCATAATGCTTTTGAAGTGACTCACTTTGGGACTCAGTCTACCAAGTATCACACATGTTGATCCCTATTTTTTATCAGCCTTAGTGCCTAGACCATATCTTACCTGGCATGGTGGTTGCCTTGCAGTTCACATAAACCATAAACCAGATTTATCTATTGACTCAGTTGTCACTGGGAGCTCAGCGAGTAGTATCTTTACACCAACTGTGGAAATTATTTTCCTGCAGAGAAATCCTGCAAAAACCGAAAGGCGGACTTTGCATATCTAAGTTTAGTAAATATCATCTATTTAAAAGTATCTTGGCCAGGCATGTTGGCACGTGCGTGCAATTCCAGCACTTGGGAGTCTGGGGCAGAGGAACCTTAAGTTCAAGGCCATCTTGGGCTACAGATGTGATCTGACTCAAAATAATAAAGTCTTATACCTACAGAGATGCAAACCAGAGCAAACCTTAAACCAACCCTGACCACAAACAGAAGTCATTGCTGTGGAGTGACCCCCAGAGGTTGCGTGCCCAGCTTTGGGAAGGGGGGGCACTGCCTCATAAACATATCAAATCTCTTTTATCTTCAAATGCAAGGCCTAAAGGACCCGCCGCAGTACAAGCTGCCAGCCCAGCCCTTTGTTTCTCTGGCTGCTGCAAACAACCCGTAGTCTCTCCAGAGTAGCTCTGTGTTTGCCTTCCTCTGCTCTCCACCTTCACTGTCTTCAAAGTCTTCCAGTCTCCACCCTCTGCAGGGATTCTGTGCTCTCTGTACCCGTAATGACTCAGCATATGGATGCGTACCTTCATTTCCAGGGAAGTGGGTCGGGTTATCAAAAAGCCCAATCTGTCCAACCAAAGATAAAAATCAAGGGATTTTTTATGGCAACCAAGAGAGTCAGCTCAGCAAGTTTGCTCTGGAACATACAGTACCAGTCCTTTGGGAAATACCTAGCTAAGGAGTGACTTTTGGTCGCCTGGGTACAATGCTGGCTGCTGTGCAGACAGCAGACCCTTTGTAAGAGGAAAACAGACCCGGTCGTAGCTGGGTGGTGACGAGATAAAGGCAGGCCACTCCTGTTTGAATGTTTGTCATTTTGGTGGGGATTTTGTTTAACAAGTTCCTACCTTATCTGTCCCTTTTCAGATTTATAGCTCCAGGGCCCATAAAAGGGAGGCCACAGATATGAGCGAGCAGTGGGAGAGAGTGAAAATAAACCCAGGCTCTTCAATAAAAATGGTTCCCAGATATTTTGGATTTTTCAGCAAAGATCAGTCTCAGAGGCTCCAGTAGTGTTTGACTAGTGATAGTGACGGCATTCGGCTAACTCTGTATGTAATAAACACCGGAGGGGGTAGCCTTGGCATTTCTTATAGCAGGTTTGTATTTTCCATTAACTCCATATTGGAAAACTGTTGTTTACTATTATAACTCAATTAGAAATTATTTTATTGAATACTTGGGTCAGGTAGTTTATTAGGTGTATGAATATAAAATGATTCCCACCTCAGAAAATCATTATGCCTCACCAGTCAAGAAAAGAATATTTAAATTGTCTCCTTTTTAGAACCATGCCCATATTCAGGGCAGAGACTTTACTGTGGCATCTGCAGCCGTGTGCACACTCTACAGTCTTTATGCTTTAGAGGGTTGCTCGTGGCTACTGTTGTGTTTTCCTGCACATAAGCCAGATAAGGACCTTAGTCTGAACCAAGAGCTGACCTGTTCTTCACCTGCATGCTGTGAGGATTCCTTCAGTCTGTGACATTGTCTTCTGCTCCTGTGGAGGAGAATGAGTCTTCGCTTCATTCTAAATCGCACCAAGATCTGTCACTTATGAAACACTGCAAGATAAAAATCATAATTGCCATTTTACAACTCAGAAGATAGTGGCATGCCTGAGATCCCACAGGTGATACATGTGGAACTGGGTTTAAACAAAGTGCTGAGTGTCCACACTCAGACCCAGCTCCTTCTGTTCTGCCTCCATTTGTCTGACGCACACAGTGATGTAACACCATCACTGGTCCTGTAGATATGATCTTGCTCTGCTTCCCTGAGATTTGAGTCAGAACTGCTAGGGATGCGGGTACATGGAGTTAGCACATACAGATTGTGTGCCAGAGCCTTGGGGACGAAAGAGTGTGGAGCATCTTGGAGTTCCTTTAACACAGCTAGGTCTTGGTAGAGTGTTTGTCGTGTTCGTAGCTGGAGATGAAAGGAAGCAGCTGTTGCACACATGGGGACATCTTCAGCAGGTGAAGGGCTGAGGACTGGCACCCATCATCCCCTGAGGAGATTTTGGTAAACGTAAGGTGGTTTAATGTGCTTGATTTAATTGGGCCTGGAGTTGGACCAGAGCCAACACCTGCCTACCAGCAGGGCAACTCCCTGCTACAGTAGGGAACTTGTTCCTTCAAAGTCTCCACCCAAGTATTGAACCGACACAACCTCTTCTCCTCATGGCCAGCCCTCAAAGGGATGACTGCACCTCCCTACTGCACTACTACCGCAGTGACAAGACTTGATCAAAGTCGCCAAATACCATTTGCTTTGTTTGTTTTCTGGTTTGTTTGCTTTATTTATAATTTTGGAGAGATCTGTTTATGAACCCATTGCAAAGGAAGCCAGCTCCTCATGCCCTTTACTGCGAGTGTTCGTTCGACATGCCAAGCCAGAGACAATCCCCTGGTTTTGTAAAGGATTGTAGGTGAATGCAGAGGCATCTGTCACCAGTGCACTGCTATGGAGCTATTAGATGAAAGGGAAAGACAAGCAGGCTAGCAACAGGAGGCAACACTGAGAGCTTTGTAGATGGAGCTGGGTCCGGGGTTTCACTGGATGGATGTCCTAGCACTCAAACCCAGCACTCACCCTTAGCTTGTGACACTTACATGGTACAGTAACAGTTAAGGCACTTGGTAGTTTCCTACACCTGCTTTCAGGGACATGAACTCTCTGTTAATGCAGAGAAAGAAAATACAGATGTGATAGATACAACGGCATCTGCAGAGAGAAGGAAAGGGAACATTATCCTGACTGATAGGGAATTCAGAAAATTCTTTTGGGGAAGTGTCCAGTTGGATAGGCTACATAGTAGGACCCTGTCTCCAAGCAAAACAAAGACCCCCCTTTGGGGGCGGCTACTTTACAACCTGATGAGTGGGAGACAAAGGATTCTTTATAGCTTTAGACCAGTTTATTCCCAGGAACAGCTATGGGGTCTGTGACCACACTCTGCCCAAAACTAATTAGGAAGTCTATGAATAATAGAACATTTTCTGTGATAAAGTTATAAAAGCCAAATGAAGCATCAGACTTTTTCTTAGAGGTTTAGACAACAGGGCTTAGTGACTTGAATATCTCATGAGAAAATAGTCATGAAGGCAGGACCCACTAAAACTTGTAGCTTGGAGAAGAAGTAGAGGGGAGGATTGAATGTTAAGTAATAAAAGGGCAACTTATCATTTAGGTGAAGGCTCTGAAATGAGAGGAAAGCACTTGGCTCAGGTCAAGGACTGAACCTCAGCTTAAGTCAGAACAGTCTTTAAAGAAGGTGTGGCCTGGTACAGTGTTCAGTGTGCCTTTGTTCCAAAGGGCAGGGCTATAGATAGAAAGCTAAGAATTAGATGGAGGTTGTTTTTTTAAAAGTGTGTGTGTGTGTGTGTGTGTGTGAGAGAGAGAGAGAGAGAGAGAGAGAGAGAGAGAGAGAGAGAGAGAGAGACCAGAAGAGGGTGCTTAGGGAGCTAGCATTTCAGGCAGTTGTAAACCACCTGATCACCTGATGTGTGTGCTGGGAACCAAACTCTGGTCCTCGAAAAGAGAGTAAACTGTCTTAACTGCTGGCCATCTCTTCCGCACCAGAACAGAAAGTTTTGTTTCTTTTTTCTTTGTTGTTTTTGTTTTTGACTTTATGACAGAGTAGAAATTCTTTATGGCTAACTGAAGTAAGCAAACAGTTAAGGGAGCTTCTCTCTCTGTGAATGGTGCAAGATGATCTAAGATGGCGCCAACCATCAAGTTGCTTTCCATTTAGCATGGATGTCTGTGAAGCCAGCAGTCATGTGAACAGGAAGGATCTCTTCCTTCCACTTGGGAAAGCAGAGAGCCCTGAGAGAGGAGAAGTGGGGGGCAAAGGGCAGGCCCAGCAGCATCTGGCTTCATATAGACCAAGGAGAGTGTAATGCCTTGGTCACAGGAAGTCCTCTCTTTTCAGGAAGCCATCCTCACAGCCATAGTGCTCTTAGCCAGTCTTCTAGAAAGCCACAGAATTGCTTTGCTCTGGCTGCTGACAAAAGATAGGGTCCAACAGAGGCACACAGAGCTGATAAGATGTGCTGGTGGAGGGGCTGTGCTTACCCGGTTTCCTTAACTGAGCATCTGCTCCATCCAGCTTTTAATGGTTTCAGCACTTGGGGCAGCATACCGTTCCCCTGCTCTCGTCACTCTGACCACTCCAGGACGCTGTGCAGTGCAGCATGGTGAGCGCTTCCTACCCCAGCTATAAAAAAAGAATCGCTGAGCCTTAAAATTCTGAACCTCCCACCAAAAACCTCCCTGTACCTTGCCTTTCTCCAAAGGACCAAGGAAGATAGGTTGACAAATTTGTGTGTTTCAAAACTAGCTTCCAGCATAAGTCAGCTGCACAGCTGGTTTGAGAGTGTACAGATGTTAGAAAAAGCATTCATCCCTCCATCGGAAAACTGGGTTAGGTTTAGGTTCTCACCCTCACCACATAGTGGCCTCAAGACTCGGTATCTTCATATGTGAAATGGAATTGCTCCTTTTCCTCCCCACCTTCTAGGGCCTCTATGAGGATTAAATCACATGAACACAAATTAGATTCTGTCCTTAGCAATGCAAGGCGTTAGTTACTTCTGTGCTTGTCACTCCCTTGGCTCCCTCCCTAGTTATACCAGGTCATGTCAGGTCACCTTGCTTCTGGATCATTTCACTGGCCAGCTCCTGTGCCCAGATACCATATCCAACCAATGAAGACACGCTTTTATCCCATGGCCTCTTGGTGAACAGTCTCCCTTGGCCAGCAGGCCGCCTCTCTCACTCAAGAGCCTGTTTGCCGACCCTCCTTTCTGTTTCTCCTTGGTCTCATCTTGTACCATTTCTGAAAATCTGGCTGCTGTTTCACTGTCTGATGTGAACGTCCTCCCACCTGCTCTGAAGAACACAGGGTGAAATTTTGACATGTTACTATCCTGTGAACTTGCCTCTTCCGTCTAGGCACTCTGCTTGCTGAGGTCCAAGCCTATGTCTGAATCGCCTTCTAACTCACTGGTAGGTACAGAGCCTCCCACAGTGGCAGGCCCTGAGCAAAAGCACAGCAGCCACTGGATAGTGAGAGCCCCTTGTACTTGGACAGGCAGCGTCCCTTTTCCTCGTCACAAACAGGGAGGTAGATAGTGCTCCCATTTGGCAGTGAGAAAAAGAAGCTTACAGGGGCTGCATGTCATCTAACTTATGGGAGTGAAAGGATGAGTAGGGTCTCTGTGTCCTGGAAGGGATCCAGAGAGTATGGGAGCCCAAGGGTAGGCTTGATCATGAAGTGGCCCCTGGGACATGGTGCACAGGCCCTCCTGGGACTGGAGGCTAAGGCTGATTAGAGAAGTCCTCACAGTAAACACTAGACCCAAGAGGAAGCAGGAGGCATGATGGCAGGGGGCAGCTCCTCGTGGAGATGAGGAGCAGAATTCAGGTGCTCCAACTGATCTATTTAGTACAAATCAAGGGGAGAGGAGTTAGGAAGGATTGGGGTGACTCAGCCTCTGCCTGCCTGGAGTCATCAATGGACTATGTAGCCTATTTCCTGGGGAATTTTTCAGATAAATCAGTGATTTCATTGTTCTATCCTTAAGCACCCTCAGCAACTAGGGGAGACTGTTCACATGACTGTCTGGATGATACAAAAAGTCTGATCTGTGACAGGAGAGGCTGGGGCAGTGGTGGCAAGTTTCTAGACCTAGTGGTAGAGGGAGTTCTGTTCCCTGATCTCCCTGAGGAAAACCAGAGTGTAGGTGACCGGTGCTTTGATATTTCAATATCATTGCCTCATTTATGAAGATAGAAGCTCCCCAGAGGTAGCCAGCTCCTGCCCCTGGTTGAATTCATTATCTCACCAGAACAGGCCTGGGGTGGGGCTGATAAAGAGCTGGCGATGCCAATCTCACCAGGCAAGCGGGAAGGCAGTGGTCAGGCCTGAGGCTTGGAAAGCGGCACAGAGAATGGGTAGAGAGCCAGAACTTGCTTGTGTGTCTCTAGAATTCAGGGTGTGGCATAGGACTGGCTTCTGAGAAATCAAAGATAAACATTTAATGCATACAAATTTATTGGCATGGATGGCTACATCTTTTGTCAAAAAAGTCATAAATTTAACTTTATTTTTAAGAAAATAGCTATTGAGAGATAACTTATCTCTCCATAGTCAATATGTTCTCCTTACTAAAAGATAAGCCTTTGATTAACCTTTAGCCTAAAATATTAAAATTCTAGCTCTCATATGCTGTTAGGAATAATTTTTCTTACTTACTCATTTACTTATTGTGTTGGTTTGCTTATTAACAGGACCTCTAGCCATGCTGGCCTCAGGCTCACTATGTATGACCTTGAACTTCTGATCACACTACCACACCCAAGTTTATGCAGTGCTGAGCGTGGAGCCCAGGGACTTGTAACTGCTAGGCAAACTCTCTACCAGCTCAACTACATCCCAACCCCAGGGGTAGCTTTCAATAGCTTCCTTCCCTCAAGCCTTGTCCACATCCTGATCATATCAAGCAAGAGGAGTATATCATATTTTATTTAAATCATCCTTGATATTTTCCCTTCTTCCTTTCTCCCAGTTTACTAAATTCTTATCAGGAGCTTGGAGCAGAAGAAGAAAAGAAAAATGGGGGCTAATATGACAACAAGATTTGTACCTTCACAAGTAAATATTACAATTTAGCTGGCTAACTGCTTGTGGAAGCTTGTTAGGTCAAAGTGACTCACTTGCGTAGATGAGGTTATTTTTAGAGCTGTAATTTGTACTGTTTAGAAAAGAATAAAGCGATGGTAAAAGGCTAGATGGCTCATTACAGTTTACAGAGCTAGGAACCCAGCATCCATGCGAAAGATGACTAAGCAAGGGGTCGGTTGGTACTTTCTCTCAGAATTTTACAGACATGAGTCATCCACTTCAGTCTGCAGACACAGCATCAAGGTACCCATGACTCAGCTCCCATTTAGACAGAGCACTAGAATTCAATTCTGATACGCTTTTGTAGTTAAGTAGCGAGGAAATTACATAGCAAAGCAAAATAGGCCTTTGTGCCATGCAGTCATGCAGTATTCAAGCAAGGACTGATTGATCTTCATCTCTGGTCTTTCAAAGAATCTATTTATGATCCACGCTGGGTGATGTCTTTTTATTCTGCTGCATCATAACACAGTGCCACCTCCTCACACTGGCTCTTCTGACCCAAGTATTCAATCAAGCTCAGTAGAAACTCAGTCTCGCCCTCTCTCCATTCATGTGTCCAGCATGAAGGCCTACTTCCTTTAACCAGGGGTGTGTGTGTGTGTATGTGTGTGTGTGTGTGTGTGTGTGTGTGTGAGAGAGAGAGAGAGAGAGAGAGAGAGAGAGAGAGAGAGAGAGAGAGAAATCTTCAGCCTATAATATTAAAATATTAGTTCTCAAAGCTGGAAGAAAAAGCTCCCAAAGGCTTTTCCATTCCACACTGGGTTATAAGAAATAAAATAATATTTAACATGGTCTCATGTACCCCAGGATGACTTTGAATTTGCTGTATAGCCCCATTTTGAAGTCCTGATTCTTTTACCTTTACTCCCTAAGTTCAGATATAACCAACACATGCTACCACACCTGGCTTCAGAGTGTTTCTCCATGCTAAAAAAAACGCAACAACTACCCATGCTTTATAGATAAGCAGCCTGGTCAAGGCAAGTGCACTTTGTCCAATGGGGCTTCCACTGTGTTCTCTGATTGACACTGAGCTTTGCTGGTCCAGTGACCCTCAAGGTATACCTCATACACTGAGCTTTCTCTTGTCATTGGCACATAAATTATGGTTTATTCGGAGTTAAGAGTGTAACCTCTCCATTCATATGTACAGAGAGTGGTCCTTTTTAGTTTGCAGACCTATCATTTGATTGTTTATAGCCAATGGTGAATTTTACTGTATTTATTTCAGAAAAATCAACATGATTGCAAAAACACGAATGAAAAACAGTAGCATCCTCCCCTATGCCTGCCCATCCACAGCCATTTTCAGCCATTTCTGACACTTGGCATTGCCCCTTTAACCATCTGTCTGCTTGCTCCAGGTGTGCCCTGTCAGTAGTATCATTACCAGGAACAACAGTGCATGCTGAGACTAAAGTCCTGTTGTCAAAAGAAGCCCTAAGGACATTTAAGTCAACTCAGCAAATACTGAAACACATACTGTGAACCCAGCCCTGGACTAGGCCCAGAGCTACCGAAGTGGCTGGGTGCACAGCATTTGTCCTTGGGTGGGGGAGTCAGATGTGGAATCATGCAGCTGCATGTGTGGATGCGTCCAGACCTCTTCTGAAAGTCTTTGAGGAAGGTCCTGAGCTTGCACTTCACATGTAGGTTAAAGTAGGTGAGGGGTGAAGGATGCCCCGAAGATAATAGTACAGCATACTTATGACTGGTGTAGTATACTCCAATGGTGGAAATCACCAGATTGAATTTTTAGGATAAGTGAGTTAAGAGAGTCATGGGCACATAAGAGAGAAAAGAAATTTGTCTGATTAGGAAGAACCATGTGCGTCAGTTGTTCAAAATATGTCATCTTCCTGATGGAAAGGCCTGGGGGGATGTTAAACATGGATGTGGCATTTTCCCAGACTCCCAAGTATGATGGCAGAGGGTAGGAGAATGCAAGTGGGAAGAGAAACCGGGGGTAGAAAAACGACTTTGGTAACGAGTTCAGGCAAGAGACTGTGAGGGACTAAAACTGTGGGAGTTGGGAGAGGAAAGGACGGGAGCTAGAAATACATCAGCAAAGGATGAGCACTTGGTGAGCACTCACGAGTTTGAGGGTGAAGGAGAGGGAGGACTCACAGACGGCTGTACAATTCTGGCTAGGTGAGGAAAGAGTGCAAACTGAAGCAGAGGACCAGAAGTCGGAAGAATGGGAATGAGTTTGCATGTGCTGAGTCTGGGGTGTTTGTGTGAGAAGTGCAGTAAGAAGCAGAAGATAGGGGGGCCAAAAGCTTTGTAACCCACTAATGATGGCGGCTGGAGCCTGGGAGCTAGTAGTATGGCCGATAGCTGATGAAGGGCAAGAGAAGATCATTGCTGGAAAATACTATACATCAGAGGGGTAAGGTGACCCAGGTGAGGGGCATCCGGAAGGGAGAGGACAGGATTGGGAAGGACCAGGAAAAGCATCACTATGGCAATGGTAGTGGGGGCTTATGGATTGAGTAAGGACCACCAGTGAGTGTGGATAGGGAGAAGTCAAGTGTGAGCAGGCCCTAGGATTTGTTGAAAGTCCCCTTTTATGAGTGTAGAGAATTAAAGGAAGATAATAGGTGTTAGCTGGTAGAGGTGATGGCTAAGGGGGCAAGTTTGGAGAATGAAATTGTCTCCAACACAAGGAGGAAGAACCAGTGATGTAGCCGTTGACATTTCTCAGTGTAGCAGCTCCGGGGAAGGATGTGAAGAAGAGAAGCATCACTAGTACAGCAGCAGCCCTGCCCTCAGCTACCCCTGGGAACCACCAAGCAGTGTTTGCCCTCTCTGTCACTGCCTGTGGAGAAGGCCACTTGAGAGGCATAGGATAGAGTTGTCCTTGGACCTAAGATTTGGGCAGACCGGGCCGTGAGCCCCCTCCATCTGCACCTTATCGTCTATGGAAAGGGAACACCTTTGAGGCTAGAGGAGGTCTAGCTGGACCCTCTGTCTGCCTCGTAACCCCAGGGGCATTCAGTGCACTCTGCTCTGTTAGTGGTCCTCACACTGCACTGTGAGCATCTGTCCCCGACTTCTAGCTTTCCCTTGTTCCCTGCCTATAGCCCAGAGTTAAACAGCCAAGCAACTTGGGCTTTTCAAATAAACTACAGACTCACCTTTTCATATTTAAATATGCTTATAATGATGTTTCAGGTCCTATCTCAAATCACAACTGTGTGTTGTTTTCTGTTTTGTATTTATGTTTGGTTGGTTGGTTGGTGTTGGCAGAGGCTGCGCATTCATTCTCAGCTGCTCAGACCCGAAATAATCACATAGAAACTATATTATTTGTAATACTGTTTGGCCAATAGCTTAAGCATATTTCTAGCTAGCTCCTACATCTTAAACTAACCCATCTCCATTAATCTGTACATCACCATGAGGTTGTGGCCTACCGGCAAAGTTTCAGCAGGCTCCAGCAGAGGTGTCTATCTCCTGTGGCGGTTACATGACTTCTCACTGACTCTGCCTTTTTTCCCTCCTTTATCTGTTTGGAATTCCTGCCTTGCTATATTCTGCTAAGCCACTGGCTGAAACAGCTTTATTCATTAACCAATAAAAGCAACACATGGAAGGACTTCCCACACCAGGCTGGTTGGTTGGTTGGTTGGTTGGTTGGTTGCTTGCTTGCTTGCTTGCTTGCTTGCTTGCTTGCTTGCTTGCTTTTTGAGACAGTCTCATGTGACGTAGGTTGGCTCAGAACTGACTGTACAGCCCAGGCTGACCTTAAATTCCTGATCCTTGAGCCTACACCTTCCAAGTGCTGGAATTACAGGCCTGAACCACCACACTTGGCTAAAACTGAGTTTTAAATAATTGAAATCCCAAAGGTCGTTTTGTACTCGCTGAAAACCCTTGGTCACATTCTTAGAGCTTGAGGACAACAGCTCTTGAGTCTGTACAAGTCTTAAACTATGCTTGCACCAAATTCACACAGACAGTTAGATGCTGGGGGTCGGATGTGTCCTTACTGAACCTGCGAGTCATGACCCTTTGGGTTGCCTGAGACCATCAGAAAACACAGATATCTACATTGTGATTCACAACAGTAGCAAAATTAGAGTTACGAAGTAGCAATGAAAATAATCTTATGGTTGGGATCAGCACAGCAGGAGGAACTGTGTTAAAGGGCCTCAGCATGAGGAAGGTCGAGGACGCCCCTCCTCCTGACTCATGCCAGCGCCTGCTCCTGCACTACTTTGCAGATCTTTGATTGTTCTGTGAACTAAGCATGAGGAATGACTTAGCAAGCTGAACAAAGAACCAAACCTGTTTTTCCATGAGCCAATTGATAATAAATCTAAAATGAGACATTTAGCCTCTGGCAACAGAGATCTTCATCACAGTGTGATTGGTGAGGGGTCGGGGCAAAATGGGGCAGGCAGGAGCACTGTGCTGCCTGCTGTCACAGCAGCGGGCACACTGAGAAGGGCTTAGCCATTGAGTCTGCCATTGAGTCTGTTTGAGATATGGCCAGGTTTACTTCAAAGTCCTTTGAAACTTGAGTTTCTTTTCTATTTCTAATCTGATTCTTCTCACTAATCCTTAAATACTCTATATACATGAACTTCAGTTTCTGAATTCAGACCTCTTTGGTCTTCCGAGCACAGGTTTAGCCCAAGCTTAATGAGTTATAGGATAGCAGGAGACTCACCAGGCCTCACACAGCTGCCCTTAGCAGTGTACAAGAATTGTTTTTATCACAGAGCCTGTAGCTTGCAGCGTGGGCTAGAACAAGGGATAGGGCAGTTGTTAAGTTGGCATCTGTGTATAGGTCAGACAAAAAGCCAGCTCGCAGTAGCAGAGGAAGCTTATTGATCTATTCCAATTGAACATTCATTTGTATGTTGTTTGGAGCTGACTTGGATGGTGGGTGTGGGAGGCCTTGCCACTTGCTCTGGCAAAAAAACCTGCAAGTATGTTCAAAAGTATACCTAGCTGTCTTGTGTAGGCTGATGCTGGGTTTTGAATATACATTCTCATTTCTCTTGATCCAGGGCGGAAGTCGATGTGAAAGACAGTGCCCTTGCAGGTGGTCCTCGATAGGACAGCAGACTCACCAGGGAAGGAATGGACTTGGCTGAATCTTAGACTGAATCTGATGCCTAGTGAGCTTAGAACAGGCAGGCAGAACTCTTTCCGCCACCGCTGCCAGGATGTTCTGGTGGCAGTAGGGCCATTAGATCTCACATCTAAAGGCTTGAATCCAAGGTAGCTCTGCCTGATTAAAATGAGGTACTATCTCTTCCCAAGTTAGTGCTCTGTGAGTGGGCTTGTGGCCAGGCTGGAAGGCTGTATCTAAGCACAGAGCCTGTGTTAGGGCATTCCGCAGGCCTCTGGAGTTAGCAGGCTGGAGCATAGGTGAGAAGTCAGAAAGGAGGCAGACATTTTGAAGTCATCAGAAGGTCTTCACTGATGGACGGACTTCCTGGAAGAAGGATTATTGGGCCCCGCAGAGTTAGCAAGTCCCTCAACTAAGCTTGGAGATTGAGACTGGTGAGCAGAGGGGCGGGTGAGGGCAGTTAGAATGTAGAAAGGAAGAGAAGAAGCAGGTCGATGGTGTCATGGAAACCGTGGGAGAACAGAAGTGAGCAGCAGTGTCAAGTGCCCCTGAAGCCCCACAGATAGGACCATAAAGTGTTTTCCCAATCAAAAGGAGAAAACAAGGGAATTGAAACATCAAAAACAAAACTCAAGCCTAAAATCACTGCACTCTTGAGCTTAACTTGTCTGAAAGACAAGCGCATCAATTCCCTCTCGCTGTCCAGACTCCTACACTTTCTCCACACAGGGCCAGCACACGCTTGCCTGCGGCTGCCCCTGACTGAGACGGTAACCCAGTACATCAGAAGAGAGCAGCAAGTCAGATTTGTAGAGCCTATGGTGGAAGGCATGGAGGCTGCAGTCCCCGCAGACTGATGTCTGCTGACCGTTCTTCTTCACTCTCTCGACTGTCCTCCGGCTTGTCCCAGAGGCAGACTGAATAGAAAGGAGGAGAGAGAATATCAGGGCAGAACGCATGCAGCACTCGGCAGGCCTTCCCTCGGTGTTGACGCCCTGCGTTTTCCCTAGTGCTTTAAAAAGTATTTATTAGAATGAACAAAACAAAAGCCTATCACACCTGACTGATGTCTGTTCCAAGGGGATTTTCAGATTTGGGTTCATGGAGAATCCAGTCATGCTGTGAAAGCAGCCATCGTGGCTGCTGCATTTCTGGAGAGGAGTGTACGCATGGTCAGTGACCTGCTACGGTGAGTCTCAGGGGAGGACCTTGGCATCTTTTCTGTGGCTGCTCAGGCAGTGAGAGGCAGGAGGCCTCAGGCCACCCCTACAGCACAAGCCCTTCACTCATCAGTCGGGTGGTAACTGCTGCGCTCTTGCTGACCTCTGATGAAACAAGACAGAGAAACCTCTGAGAAAAGTGGGGCCCTGTCAGCACACCTATCGAAAGGCAGTGAAGAGGGAAGCAAGAGACGTCCCCATGGCTGTGTGATTTAGTCAAAGGGCCCAGGTCTGACTCTCATACCTGTTAATCAGCCTCATGGGGATCTTCCCAAGTCCTTAGTAGTCCAGGCCTACACATCTGAACTACTCCAGAGCCAGGGCCTAGGGTTGCCAACCAAGATCAGCATTCTCTGACACTGGGTTAGAGGCTGGCACATCTTCCTGTCCTTACCATGACTATATGGCCTACTATCAGAATTGGATGTATAATTCTGAATTTGAATCTTGTAGGGTTAAGAGAGAAGTAAATGTGAAGTCTGTTTAGATTTTTATCAGGGACAACACACACACACATGCAAGTGCAAGCGCGCACACACACACAGATGTGCCTTTCTGGGGGTTGGCACTGAGCCAAGGCCCCTGATGGAGAGGACCTTCTCCCTGCAGCTCTGATGTGCAAGTCGAGCCGCTTGTGGGAGCCCAGAGCTTGCCTCAACAGGATCACCTTGTGTTGACGTGGCTTATCCTCGTTTATTAAAATAGGTGTGAGAGTAATGAGACGGCTCAAGAGTCTCATGTGGGGCAGCAACCGTCTGTTATCTCAAATGAAATCTTAAGTGAAGTTTCTATCAGAGAAGAACATTCATTCATTCCCAGCACATCTCCCACCCAATTACACAGCAGAAATAATGACCACAGGAGCTAGCCAGAATAAGTAAGTACCATTAAGACAAACTCCAACCCCGAACAATTCACAAACCAAAGAGGTAATCCTTAGATGTACCAAGACTGATTCTGTTCCTGCCGATCCTTTGTTTCCTGAAGATCAAGACTGCCCATTCGCAAACAAAAGGAACGCTGTGCTTGCAGGAAACACCTCTGAGAGTGGGAGAGTATTGCGCTCTGAAGGCTCAGAGAGACTGGCCAAGTTCTCTTCAAGCTTCTGCCGGTTTGACTGGCTTCTGACTTGGGAAGCTTTTGCTACAGGACACCATTTTTGTTGTGTGCCAAATATCCTACATATCTACTCACTAGACCGTGGAAATCACCCAGAGGCTTGCAAGGTAGATATTTTCCCATTTTAAAGATGAGGAAACCCACACTCAGAGAATTTGGTAAATTGCCTGAGGTCACCCTGGTTGTAAGTGGCGGAGCAGGGATCAAGCCCAGATCTGTCACATTCCAAAGACAGTATTTTTTCCAGTATACCGGCCTGTTCTCACATTCCTGAACCTTCCACCCTTTTTCACCCAATACTTGCTATATGCCAATAAAGGCAGTGAAGGTATGGAGGGCTTTATTTCCACCCCTCAGGCTTGAGTTTCTCCAGATTTATAGTGTGGGGGAAGAGGCCCTGAAAGATCAGTTAATGTGCTAGTGCTGCTAAGGGAACCCAGGCCGCCCTCCAGAACACACTCCTTCACTGGGGCATCCCCTCCATTCAGAAAGCCCCTCCAGACAACTCGGAACTGAACTGACTTGTTAGTTTTCCTCTCCGAAGTGTTCTCCATCCAGGAGGATTTATACTGACCGAGCTGGCTACTGTCTCACTTACTGTAATAAGTATAATGGGAGACTTCCTCCACATAGAATATCCACAGTTCTGTGTTCTGTGTTCCAAGCGCCTCTCTACCCAGTGTTCTTGCCCACCACACACCCCTGTAATACTGCTCTGGTCCCCTGGTCCTCTCCTCCTCCACTCTAGCCAGTCCCGGATCTTCCCTCTGTTCCGCCTTCCTGCTCCTGTCCCTTCCTTCCCAGTGTGGTCCTCTCTAACACTCTGCTAGAAACCTGTCTTCCAAGCCCCCCACCCCCACCCCTGGGCAGCGCCTTTCTACCTGTGACACTGGTAGAACCACTTCTACTGTCCCCATCACTCCTCCCAGCCTCAGGTGGTGGAAGTCACACCTGGAACAATGAGGAAGAAGACCCAGCTTAATCAGTATGGCTTCCCTCAGCTGCCTCAAGGGAGATGCTTGGGGAATGACCCTTACACTGGCTACCCTGTTGCCCTCTGTATTATATATAAAGGTTTTAACAGCATCAGGAGGCAGAGGTAGGTGGATCTCTGAGTTCAAGGCCAGCCTGGTCTACAGAGTTCCAAGACTGTCGGGGCTACACAAAAAAAACAAAAAACAAAAAACAAAAAAAACCCTGCCTAGAAAACCAAAACAAAACCAAAGATTATTTTAGCTTGAGGAATTTTATTCTTTTCATAAATCCTCATTAGTCATCCTTCAAATTGGGGCCATCACAGTGTTTGTAAATTTGTATGTAGCTAGTTCAAGTTTTTAGGACTGTAATATAAGCTGACCAGTGCCAGTCCCTCTTTTTCAACCAGAAACACTGCATTGGTCCTCTTCCTTCTAATCATCTACATTTAGCACCTTGCCCATGAATTCTTTTAAATTAAAAACTTATGATGTTTTAGAGACTTTGCCCAGCTTTTAAGTGCCAGGGATTTTTGCATTTGAATATATTTTAATTTATTTAAGGATTCTTTTAATCAAATGCTTCCCTAATTTAGCCAGCTTTCTTTTTTAATACTCCCAAGCCAGGAATTTGTTTATTGTGACTAAATTCTTTTTTAAATAGCACTTAAACCAATACTAAATGCTATTTATGGCACTCTCCCCTGCTAGATTTCTTTCTGCATCTCAAAAGCATATGCTTCCTTCTTCCATGTCTCGTGCAGTTAACATTTCCTCACTGTGGAGTTCTGTGCCAGTCAGTCACCAGGCGTACTATGACAACCTCTGAGTGGCCAGCCCTTAGTGGGGGCAACACGCAAACGGCCCAGCTGAGAAGTGAAGTGTACGGACCCCAGAAGGTGAAGGCAATGGGACTTGAGCTGTGTCTCAGGGTAGAAGCAGAAAGATGGTGGAAATAAGGGTGTCGGAGCATCAGGGAGGTCAGGGTCCAGGTGGATGTGGCCCCCATATGGCACTGGCAGCAGGAGAGTCAGACTTGAGCACACACACAGCCAACCTCTGCAAAGTGTGGACCTTTGGTTCTAGCATGGCGCCTGGATCAGGGAATATGGTCACTGAGGGAGGATAAGGGTTCCCTGCTCAGAACCCCTTAGTCCCAGCTTCAGCTGCTGCTGTTCTGTGACCCTCCTGAGAACCTGAGTGAGGGAGCCCTACTCAGGAGCTCAGGTTGGAAGCATGCCAAGGTCTAGGAACTGAGAACATTTCTTGCCCCCTGAGCCTGGATGAGAGTGAAAGTAGACAGACTCAGAGAGACAAGAAAGCCTGTGGGGAAGAGCTACTTGGCCTGTGTTCTTCCCAGGGTCAGCATCTTCTTCCCTCGACTTTGCGTGACCCCTTCCATCTCTGCGTATTAAGGGCAGGGAAGTAGGGGTAGAAGCAAGACTGATGAAAAACAAGTTAAGGCTTCTCTGGTGAAAGGTTAGAGACCTGGGCTACCTCTGCAGCCATGCGTGGGTGTCACTGGCTTCTCTTTCTACAGACTATCCCCAGACTCCAATTCTGATTCATCTTTTACCCTTCTCCAACCAGCTCAAAGTCCATCCCCTCTGCGGAACTCTAACCTCAGGCGGAGTTCCCCTCTGCCGCTCTGTGCGCCTCGTGTGAATTCAGGGGTTCCTTCCCTTCCTCAGATCTTCTTTGCAGAGCCTGGGCATGTCCATGGCACCCTCATTCTTTCTGTAGTCTACCAGCTTTGGGTTTGTTTTATTTCCTGAAAACTGTTGAGCTTCCCTAACCCTTTGGCTTATAAAAACCTACTTGTACACTTTAAAGAGTAGTAAAACCTGGCAGGAGCCATGCCAGCAGCTTTGAAGCCCTGTGTTGCCTCTCTCGGCAACAGCTGCTAACCTGAACTTTGTATTAACTGTTCCTGTCGTTACCATATCAACTTCGTATCCATAAACACTGTAATGCTCATATAAACACAATATGCAGCATATCACTTTTTTACAGATTTCGAACTTCACATAAATGGAAGTATACTGATTTCTGCCTCTGTGAATGTTGATATCCTAGCTCATGGTGCAGATCCGTGACAGAGGACATGCATTATCATGAATAAGGTCCTGGGCTCAATCCTCAGCATCAAGAAAAAAAGTGAATTTCTTGCTCCTTAAAGCTTTGAAAAATTATTATCTAAAGCATGTACAATTATACGAAGAGTATAGAACATATATACCCATGTGCTGTCTTTGTCAAATATTGATATATTGCTGTAATTGCTTCTGAGTTTTTAAAGAAATAGCACAATGATTGTCCCCCATCATCCCACCTCTCTCATGTCTCCTTAACTCCCCATAGTAATCACTGCCCCGGACCTAGTGCTTGTCTATTTTGTTCATATTCGTGTGCTTTACTACATAGACACAAGCAGTATAATCATGCGTGCATGGTTTGAATTTTAGAAGTCTGTATTAATGTATTCATTTTAGCTTGCTTTGTTTACTGAATATTGTCTTTGAACGTTGTGCATGTTTGCATCTGAAGCCCTAGTTCACTCCTTTTAAACTGTTGTGCAGTACCCTATGGGAAGATCACACCACTGTATATTTACCTGGTCTCCTGTTGGTCTCCATTTAAGGTAGCACCGTCATCATCCATGACGCTGTAATAGGGAGACGCCTATTAGATTCTGATGCTTGCGTGGCAGTTTCTTGGGTGGAACTGCGGAGCTGTGGTGTGTGTGTGTCTACTCTTTAGTTCCAGCAGAGGCACCGAATGGACACTTGGTGCTGCATGCCTTGGGCAATCCCTCGGTGTTGTCTGACTTTATGTGAACCCAGTAGTTCCTTTCATTCAGCAAGCAAGTACTGAGTACCTCTCATCTGCCACACACCTGTGATAAGTGCTAAGAACATAAAACAACTAATCCTCAGTCCCTGTCCTAAGAGATCTTTCAGACATCTGTAGTAATTTCTGCCTGAGGGGACATAAAAATGTCTACAATGTCAAGTTCCATAGTGGTGTCATTGTTGACTTACAGTTGGAAATGTCTGTTCTCGTGGGAAGAAAAGTTCAGTATTGATAGATCCACTCGAAGTTTGCTTACGTGGGCAGGTGAGAGGACCTTGGCTCTTTGTGACTCGCTATTTGGATAGGCAGCAGTAGAGTCTCAGTGATGGGTATTAGCTCCACCTTACTCTTTGAAAGCAAACACATGTACAGGATGAAATAATTGATCCTGGGACTGAGTTGGCTTTAGGAAAGTGTTGGCTAGAAAATAGAATGATAAATGAAGGAGAGAGTCTGTAGTAATGGGTGGATATTGGGCCACACACAGTGGCCCTGGAAACCTCAATGTGCCACATTGCTCTTTACATCAGTTTTGGGAGTAGGGACCTCTAGGTAGCAGACTTACTATTGGGAAATAGTAAGTAAGGTCTTCCTTAACTCTTGAGACATCTTGTTTAATTTTCTTTAGAGTATTCCATGATAGCAAAACTAAATTCATCTCAGTATGTTTATTGAGATGTGAAAATGTTTAAAAAGTTTATTACTCTTATTTTGCAAATGAGAAGAAATGGAATATTTTGCCTGTGACATCACTAATAAATTGTGGGTCATTTTTGTCTGATAGCAAGGGAATATAATTCTGTCTCCTTTCAGAACAGGATATGTAGCAAATCTCAGCAAGCTTTGTGCTTCAGTTTGGTGACAGTCAAACCGCAAAGTAGCCTGTTTACACCATCAAATCACAGACACATACACACACACACACACACACACACACACACATTGGACACTTAAAACCAGTAAAAGTACAACTGGTTTAACAAAATCTAGCTAATAATTTTTCCTTGTTACTTAACAGGGTAATGACCAGGGAAGACACCTTAAAGGGGGCTACTTCTGAATTGAAAAACTTTACTTTTGTTTGTAGTTAGATCGTGTTTAGCTTTCCAGAGGTTGGAGTGCATGTGTCTTAAAGGTTTCATATTTGTTAATACAATGGAGGTAGATGGTAACTACATGGCAGTCTTGCCATATTGGCTGGAGAAGAGCCTGAGAATGAGATGTGTGTGAACTGCTGTCAAGAGTCAACTTCAGACCCTGTACGATGGCATACTCTTGTATGCCTAGAGGCAAGAGGACTGTTGCAAGTTCAAGGTCAGCCTGGGCTACACGGCCAGTTCTAGGCCAGCCAGGACTGCACAGTGGGACTGTTGTCATTGGAGGGTTAACACAGGGTTAAAACTATCTCATAAAGCCACTCAAGTAACTGAGAACCCAGCACTGGGAGCCCAACCCTAACCACCAGTAACTGGGACTGGGAGGGTCTTCCCTACTAACCGAGAACATGGGGACAGGCAGAGGAATATATAGCTAGTAGGGCTGAAGAAATGAAGTAATGGCTTGTGGATAATGGTGAAAATATTTGATGATGTGACTCCGGGGAAGCAATTATGGTTAACCCCTCATTTGTTTGGCATTTTCAAGGATTGAACTGTCCCACAAAACCAAATTTTCCAGACAGCTAAAACTTTCCTATTTATGTCTCTCGAATGTTTTTAACCATGCTCATTGGAGATGTTTCTGAAGTAGATTATTCCATTTTCCTTCCTTCTTAAACCGAGAAACTATAAGAAATATTGTTTCCTTGGATACCTTTGACTCTAAACACGAGAAAACCCGATCAAGTGAGGTCAAAATAGTGAAGACTTGTAATTGCCTCAGAAAACAAGAAACCCCAGAGATGATAAAGTCAGTCGCTCAACGATACCAAGCTAGCCTCCTCACAGACACTAGCTGGGGGCCACAGCTCCAAGACTCAGGACTTCACGTGGTAAATCAAAGACTAGAATGAAATGGGGGCTTCTGCCTCCACATGTCTCTAACCAGAGAGGAAAATATTTCTCAGAAAAGCCCTTGCCAATTTCCCATCAGATCCCACTGGCAACAGTGAGTCAGATTTCCATGCTTTGGGGGAGTGAGTACAGCTCACTTGTAGAGTGCTTGTCTAACTTGTGTGAGGCCCGGGTTCTAATCCACAGTGCCACCCACAGCAGTGACATGCCTTGGTTTCTAGGAGTCTAAGAGAATCAAGCACTTGCAAACTGGGTAAGAGAAGGGAGCTCTGCTCATGGGAGAAAAAAGATAAAGGCTGTGAGGTAGCAATCAAGGGTGGTTACATCTTCATCAAGATTCAGGGTGAGGTGGTCCCTGACTGTAGTAGTCTGAGGGTGACTTGAATGTCCCAGCATTCTGTGCTCCTACACTAAGTGGCCTCAGACTAGGATTTTCCCCTGCTGTTTTTATTTATTATTTATTATACTGTCCTTCTCCAAGCCAGACTGCTAATCATCAATACCTGCTACTAAAGCACTTTTGTCATTAGCTTGCTGTGATTATGATGTTTTCTTTTATTTCTGAGGATGAAAAATCCTATTACCAAAGTTGTTAGAACTCTGCCTAAAATACTGAGAGTCAGTCAGGCTGCCCTGTGTATCCAGTGCATGGGATAGAATTTCTTTTGGCTGTTCCAGGGCCATTTTTCCATGGTTGGTAGATTTGAAGAATGAGAGCTTCCTGTTGAGCTTTGTATCTGAGATGTCCCTTTCCTGGAGTCTTACTATGGTGAAATGATGTGCATTTGGGGATAAGCAAGCCGGGCTCCCAAGGAAGGCAAGCACAGCTACACACTGCACCTTACAGCGGTGTAGAGAGAGGCAGTGTGCTTTATCTGCATTCCGATTCCTTTCATGCTGCCCACAGGCTGCTCCTGAACTACAGCTAACTCCGTGGCAGTGACCACTAGGGCCCATCATGCAGCAGCTATCTAGAGTGTGGCTTCATTGTTCCTGTCTTCTCTCAGGTGGCCAAAGTCCCGTGGACTAGACCCAAGAAAGACCCAGCTTGTGTAGAATAGAAGTGTTCTGTATGACTTATCTGAACAAGCTCCTAAAGAAAGACCCTTAAGAGCTATTCAGGTAGACTGAGCCAGTGAAGGCCATCCCTTCTATTCTCAGAAAGCTGGTGAAAGCGCACAGGACTGACAGTAAGCAGTGAATGTTGCGCTCAGGGCTCAGGCATGTGCCAGTCAGTGCCAAGACAACAAGTGGTTAAAGTGTTCATAGTACAACTATGATACCACATTGCTTAGATCTGCAAAGTTCCTTCAGAACAAGTTAGCTCTTTGAAGACCTAAATTAATTCTTTTTCATCAGTTAACCTTTAAGTAAAAGTTAAGTGACAGAAACATTTGGAGATAAGGAAAACACGTTTTTGTTTTTGCTAACTTCTGACTAATTTGAACCATTCAGATCTTATAAGAAAAATGCAAAGTGTTTCTGAAATACTTCAGTTATTACATCATCTTATACATAAAGTAGTCTTTAAAGAAGCCACCCTTTTAACTACTGACTATTTTAAACAGTATATAACTTACTTGAGCAAGGTATCTATAGCTTTAAATGTTTATGTTCCCATATGTGAGTTATTTCTGAAATTCTTTGAGAGTTCCTGTTCATCTATAATCCAGTTGCTGTATGCACACAGAAACTTTTCAGATTTGAACATTGGCTACAACGGCACTGTTAGGCAAATCTCCATAGAGAAAGAAACATGTAATACATGCTTCAGGGGCTCGTGGGTGTGCACCAGCATGTAGCTTGCTGATATTTAAATGAAAACAAAAATCAGTATCTCACTTCACGAGTGAGCAGATATTCACAGGTTTATTGTTTCTGCTGCTAATGGGCATCTAAGTTAAAGAAGATGGTTCAAAACTAGGTGAACAAGTATTTCTCAACATTTCAAATACTAATTCCAGTGATCCTTTTCTTCTACAAAACAAAATAATGGGAAAAAAATAGAAAACATTCCAGACACAGTGATGCTTCCTGGAGTCCTGAACACTTTGGAATCTGGGTCCAAAAGATGGTATAAGCCCAGGAGTTTGGCGCTAGCCAAAGCACTATGCCTGGTCCTGGAAACTTTTCTCTTTATGGGAAACTGGGAGAATGGCTCAGTCTGTAAAGTGCTTGCAAGGAGACCTGAGTTTGAGCCATAGGAAAGCCGAGCGTGATGGCATGTGCTTATGATCCCAGCACTGGGGAAGCAGAGCCCCAAGGATGCTCGGGCCTACCAGCCAGCTAGTCTACTTGCTGAGTTCCAGGCCACTTGAGATACCCTTTCTCAAAAGAGGTGGGTGGTGTTCCTAAGGATGACACCTGAAGCAGTGATACACTTATATACCTACACACACACAATTCTTTGTTTTTAGAAAAATGTATTCTAAAGTCCCCAAAGGCCAGTAGCTTGAACATCACATAGCCTGTAGTAGTATCTATACTGCTGTTGATACTGAGTGATAGCTGTCCGTAAATGCTTGCATTGAGTTCTGCTACTTGCAGTTACTATTTTTATAGATAGGCTAGAATATTAAATACTTTTCTGTTATTAATGATTGCTTTGGAGCTTAATCTGAGTGTTGTTTTCTATCTGAAAACTCTAATGTAATACAGCAACTGCAGCTGAAATCAAAGGAATGTATACATGATCAGGCATTTGTTTCTAAAAACTTAGAGGGAATTAGATGAGTATCAGAGGATATAAAAAGGTTAGAAAGCAGCATTTGTTCAAAGTAGCTGGAGATGTTACAGACCAAGCTTTGTTATATGAAAGAAGCCAAAGGAATTTTCTGAATTGAGTTATTTGTATTCTGATTGCTCTTTTCATACTTTGATTGTTCTATGTGTTATAAGCTCTGCTTTGGCAAAAATAGACATGTATGGAGGCTGTCTTATTGTGACACAGAGAAATGTGACTAAAAAGTGGACATTCTCAGTCTTGCCCCTTTTCTTTGGTGGTGATGTGAGTCACCAGTAGAAACTCCCTGTGTCCTGAGTCAGGCAGCCTCAGAGCCCAGAGCACTCAGAAGTCTGAGAGAGCCTACCCATGGCAAGGGTTTTGTTGTTGTTGTTGTTGCTGCTGCTGCTGCTATTGTTGTTGTTGGGTTTTTTGTTTTTGCTTTTTTAACCTTACTGTGAAGCTAACTTTTCCTTCAAGAAATCACATACAGGGAAAGCACTTGTCCAGGTTCAGCATTGCCAGCGCCGAGGGAGTGATAAATTCCACACCGTCCAGCACATGTTCCTTTAATATATGTATTTTGTACAGCTAAAGTTGTCATCCTTGTTTATTTTTTACAGTGCAGGCTTGGGCTTACTAAATTGTAATCGCAACGCAGTTATAAGCAGTTACATGAGTATTCTTCAGTGCAGGGGAAGCAGTGTTGCACAGTAGGGGCCGTGGCTCTAGGCCTGTCTCCTGTTGCTGCCTGTCTCTGAGAAAGTCGATAAACTCCATGCACTTTCTAGTTTACTCATTTGTTAACATTAACGTCCCCTTCATGAAGTTTTATGTAACGGAGTATCTAAAACTTACTCAGAAAAGCTAGAAAATTCTATACATACTGTTATGGCATTTGTCAGTGTGCCTCTTCTCTGTCCTAGAAATGGTAGCATTTACACAAACATTGTCTACCTCAAAGGATGTTGCAGCAGTCTGTTTCTGGGGGTGGTTTGCCTCCAGTAAAACTAAAAAGTGATTTTATTTTTAAAAATTGACTCCCCCCCCCCCAAAATGCTAAAGCGTGTACTACTCACATGCAGGGAGGTGTAGACTGAGCCCTGCCGCTCCAGCAGGCAGTCTGCGTGCAGATTGGCCCCTGTTATGGCCCATTAAGGAGCTCCCTCTGATTTAGGAGATATAAATATATGTGGTAACATGTGGGAAAATGGAAAGTGCTGAATATGGAGATTCACTGCTTGATTGGAAGCAGAATGATAATTTTATTTTTCTGGTTGTCTAGTTGGCGAATCCTATAAAGTACAGAGATTACTAAATGCCTTCTTTGTCCCTTTTCCAAGTTTGTTCTTGAAAACCACCTTCCATCCTGCCCCCCTCCAACAAATTACAGATGAGGAAGGCACTGTCCCACCCTTGAAGAGCTATGGCATAATTGAAACTTAGCGCAGCTATGGGCTGGCTCCGCAGTGGCTGTTGGGCAAGGCCAGAACCTAGGACATCAGACTGTGGGATGTACGCCATCCTGGCTGACTCTTCCACGTGCATTCTGTGGTGTGCTTTCAGTGCTTTCACAGATGTTTCAGGGCGATGACACTGGAATTCATACATGATCTACCTTCAACTGGAGACAGGAGCGATGTCCTAGATTCCTTGGTCCCTCACTCCACAGCTTTGATCTCAAGCAATATTGTTGTTCCAAGCTTCATGTACCCAACATTCTGACTTAGCCAAAAAGGTGTCTTAACTTTTAACTGTCTAACTCTTTCTTTCCCTTTTTCTGCATTTCCAGTTGACCTGCCCCTGTTTTTTCCTCGCGATCAGCCGACTCTCACGTTTCAGTCCGTCTATCATTTTACCAACAGTGGACAACTTTACTCCCAAGCACAAAAGAATTACCCCTACAGCCCCAGATGGGACGGAAATGAAATGGCCAAGAGAGCAAAGTAAGTGGATCTGTAGAGAGTCGTGTGGAGTCACACCTGATGGCTATGTGTAGAGAGCTGCGTGGAGCCACACCTGATGGTGCTGGCTCCCGCCCTCCGCGATCCCGAAAGCGAGTGCTCTCTGTGATAATCAACTCCTAATATCAACTAGGCCTGACTTATGCTATTATCACGCAATGATTGTCAGCTGCTTGCATATGCGTGGACCTAGGAGCAGTGCCCACCTGGCAATCCAGGATTGGTAACCCATGCCTATTTAAGGGCTGGGAGAGGTTTGCCCTGGGAGAGAGGAAGAGAGAGAGAGAGAGAGAGAGAGAGAGAGAGAGAGAGAGAGAGAGAGAGAGAGAGAGAGAGGAAGAAAGAGAGTGAGTGAATGAGAGAGAGAAAGGGAGAGAGAGAACGCATTGTAAAAAGGTCCTGAATAAAACTGCTTAGCAAGAAGAGCTCCGGTGTGTTGCGCGTCTTCCTTGCTGGACGAGGCGGCCGCGACATGGATCCATTGTTATTTCCTCAGAGAAGAACAGTGTGTGTATCCAGTCCAGGGGTCAATTAGCCACTGCTCAGTAGGCTAAATCCTGCCCTGGGCTTATTTTTTCAAGTGTTATGAAAACGGCTGTCTTCGTGCCATGAGGCAGAGTTAGTGGTCACAACAGAATACCAGAAGTCAGAGTTATCTCCAGTTTAGACTTAAACAGCAGTCCCTTCTGTCATCTCTCACAGGGAAGCTGACGTGGATCTGATGTCCCCTCGTCCTCTTTCTGTTGAACTCTAGGACTGGCTATGAGTGGCATTTTTGGCAAAGGGATTGTAGGATATATAAGATATATATATATATATATATATATATATATATATATATATATATGAACTCTACCTTTCTATTCAGATTAGAGAACTACTAAATAGCAAGTTGAGTTGTAGATAAATAATCTCAATAATCAAAATGATGGCAGCTACTTGCATATATTTAAAATGGGAGATTTCAAATGTTGATAAACAGACTTCCTATTGAGTAGTCAGTATGTAGATTCAGTAGCTACTTTTTCATGGGAAGCTGCAACTCTTGAATTTTGTTACGGTTCTCATGTGTGTTGCATGGATGTGTCTTGGTTACATGCTCCTTAGATCTATCTGCTAACACCGCTATGGAAGTAGTGGCTTTGATGGAGGTGCTGTGAATGCAGTGGCTCAGTGGAGTTTGAAGTCAGCAGGCCTTCTCAATTGAATGTGGATGGCTGTCACTTCAGTCATAAGGATCAAGTTGGTACAGAAACAGGCTGACTGCTCTTGGTAGATAAGACTTCCTTGTCTAGAACAACAGTCTGTAGATTATTGCCTCCTGTACTGGAGCAACAGTGGATTGAAATGGTAGTTTCCAAAACTAAATCATGGTGTGACACGTGGTTATGCCTTTATCACTCGGGACAGCCACATGCACACACCTGTGATCCTGACTGAAGGATGTGCAGAGCCAAAGAATCATAGACATGAAAGCCATCTATTAAGCATCTTCCTCACTTGCTCATCCAGTATTTATTGTCTACCATGATCCAGGCACTGTGTGAGCATTGAGGAAGGCATGATAAACAAACTGGAAAGTGTCCATGGTCTCATGCAGCCCAGCAAGGAGATGAATCATAGCAGATGTCTGACGGCTTCAGAGTACCTGCTAACAAAGGCTGGCCCTCCAGGCCTAGAAACTTGCTGATTATTAAGACTCCTTGTTCTTGCCTTCCATTTCCTGATACATATTTCCTTCCCAGGGAACCCTTCCTTCATCTCCCATCGTCTCTATATACAGAACCTTCATGTATGGTCGGCTCAGAGTTCGACAATAGAGTGCCCTTTTCCAGCACTCCAAACACCCAGAATTCCTGTGTGAGCCCAGAGTTGTAATCTGAAACTTGTGTGCCTTTCTCCCTGTATTTTCCCATTATATCCAGAACACTGGTCTGAAATTCTATTTAAGGGGTAAACAAACATGTGCAAATGTAACTAGTAACAACTATTAAGACCTGTGCTGAAATGCGGAACAAAGCAGACATAAAGCAGAGTTTCTGTTTGAAGTCTTGCATTGTTTAGTTGTCTGAGCTTTTCCTGTGTATACACAGGATCTGCCCTTAGAAGATGGGCCATTGTTTGTGGTATGACTCCAGAGTCTGAACCAGACATGTCTTTGTGGTTTCCATGGCAAAGCTGTCGTGGTGTGCGTGTGTGTACTTCTTAAGCAGGCATTTTAGCATGTATGAATTGAGTCTGTAAGGAGCTGCAGACCACGAGCCTGTGATTTCAGTGTAGGAATATCCTAAGTGAAGCCTGTTTGTCTTAACAGATTGGTTCAGACTTTCAAGACACATTTGCTTTATGTTAGCACCAGTCTAAAGAAAACATCTGAAGTCGCGTTAAAGGAATCTGCCTTCTCCTTCAGTGAAGATGAATCCATTTTAGATGCAGTAAGAGAGACAGCCAACAGCTTGTGTTAGCTAGAAGAAATCATTTAAAGGCCCCATTCATTCTTTAACCGAACAATCGCACAGGACTGCGTCAAAGGCCAGGTGATGGGTAGACATAAGCAGGAATTGTCTTGTAGTCCTGTCTGGAAACTGGTGGAAGGCATGGAGGGAAATGTCAAACAAAAAGAAAGGTCGGCTGAAGCATTCCTTGCATGCCCTGTGTCTGTATCCTGTGAAGATACTGTACACAGTACGTAAAAGACTATAATTCACTTGGGGAGCTCTGCCCATGACATAAACACTCTCATGTTTAGAACGGCCCCAAAGCCCTTTGAGTGGAATCAGCTGTTTATCCTGTCTGTTAAGAGCACAGTTCTGAGCATTGCATTAAGAAAGGACGGATACTTCCTGGCACTGAGAAGCCAGGGCTTTTCCTACCACAGTGCTTCTTGCTGAAGTCAATCCAGCCAGTTCTGCCCTTAACAAGTACAATACCCAAAAGTGAGTAGGCTCTGGGTTATGCATGCCCCAGTTCCAACCACAGAGTTTAATCCTATAAGCTCCGTAGCCTTGGGTAGACTGCATACTCTCTCTGAACTCCATCTTTTAAGACAGGGTTGTACTCCCCGCCGCTAAGTGGACTCATGAGGAAGGGGCGATCAGTGAGCTACAGTGAGCAGTGGAAGTTCCCTTCTGCTCCGTACCTAGTGCCTGTGTGTGTGTGTGCTCCGTACCTAGTGCCTGTGCTCCCAGCTCCGATCCCCCATCCTCCCGCCTTTCCCCTGTGGGTTCCTCATACAATCCAGGCAGCCCTTTGCCACCTTCTTCCCGGTTCTGTGCTCTGCCACATGTTTTCCCAGAATCTCTTTTGTGCTATATTTAGTTTTAGATCTTTATATATGTCTCTTTTCTTAACCAAATAGTGAGATCTTTAAAGGCAAAAGCTTGCCGTAATTATCTTTTTTATTGTAGTATAATTTACAATACTGTGGACAGCTTTTTACCTAAAGACTGTCTCCATCTTGCAATGACTCAGCTTATAATTTTTGAACTGTGTAGTCGTCTGAAAGCAATATGCATTCAGTAGAGTCCATATTTGAATTTGAACTGTGAGTACAGTGCTCTATGCTGTTCCAAAAAGCAGTGGCAAGCCACAGCTCCTAGGGAGGAAAGCAAGTGGTCTATGGAGTGCTACTTTACTTATGTCTTCTTAATATATTAGTCCTCATGCCATTGTGGAATGTCTGTATCTGGCAAGACTTTTGGAATCGAAGTCTTCTTCAATATTGAAGTAGTTGTACTAGATTTTTTTTCTACATATTTTTATGCTGCCTTTCTTCATCCCTTTTTTGTTTTATTTCATCTCTATCTCTCTGTATGTCCTGAAACCTTTTATAAATTTTGATTTTTTTAAAATCTAGCCTGATGGTCTGTGTCCTTTAATAGAATTATTTGGTTTGTGTATACTTAATATAACAAATGAGCTCATTAAGTTTAAGCCCTACATCTTGCTATTTTTTTTTTAATTTTTATTTCCTCTGCTCTTAGTTCCTTTGTTTTTCTCTTCTTGTGTTCTTTTAGTATATTGAAGTATCTTTTCTTTTCTCTTTCTCAAATTTGTACCTTTTACTGGTTTCTTCACTCTATTTCTTCATATATTTTGGATAAATATACAGTAAATATAACCTTTACCTTGACACATAAATTAATAATACCTATTATTAATTAATATTACAGTGCTTCATACCTAACATAAAAGCCTAAACCTAAGACAAGGTAAATCTCTTTATTCCCTCAGCTAGCCTCTGTGCTATGATAGCTATATGTTCTGGTTTTGCATGTGAATTCCACAATAAATTGACTTTTAACAGTCAACTTGCTTTAAATTTTTTTTTTTCTAACCAAAGGAAAACTGCAGTCCATTTCCTTCTGGTGTCTTTAGATAAGGTGGTAGGGAATCATTTCCTTGCCAAAGGGAGGGGAATTTTTTTTTATAGGACCTCATTGTCTAGCCTTAACTGTCCTGGAACTCTCTATGTAGACCAGGCTGACCTCAAACTCAGAGATTCACCGGCCACTGCCCCCCTTTGCTGGGGTTAGAGGAGTGAGTCTCTATACCCAGGAGAAACTTATTTTTAAAATTCTTTTCAGGACAAACCATCAGAGAGGCCATATTCAACGTATAGGTTAAGAACATTGAGACTTGCAGTCATTAAGAAAAGAAAAGCCCCCCCCCCACGTGACATTCAGGTGCCTCTGTGTTCCTTGTAGACGTCACCCGTGGCAGGGTGTTCTCTCTTTTACAGGATCTCCACTGCAGCAGCCCTGCAGAAACTCTTAAGTCCTTTCATGTAGATAAAGAAGAATTCACAAGGATACATAGCTAGCTTCTTGTACAGAAAGGACTCAGTCCCTTGAGCTCTGGCCTCACTGTACATTCACAGACAGATGGACGGACATGGTCCCCACTGTCTTCACCCCTGGCCTAAGTCCCCTTCCATGGAGAACTGGCATCTCAGTAGGTCCTTCAAGGGCACGGACCCTGAAGTCCTGGCAGCTGGTTTAAGCCTGTGTCTGCCATTCATTGACTCTGCAACTTTGGGGATATGCATAATCCTCCCGAGTCTTTGTCTCCTTGTCTAATAACTTGTCAGGGGGCCGCTGCTTGTGACATAGGGCTTATGGTGCTCTGCATTGCCGTCTAACAGTAAACGGTAATCGAAGAGCACCACAGGGTCCTCTGCACGGGTCCGGAAGCTGCAGTTAAGACTTAGGCTAATACTTTTCTAAGTTGATTTGGGATGTTGGCAGAGTTCTGTTCCCTGGGTTAATTGGACTTAGGTCCCTGTGTCCTTAGTAGTTATCACCTGGAGATCACTCTTCGTAACTAGAAGCTGGCTGGCTTCATTTCCTGCCATGTAGCCCCTCCATCTTTAAGCCTGCCACAGTACATCAACTCCTCCTTGTATTTCCAGTCTCTAACTTGTATCCCCAACTTGTCAATTAATAACCCTTTCATAAGTTCATCTGTACCGTAAAAGAAAGCCTAATAGCTGGAGTGAAGCTAATTGTTTTTAATATCTCAGATGTTACAGGGAGCATAGAATCTTAGAATTTACCTGCTGTTTGAGGTAATGTACTGATGTCTGTCGGTGCCTGGCATGTGGTGAACATGAGCTAGGTGGCAACTATCAGTGCGCTTCCTTACAGAGAAAAGGAGGTTTTTAATATTAAAAGGTAATAGCATCAACACTGAGGCATACCACAGCCCAAAGCTCCAAACCCAGCGACCTGACCGGAGACTCTACAATCTTGGGCTCCTGGCTCCTAAGGTTTTATATCTAACCCTTTTGTTGTTTAATCTGTATAAAAAATAACCACTTTAAAAGGCAAAAAACAAAATAAATTACCTTAGTATTGTGTAGGTAACTTATGCCTGTCTAGAAGAAGGAGCGGGCAACCTTTTCATAGTACTGTCTGCTCAGTGAGATCTACATATAGATGGCATGATTGTTCATGAACTCCATTGTGTGCACCATTGTTGACCCTAGCAGAAGCCTCAGTAAGATCTTAGAATAGAGCTGAGCCCTGAAAGCACCTACTTCAATGTTTGTCACATAAAATCCATAACATGAAGGAATCACTAAAGATAGTTCAAAAATAACTCCTTAGACAGCACACAGGAGTAACTCATCACGAGCCTCCCCAAACCATTTTCCATTTCCCCTCTTGCCTCAAGGTCAGGAAGATTTTTACCCTCCCAGAGCAGTTCATGGCTTCCCATAGGTTGTCTTTGCACTGTGCATTCTCTTACCATTTGCTAGCCAGTTGTCTGTGCAGAGTAACTTTGTCTTTAGCAAATCTTTCTTCAATTCTATATTAGAGATGATCATTCCAATGACTTTTCATTGTTGCTGCTTTAATATTCTTGAATATACTGTGGATTGTTTGGTTGGGGCTTTTTTTTTTCTTCAAAGTTCTTATTACCAAATACTCTGATCCAGTCTCGTGCATTAGTCCTTTAACTAAGACATCTAAATATAGATCACCTTCTCTTGATTAAAGAGATAGAAATGGATGTGGCATCAGAATTTGCACCCCCATCTCCAGCCCTCTCCATGGCCCCTGAAGTTGACCTGGGGCCCCTGGGACTCTGGACTATAGTATGGAAATCCTAGTTCCAATTGGGTCCTCACAGCATGATGATGGGGAGGCCTGTGGCCTGAGACTCCTTGGAGGCCAGAGCATGGCATCCAAGTGGTTCCAGTGTAAGCTCATTTGTGTGTTTGTTCCCCCAGGAGTCAGCCAGTCCTCTTGGCTCTCTGTTGGTAGCTTCTGGGGCACCTGCCGATGCCGTGTTTCTATTGAGCTTGTGCCGTAGTCACCCTGTCCCCGCCATCACCATGCCTGGTGAACTGACAGCTTGGGAACCCACTAGCTCTGTGCTTCTCATCCTTCTCAGACACACTTGACTCAGCTCTAGGGAAAACCCTGGTGGGGACCAGATAACTGTCTTCAGGCCCATGACTTACTTCATCCTATCCCGTCCCTTCATGTCTATGTTCTTGGAACTCCCACCAGACATCTAAGGATACAGAGTCAATCAGGAAGGTAGGAAATGTGACAGGTTTTGTACAATCACATCCCAAGTCCCTGGACAAAGGAGACAAAGGGAAAGAGGGGGTAAGAGGAATCATTGGCTGAAGGCAGAGCAGTCCAGGCTAGACTCCAAGGAAGCTCTGTCCTCTGGGTCCATTGGGGTCAGACCTTGGGACAAGTATGCCACTCAGCTGCTCGAGTGATTCATGGACTTTCTTCTTTGTCTCTTGCTGGGCCCCTTTTCTTAGGACCAGTTCCCTTTAAAAACTCCCAACCTTATCTCAACTGAACTCCCCTTGAGAGAGCACAGGGAATTTTCCAAGTCTTGGGCTGTACGAGTGAGCACCCTGAGAGGACAGTATAGGACCCACACTAGTGAGCTGACAGACCTTCGGAAGGCTGTAGGCACCGAGGCCTGCCATCCCTGCTGACCTGCGTTTCTCTGGGACCAAGTTCCTGCACCTCTCCAAGCTTTCCCTTACAGGGTTTAGAAATTTAGAAACTGTGGAGAGAAAAGCAAGATAAATAACATGGAATGAAGAACTCTTCAAAGAGTCAATTTGCAGAGTATCTTCAAGGGACATGGTTTGTTTTTCCTGACAGAAGAGGGAGCAACAGGGATGGGAGGGATCCAGTTCTGCCTGACAACAGGCATCCTCTCCAAATTGCGTAGGTCAGAGAGAGCATGTTATTCATTAGCGCCTGACATCTGTTGCTGTGATATGATAAGCTCCATTAGAAAGCCTGGCCATCAGTCAGTGCTTATACAACTTCATCCCAGAGCTGGCCTCTGCGTCCTGGGAGCCTCTACAGCCCTGACTGTACCAGGCACCAGCATTGGCAGCCCCGCCTTGCCTCCTCTCTCCCTGGGAAAGCCAAGCAGAGCAAATCCCCTCAGCAGGACCCTTTGGCCCATCTTTTCTCAGACCTTCTTGCTGCTCCACTGATGCGGGTTCTGAGCTCTCTGTCCACTCTGCTCTTAAGTTCCGTCCTCAGTTGCACAAATCAAAAGAAACTGGCCTAAGTTGGGCTTCTCAGGGGAGAGCTTGGGGTGGAGGAACTGGGAGATCGTCACATCTTTGCTGGGGAAAGTCACTTGTTACTCCATTGTGAGGACTACTGAGTACTCAGGCATTAGTTCTAATTATACCACCCCCTGCCATGGGGAAAGTGTTTCTATCAGTAGGTAAAGTTGCCTGATTATTTGTGAGTTATAGTCAAATATTTTCTTACTTGGAAAACTGTGCAGAAAGAAAAAGGTGGAGAGGTTCTGGTTTGAGGTTTTTAAGAACACACTGAAGAGGAATGTATTAATTAACAAATATTAATAGGATCAGAGTTCCCTTTGAACCTCTGGAAGAAAACATGAACAAGAAATGCAAATAAAAATGTCTGTGAGTTAGGAGACCTGGCTCTCATCCAGGCACCGCTCTTTATTTCCTGTGCAATCTTGGGAAGGGCATGTCATTTTTCTGGGCCTTGATACCCTCATCTGAAAACATCAGGCAAGTACCTACCTGCTACCACTGACCTTTGACAGATCTGTGGGAATTTGAAGTGAAAAGTATGTTTACGATAGCTTGTCATAGTTTTTTATCCGTATTAAAAAACATCCATCCCTGTTACAAGAGGTCAGACACAAATTGAAATCTTACTAAACAGAAGTAAGGACACTGTGTACGTGATGCCGTTTGTACAGCCTGCATCTGATATTTATAGAGCACTTCAGCTGTGGAATGTGCACACATATGCCCCGAACACACGCCCTGGAAAATGATTCTAGATGCAGTGCATTTTCAGATGTCAAGTTAAAAGAGCTTCCTGGGAATTAGGCTTGACTGTTCAGATGTGTGTCTTGGTTTCTGACAGGTACCACCAGGGCTGCTCCGGGCTGTCATGTGTGATGTGGAGTCCAGCCAAGGCAAGAGGGGCCAGACTCTTGTTTCTATCACTTATCATTAAGCCAGGGATTCAAGAGAGAGAGAGAGAGAGAGAGAAAGGAAGATGAGGAAAGCATCAAAGGATGCTCAGAGAATAATTAGGACCATTCATACTGCGCAGATCATGGTGACAAGCAGAGGCCTTGCTTCTGTGGGAACAAGATTCTTTCTTGTCTGTTATCAGATCATTCAGCACAAGAACCCCCGGTGAAAATGAACTAGATCCCTGCCTGCTGAAGCAGAGCTGGTAGAAATCAGCAGAAACGGTGATGAGGTAGATAGGTCTCTGTCTTTCCTCAGTGAGCCACAGAAATCCATCGCCAGCAATGGGACTAGGTTGGGTGACGACACAAGGAGGTAAACTTGACAGTGAGGCCAGGTTCAGGACATGGGGCACAGAAAAAAAACAACAACAAAAAAAAAACTTTAAAAGCCAGCTAGTACAGCCAGCTAGAAATATGCCAAACTTTAACCATCATGGCAGCAATGAAGTGAGGTTACTGGCAGGGCTGACAGACATTCAGTGCATCAGTTTCATTTGCTGGAAGAATTTAGTTAAGATGCACAGTATAAAGATAGACCCCTGTGTCCCTCAAGACTGGTCCAAGATCTCCTGTCTTTCCCCTCCTTGTGTGGGCCCCCGACCTGAGGGTAACAGCCCATTGGAGTGAGGGGCTGGAGCTAGGAAACTTGCATGTGTGTCCTCACCTAGCTGAGTGACTGGTACAACCTCTGCTCCACAGCTCACCCAGGAGGCTGAAAACCTTTATGTCCACAGGATGAGTCCAGGATATCCTTCACAGCTCTCCCAGGAGGCTGAAGGCCTTTATGTCCACAGGATATTTTTGAGCAGAAATAACTTTCTGAAAGTCTGAAGAACTTTTAAGAAAAGTAAAATATCTAGCTAAACTTTTTATTGGGGCTTATAAGTGAGAGAAAAGAGTAAAGAGTAAAGGACACTACAATGGAACAGGCCAGAAGCACAACCTTTCACAGTGGCCTCCAAATGAGTGAGGGTGGCGGGGGGAGGACGGGCGCGTGCACAGTGAGAAGTGGACAGAAAATTCCAGTGACTCCTGTCTTCCAGACAGACACTTAGTCATGCCCAATGGAAAATGGAAGCAGGAAGGAAAGCAGAAGTCAGGTCAAGGGGTACCTAGGTAAACTTTATCCAAAGTCACTTCTAAGGAGAGAATGGTAATTCATTGCTCTATGTCCCATGGAAGGTCAGTGTAGGCTGCCCAACAGAGAGACAGGGCAAAGACATTATGTTAAGTGTTGCCAAATCCATTCAGCAAACATATAGGAAATCACTACATACAGAACATGTGCAGAGCCCTGGGGACTCCAGCGTGTACTCACACACACACATACACCATATGCAATCTTGCTGCTCTCTGGGTACAACTCAGCACCCATATACCCGTATTTCAAAGAACCCCAGCTACCCTGGCCGCTCTCACTGATGGAGATTCCTCTCTGACACTAAGGCTTCCAGGGAATTACTGCTCAGTAGACAGCACACGAGTCAGAAGTGTGAGTGGTGGTGGGAAAATGAGCACAGTGCCTGCTGTAGTGTTGGCTAATGGTAGCTGCTGTTAGTAACTGCCACACTGAGGCATTTGGTCCTTTTTCTGTGTGCAGTAAGGTTTTCCTGGCAAGCTTACATACTGATTCATGCACCTACCTTAGTGTAGATAAGTAAGTCCTGCTAGATCCTTCATAGCCTTGGAAATGGTAACGAAAGCAGTAGAAACATCATGTCTTCATGCCAAGCTCTAGCTCAAGAACCCTGAAAGTCTTGGCCCCTTTGACCCTTTTGTTCCCTGCCTTGAACTTTCCAAACCTCCTCTGGTTCTCCAGTGTTGCAATTGGCAGGCATAAAACTGGGGAGATGTCCATTGGTAAAGTGTCTGCGTCGATGCCCAGAACCCACATCTAAAAAGCGAGATGTAGTGTGGTACATGCTTTTAGTGCTGGAGAGGCGGAGGCAGGTAGTCCCCTGAGACGTGGTGGCTGCTCACCTGAGCCTCCTTGGTAAGTTCCAGGCCAATGAGAAACAACATCTGAGGACATGCACCTCACACACACACGAACCCCCACATACATGAACTCCCACATACACATTCACATAAAGCAGGTTGCCAGGTAGAGCAGTTCAAAAGGCAGAGTGCCCAGTAAAACTTTGATAAGTCACAAATAAGTTCATAAAAGTATCTCCCTTGCAAGACACATTTACACTAAAAGATCAAATGTTGTTTCTCTGGTTTGAATGTCTGGGGGTCCCCTGTGTTGGTGGGCAGTCCAGGCAGTGGGAGTGAGCCAGAGCAATCTGCGTGGCTAAAAGCGGGATTTACTCTTCTTGTCTCTCAGGTAATAAAAGTTCCACCCAGAGGATCTTGGGCAGGGATGGGCAGTGCTGATGCTCCCCACTTTGTGGAGGGGGAGGGGTGTAAAACAGGAGTCTGGCTTGTGCTGGGCTATGCATCTCTCCCCACTCTCCGCAGACCTAAACACACAGTTCAGACCTTTGTCCCTCTAGCATAAAAGCCCGGTGGAGGTGGAGGATTTTTCTCTTTGGAATATTCTTGCAGACAGCCGGTAGAGCAAGCACAGCCTCTATGGTCCAGTAACTTATATCACAGAATAAGAGCCAGCCTTGGAGTGGAGTGGGCACTCCCTGGACTGGAGACAGCCCCCACCCCCAAGTGTGATGCTAATGGGCTTACTGAGCCCAACTCTAGGACTCTGAGACAATTGAGAGGATGAGGTGCTCTGAGGCTGGCCCACAGCGCTTCTGTCTTATGTGTTGAGCCCTTGGTGATTTCAGGGGATCTGAGAACTCCCAGCACCCTCGTTTCTGAATGGCTTCTGTGAATTGTGTGATAAGCCGTACCCAGGCTCCGTCTGGTGTGCTGTCCTTTGAGACACCACACTCAGCTGCATGTTTGCACCTCTCTCCTGGGGCAGTTGGTAAGCCCTCACAGACCATGCTGGTAGGAACTGGTGGCATTTCCTAAGACCAGGCTGATCCTGGCCTGCCCAGTTCACGCTTCCTTGCTGCATTCTCTGCCCCACCCTGACCAAGTGTTCTGTGGTTGAGATGGAAAAATCCACCTTAGAGAGGAGAGTTTAACCTTAGTTTCAGAGAAGACTGTCCATGTGACATCAGGTGAGAATGGAAACAAAGCCGGGCGTCACTTTGAGCAGAATTGTACCCTTGGGTTTCAGAGTGACTTTGACCTCTTATTCCTCCAGACTAGAATGATTATCCAGCTGCCAGAGAGCTCTCAGAGGAATCAGTGCATTAAATGTTGTCACTGGCAAGGTAGTATTAACCCTAAGACAGTTTTATCTGAATGTTTGAAAGCAAACTTGACCGTGCAGGCAGAGCCAGCCCACGTGAAGCCCAGAGCGTGATCATGGGATCTTCCACTCTTTTCATTTTCTTGTTCTTGCCTCAACCTGTCATGAGACCAAAAAAACTTGTTTTGAAAATGCTTGACAGCCAAAACAACCTGTTCTCAGCCTGGACAAGAGGGCCTGTCCTCTCTGACCGTTGCTGTGCTGTTGGATGTCGGACTAACTGCTGACTGGAAAAAACGAATTTGCTGCTGTCTTCTCATATTGTTCACAGACAAGTGCCAGCGGCTTTCCATTTCCTTTTGGCCTCTGCCCAGCCTTCTCCTGGGACACTCTAAGACTGTGTCTGAGCTCACAGAAAAATGACCACGATCCGCGTACGCTAGGAAAGCCATAGCCCCTGCCTCCATCAGTGCAAGCCAAGCTGGTTATCCTGGCTTGCACAGACTGTAGCCACACAGAGATGTTTAGCCTGTGATTTTCCAGTCTGTTGTTGGTCCCTTCTGATTAAGGTGAAGGTCTTACCTTATATCTCCAGTTATTCAAGTGGCCATTTTCCCTTCAACTCGGGCAGCTCTTGAGACTGCTCTGTTCCCCACACAGAGCCTTGCAAATTCAGTCTTGGACAGCCATGTAATTCTCTGAAGGAGTCTCTTCACCTCTCCTCCTCTATACATAGAAGGTGCAGACTAGATAAGGACTCAGTGGACAGTCAGAGGCCCACACTACCAGTACTTGTTTTTATGAATAAAGTTTCATTGGAACACAGCTAGCCCCATCCATTTACATCTAGTCTACAGGCATGATCAGTACAGAGCAGATTTGAGTTGTAACAGAGTATATGACCTACAAGCTGAAAATATTTAGTGTCTGGCTTTTTCCAGGATATGTGCTGACCTTTAAACTGGAGGAGATTTGAATTCTAGCAAGGACCCTGGCCCCCAAAGTGATCAATAAAGACCTGACTAGGAAAAGGGTCTCTTTCCTTCTCCTCACAGTTGGCAATACAGGGCATGCACTGGCATTGTTGAACTACTCAAAGGGCGGGGAGCTCATTCTGCTGTGTTTATACAGAGTTTGTTTTGCTGTACATCTGCATTTGTTGATTGGTCTGGTAGCTCTGGCACCCATAGTGTCTACTAGTTTTAGGTGGAGTAGGAGGTTGGGGGACCTTCCTTGGCCCTGTGGGACTGACAGTATCCAGTGGCTTGGTTCAAGGTGGGACACCCATTTGTACCCACATGGAAGAGAATGCTGATTTGAATACTGACTCATCCACTTAGTAAACTTGGTGGGTAAGGGAACCACATGCTGTCTTCAAGAACCCAGATGCCTGCCCAACCCTCTCCCACCCCTGCTCTGTCTGGATTTGCCTTGTTCTCCCAGTCTGAGCAGTGGAATGGGGAAGACGGGCAAAGGTGGTAAGGTGATTGATGAGCCCTGGAGAGAAAGCCAGCAAGGGGTCGAAAGGGCCTCTAAAAGGTGGACTAGAAAGCACCTAGTCTTTGTCAACTTTTCCCACTCAAAGCCAATGCAAACAAGGTTGCCATTTGTAGAATTTATTTCCCGGTGAATTTACTTCTCATGCCTCCGTTCTATATGAGCTCTCTAATGACCAAACTCAAAATGGTCCTCTGAGGACCACTTTGGTCTACAAGAAGGTTTGTGTGGACTAGAAAGGGCTGCCTCTGGCCCCTTTGGGTTGGTACAGTTTCACTAATAACTTGGAATAAAACCATTCCTCTTCTCTGGTCCTGTGGTTCTGGATGAGCACACAGCTTATCAAGCTAAGCACGAACTTTACTTTGGTCCCCGCATTCTGCTACTGCAGCGCCAGTTGCTGTGCTCCCAGATGCAGCAGCAGCTGCCAACCCCCACCCAATGTGTCCAGAGTCGGATAGTATGGTCCTTGCTGCCAGCACGTGGCCTTGCCTTTGAGATCACAGCAAACGGGTCTGGTCACTGGTAACACCCTTTTGTATCTGCCTTCCCCAAGCAAGACTGCAACAAGACATGGCTCCCAGGTTCAGGGATGGAGGCTGGATGCTCTGTGGCTGGGAGCAGAGACATGGTTCACTTGTTCAGGCCTTGCTAGTGCAAGTCCTCACATTGGTCCTTCCTCGCTGACTTCTGACCTAAAACTAGCTCACCGTGAGGAATGCACATGATTTTCCTCTTTGTGCTAGCTATCCCAAAGACAGCACACTAACGGCCCTGGTAGATGGACTCCTCCTGGAAGGAACTGACCTCATCCCCGAGGCATTGGGTTACATGCTGCCCAGTGGGTACAGTGATGGCCTTCCACTGGGACACCAGCCACCCGCCGCCCCACAGTGTGCTGTCAGAACTGTTTGCAGAAGGCTGTGATGAGCTCCCTCCCTATGGATCCTACACTGTGGGCAGATCTGATTCCATTCCTCAGGTCATACTCGCAGTTGCCATTGGACCAAGCATGTGAAGGAATTTTTCAAAGATTTCTATCTTCCACTTCTCAGCCTGCATTTGACATGGGCTCCCAGAGTTCAGCGGTTAGAGGAGGAGGAAAGAGAGACTGGGCGTCTTCAGTAGCTGAATCCTTCTATCTATTTCCTGTCCTTGTTCTCAGTTTTAAAAGACTATGGGAAGAGAGGGAATGTCATTCATCACTATCTTGAGCCCCTAACATATGTAGAATACAGTAGAGTACCCTACTAGGGAACAACCACATCCTATGGATACAGCAGTTTCCTTCTTAGTGGCTTCAAAAGATGGAGTTGTGAAGATGAAGGGCAGACATGCCCATCAGCACCATCCACCCCATCGGGAGTTAGTAAGGTGAGCAAATGAGTCAGTATGGAACTGGCCATGTATGGTAGCATGTGACCTGTGACATATCCAGGGCCTGAGATTCTAAGTGCACTGCTTTCAGTCACTAGGCTCTTGATGTTGCTCAAGTAGGCTGTGGTGACTGGGCACAGGGTTGAGGCAGCACTCCAAGGGTCCTAACGTGTTGAACATAGTACACCTTAGACCATGTTCTTTCTGTTTCATGTTTGAGCTTCATTGGCCACAGAGGCACCAAAGACCTTCCCAGGCTAGTAGGCTAGTAGTGTGTTGTTGACAGGGTCCTTGGTTACATATAGGCCCCTCTCTGACATTGGGCCAGTTCTGTCCTCACTGCAAGCCTGTCTGTTCGCGGATATTGTGGAGTAGAGTATATCAGGATCTATTTATTGTGGAGTAGAGTAACAGGATCTATTCTTTACATCCTGTTATTTGGATTACAATGAAGTTATATCTAAAAGCACATTTTAAATTGCAGTACCAAGTGCCAAGTTAGTTCATTCCCTTAACCAACAAACACTGGGAGCGTATGTGGTGCCAGGCACCAGTTAGACAGTGGATCCAGATTTTCCTGGGAGCTTTCCAAGGAGGGAGAGGGCTCAGTTGGTAAAGTCCTTGCCATACAAGCCCGAAGATCTGAGTTTGAGGCTTAGCACCCACTTAAAAAGCCAAGCATGGTGCTGTGCACTCAAAATCCCAGCACTCTCGGAGAGGCAGAGACAGGGAATCCCTGGGACTCACTGGCCAGTGGTCAGAGCCTAACACAGTCCTCAGGTACCAGTGAGAGGCCCTGTCTCAAGAGACAAGGTGGAACAACAGAACAACACCTGGTTGACCGCTAGCCCTTTAGACATATATGCGCGCGCACACACACACACAGGGAAGGGAGGGGGAGAGAGTGATTCAGATAACAGAGTGAGGGTGGAGAGAAAACCAAGTGAGCCCAGGCTCCTCCAGTGTCCTTCAGTGTGCTTTTGTCACCTAAAGCAGAGACCAGGTAGAGACCCAAGGACTCCCCCAAAGGCACAGAGCAGACGGGGGATCTGCGTCTGGATTTAGTTCTGCTGCTTGCGTTCTTCCCTCACAGCAGCGCAGGTGCAGCAGGTTTTCTGGCCTTAGAATAACCAGGAAGCTCTGGCTCCAGTCCCTTTGTCCTCTCCCAGTCTTCTCCCCACGAATGGCCAAGCCAAAGCCGGAATGACCCTCGGGTTCTAGACCAGGCTCTAGGGATCATGTAAAGTCAAAACAGAAGGTGGCTGTGTCTCCACAAGCCAAACCTTATACTAACTGGGTTGCAGTTTTTAGGAAAACAGCATTGGATGCATGCTCAAAATTCCTTCCATGGTAAGCCACTGTGAGAAAGATCTCCCTCAAACAAGGAACTCTGGGTAGGGGAGGGTGTTTGCCCTCTCAGACAGTAAACAGAGCAGCAGGATCCAGAAATCACTTGAGAGAGGCAGAATCATCTCCAGAAGAATTAGCATCTTAAAAAAAATTAACTTTGCAAAGGATTCCTGTGTTCCTCTGCCTCTCACCCAGGTCCTGGTGGCTCCTGGCCTCCAACTCCCAGGGCGAGAAGATCTTGGACTCTCTTGTCTTTACGTTAGTTTCCAGCTCACCACGATGCATCCTTTTCTGAAGTTTAATACCCAGTGTGTACCCCACTGAAGTGGAGCAGGAGGATAAAATGAGAGGGGAGCAGAACAAAAGAGAAAAACTAAAGACATCACTATTTGTCGGATCGTCTATAGAAACTAGTCATGTAAGTTGACTTTTCTTGCCTAGAGTTCAGAACAGAACTATAGCAGAGTGTGGTGGCACATACGTTTAATCCCAGGCACTGTGAGGCAGAGGCAAGTGGATCTCTGTGAGTTCAAGGCCAGTATAGTCTAAATAGTGAATTCACCTCATAATGAGACCCTGTCTCAAAAATTGTGGGAAAGGCAAGAGAGATGGCTCAGCAATTAAGAGCACTGGCTACACTTTCAGAGGACCCAGGTTGGATTCCCAGAACCCACATGGCAGCTCACAACTGTCTGTAACTCCAGTTCCAGGGGATCCAATGACTTCTTCTGTATGTGTATGCCACCAGTCATGTATGTAGTTCACAGACATAAATGCCACCAAAATACCCATACACATAAAACAATGAAATATAATTTAAAATCCTAAAGAAGAATAAACCTATAGGTGGACAAGGGATTTACTTCAGTGGTAGAGCTCTTGCTTGGTGTGTATCGAGCCACTGGGTCAGTCTCCAGCACTAAAGTAGAAAGGGAACAGATCCTTAAAAAGAAAACACATCCACTCCATCAGTAGTCAGCCAGTAAATGAAAATTGGGGGCATTTCTGTGTCACTGAGATGATGCGCCCACCTGCCCCGAGATAAGCCTGGAAAGAACTAGAGTCGACCGCCCAAGATGGAGCATAATCTGGAGAACTGCTTCTATAGCTTGGCAGACCACAGTACCAAAGCCAGAAACACTCAGGAGACTCCCTGTAACACTCACGGGGGCAGGACCCAGCTCAGGTGGTGCAGCCTCCGCCCACCCAACCATTGTGTGGCCACCCGTCCACTGTGTGCATGACCCACAAAGGTCAGGCAAGGGCTCACCACAAAAAAGGGACAACGTCTATGCAAATATTGAGCTCCCTGTCCTAAAGGCACCCGAGAGCGTCACCCCGCACAGGTGTCACTAGGACGAGCCCTGCCTCAGCCTGCTCAGATTCCCTCCCAAATCGGTGGCGAGCAGCTAGCCAAGGCAGTCTAGTTGGAGGTGGTTGGCGCAGGAACCTCCACAGCAGAGCCTGATGTTAACCCAGGCCTCAAGAGAGAAAGGGTTGGATTTCCAAGAGGCAAAATGGCCTCCCAACATGCTCCAGGGTGCAAGAAAATATCCTATACCCGTGAAATAAAGGGGCTTCTATCTAGCTGGCTTCTAGACTTGTGAATGAAAATTAATTATTGCTTGTGATACACTTTAAGATCCCCGATGAAAGGCCTTGTATAAATGCAAATTATTATTATTATTGTTATTATTTTCATTAAAGATGCTAGACGTCTGGCTTGCTACATAATGCCCTGGTATAGATCTGAGCAGAAAAGAAAGTTTCCTCACTGGCAGTAAATGAGTGAGCCAAGGAAGACTTGGCCCATGAGTGAAAACAAAGCACCAAGCTCCCTTCCAGGGCCAGCCCTGCTTGCATGAGTTCCTTTATCCCCACAGGAACCAGCCAGTACTAGGCCATGAACTCTCTAATTATATGCACGTCCAGTTGTCTGTTCATATGAAGGATGGAAGGAAGATGGCCAGGATGGACATTGCCCATCCTTCTTAGGGTTGTAGGTCAGATCTGGAGAACCAGAGGAACTGTATAGAAGCCTCAGACATATGCAGTGCCTCTGATAATGCTTATTAAGTCTTGGAGGAAGCCCCTCCAGTAAAGTACAGGGAGAAGTCATTTATGAAATTACTGCTTCCCGCTTGAGAAACTACCTATGACTAACGCGGGTGGGTTGACAGTAAAGCAATAGTAATAACAAACAATAACAGATAATAATATTCTTGACCTAGTAGTTGTCTTAGAAACCATCCCTTCATTTTACACATGGGGCTTCTGGGGCCTAGAGAGGGAAGGCAGCTTATGAAGGTCACACAGCAAGTAAGAAACAGCTGGACTCTCTCAAGCATCCCGAGACTCAGTCCACTGTGTGGATCAAAGGCATCCCATTTTATTACATTCAGCAGCAGCTATAGATGTTTTAAGCTTCTGGGTACCCTTTGTTCTTCTAGGACTCATTATTTAGGGAGCATTTATGGTACCTCCAGTGTTACCTGGGTGAACCACTTATACCCCCTGGAGTTCCTTTCCTTCCTTCCAGACAAGCCTTGGGGTTCATCAGGGTGCACAAAACTTCAGAGAACCAAATGGGCAACAAGATCAGGCTCATCTCTTTGTGTCTTGTTATCACAGGCATAGTTCTACTGAGATCCTACCCAGGGCAGGGTACCAGTCAGCATCGACAGAACAAATGCAGAGGCCGCGAGAATAGGCCACAAGTGGCTCTTGGAGTTCATTACTTGGGTAGTCGGCTATTCTACCAAAAGTTGTAGTGGATGAAAAGAACATTCGGCTAAAAGGATATTTTGTGGGTGGAGAGCCAAATCAAGCCATTTTATCTCCTACTCCCCATGTAGATAAGGAAATGAAAGGCTTATTCTTGCGGTAGAGCCAGGGATGGAGCCCATATCTCACCTCAATGGCAAGTGTCCACTCTGCTGGAATTCTGGCGGGATGGAAAGGAAAGAATGTATTCTTTGGAGTCAGCAGCCCTGGACTCCTCATAGCATAACCTCCTGTTAGTGTGTGACCTTAGAAAAGCCGCTGGGCATCTCTGGATCATTGGTTTCTCATTGGGACCTTTAGGAATCAATGGAAACAACAGAGATGAATACAAGCTACATGATGTCTAGCATATAGCAGCTCCTTCCTTCACTTATACTTGCGACTTCTAGACATTTTTAAACCACAACCCACAGCAAGATATTCATCTTATATCCTAATTCAGTGTATATATTCAGAAATTTTGCAAAAACGTATTTCTCCTGGCCACATGTGACCCTCTCTGATTTTACTTAGCTTTTTTAATACAGGTCAGGACCCACTAAATGGACTTCACAGCCCAGTATTTGAATGAGCCCACTTCATACCATGAATGGCTATCACTTGCCTACATTGTACATATGCCTTTTATCTCCCCTCTCTTCCTTGGCTGTAACTGACACTTAGGGCCTTAGAGAACTGAGAGTGTAGGCCAGGGGGGCACTGCAGGCCCCTGAGCTGCTGTGGAGTGGAGTGGGTGAGCCCTGTGGGCACAGCAGGGGCCCTTGCTCTGTTTGCTCCTTGACCTCTCTAGTGCACCTGTCATGAATGGAAAGGACGTAGAAGACCCTCCGTCTGCCCTAGGAGCTACCTGTATATACCTAACCTACAGGACAAAGACTCAGAGCACTGAGTGACCAAAAGCTGTGCCCAAAACCCAACAGGTATTTCCCCAAGCGGCTGTGGAAGTCATGCGCTGCAGCTTCTAGACACTGAGGTCTAGCATTCATCACAAAGGCCATATTTAGTACCTGGTAGGCAATATATCATAGCCCTACAAGAAGATCACCAGGGATATGATGGTTTTAAGCCTCCAAAAATTTGATGTTTAAGGGTCCTTTGAGACTAAAACTGGACCCCAAGTCTAGACTAATGCCCAGTGATGCTGTGTGGAAACCCTGAGGCACCACCTCCATGTGTTAGAGCCTAGATCCCACCACACCCCCTGTGGTCAGCCCAGCTGGTAGCATGAGCACTTCCTTTCTGGGGGTCATGCCTTGGTTTTTCCCCTTTTGCTTACTAAGCCATGGAAGGCCATCTGTGACCATGAAGGTGACTCAGCAGCATCAGATACATAGGCGGTCACTTGCTCCTAGCAGGTGAGCCGATGAGTGCCTCTTCTCGTGGCCAGGGCTATGGTCAGATCCCTGCGCCCTCCGTGGACCTTCACATTGCCATCATATCCTGGCCTCTGCTGGGTTCCTGCTCGCCCTGGGCAGAGTAACCAGAGCATCGCTGTGCAAGCATAATACGCAGAAGGAGGTCATGAGACCAGATGAGTACAGGGCTGGCTCTGCTTGGGCGTCCAAGCCTCCATCAGCCCCCCCCATTCCTCAGTTCCCAACACCTACCTGCTACAGCTCAGCCAGTTCATTCGGGGTCTTCTGGTGGTCACGTGAGCCTTGTACCAGCGGGTTATAATGTCCACAGCATTGACCGGAGAGGAAAAAAATGAGAAGACTTGCTTGCCAGCTCCTGGACTGCCAGGCACCCTTGGAGCAGATTTCATTCATTTATGCACAGGTTGGAATTCACCTGGAATGGGGCCTGAGGAAGGCAGGCGCCAGACACTGATGGGCCATCCTAATCTCAACCTTGAGGGGCTTACAGAAAAAGCCTATTGGGCATCTCATGATTCTACATCATACTAAGGGGCCATTGCAACCCAAGCTGGCCTCTGTTCACTCTTCGCTGTAACAACTGTGAGCATTCCTTCCGTTATGAGACTATGTTGTTCTAAAGCCCCCCAGATCTGAGGAATCCATGCAGACCTGCTGTGCGCAGAATACGCAGTGTGAAACTGGGGCTGCAAAGATGGATGCATACGAGCGGATCTTCCCTCAGAGGGGTGTGGGAAACTGTCTTGCATATGATAGAGGCATTCACTCAGAGATGGAAACCAAGCAGACCAAGCCAGCTTGGGGACTGAGGAGGCTTGAGGCCTTTGGACATCCTCTCCTTCCCTCCCCTCTGGCTAGCTGGCCCTGTGCTCTTTTCCTCTGCCTTCTCATCCCCTGCACCAGGGCAGAGGGAGGGGGCCAGAGATACTTGCATCCTGGGGAGTAAATACTAGCCCCAACAATTGCAGTAACTGGCTGCAAAGGAGCTGGCCAGGCTCCAAAGGACCCCTCAAAGGGCTTCAGAAGGGCAAAGAACTGCTAGGTAATCCTGACCAGTTTAGAATTTTTAAATACCCTATGATTTGGCAGGAACCAGATTCCATCCCACTACTTTGATGTGTAGAAGTGGTCTCTGAAGTCCTTCTGCAACAGCTTCTGACTGAGCTTAACAATGCTGAGACCACAACCTCAGCCTTCTCATAGGTGAGGAGGCAAAATGCCTAACACACAGTCTAGACACAAGTCTAAGCATCCCCAACCAAGTCAGGCTATACTTCCTGTGGCTGACACGCAGAACACCATGAAATTCAGCCTAAGGAAGACTGGGGGCCAGCTGAGGGCAGGGCCCTGTCTGTGCCTGAAGTCATCAACATATGACATTGTGTTCTCAACTTGATATCAAGACTTTGTATCTACAGTGCTAATTCCCCGTTTTATAAGCTTAAATACCCCAACCCCAACCTGGAAACAAGCAAGGACTGGCATGTATAGCAAGACTATTCGTGAATTATTACAAACGTGTGCGTTCTTAAACCCATCACCAGAGAACCAGGCCCCCATCACCCAGGGCCCGACAGCCAGACAGACTCCCACTGGCAGTCACTCACATTAGATGGACAGTTGTTCCCTGGACTTTGAAAGGTGTAGGGTGAAGGGCATTGAAATGGAACCAGGTCTCTCTGTAGAGATCTATTATAAGCCTGGCCTTTGGCATGAGGCGAGAGCCCAGAGTGAGTCACTATTTACAGTGGCGGTCCAGGACAATGAGGACAAGGCAAGACCAAAGACCACGAGGCATGATTAGCGGGACTTGTCTTCCACTATTTACAGGATGGCTTTGATTTTCATACCACAATCGGTTTTCATATGACTGATGGAAAACATGTGCCTGTTGAAGGCACAGCTGCAGAGCAAAGCTGGGAAGGGCAGAGAGAACTCTCAGGGGCTTACAACTGCCTCTGCTTTCAGAAGCGACCTCGGACTTGATTTAGATATTCTGGATTTGCTGACAATGAGGGTCATGTCTCTGAACCATTTCTCCCAGCCCACCCTACACCCTACCCCAACCCAGCACCACGCTGGCCTGGCTTAAACAAAACATCGCAGGTCCCATCTTGCAGTTGCCCAAGGAAAGCATTTTTTAATCCAAGTCCTGGTTTGGAAGAAGGCAAATGTTTAGACTTTTGTAAAATAAAAAGATCTGTGTGAGGATCAGACCAAATAACTCTGTCCTTGTCTTGGGCAGCTAGTCACATGACTCTTATACCCCTCCCTTGTCAACAGCTGCAACCTCCTTCCTGACCAAAAAAGAAAAAAAAAAAAGCCCACACCCCAAAACAAAACCAAACCCAGCAGGTTTAGGAGAAGATGAATGAGGACCTAGGGGCTGGGGGTACCTTTGACTGCAGAGCTCACCCTCGGATGCCATCAGTATGACACCAAGCAGGTCAGCACTGCATTTCAAAAGATGTATGATGTCCTGATGACCATGGCTGCATGTCCAGTGTAAGAATAGCCATCGTACTGCCCCAGCTGCCAACTCTGTGTGATATGTGGGAAAGGAGGGCTTAGTCAAGAAGCCACAGGGAAGAAGACCAACTGAGGACATGGACCCTCAGACCTCTGTCCTGTCCCTGTAGAAGCCATCCCTCTACCACAGTTCCACACAACGCTTGCTGCTGTTTCCAGAAGTTCTAAACCTCTCCCCGCTGCTTACAGCCAGCTTGGTTCCCATGGTAACAGCATCGTTGGGTATCTATTAGGCCAGTTACTATGTCAAGTGCTTAACTTGGACCATCTCATTTAAGAACCTTTAAAGGTAGCCACATAATCATTCCCATATCATAGATGAAGAAACCAAAGCTAATGTCACTTGCCCAAAGGATCCAGCTAGTAAGACAAACGAACCGGCCTGAAGCTGAGGTCTGGCTGACTTCAGAACCTACTCTCCCTGCCCCGTCATCCACAGCATGCAGCAGCATACCTTAGGCAGGGCCAGGCCGAGCTCTGGGCTGTGTGGAGGAGAGAAGTGGACCGTCGGCCCTGGGTCTAAGGCCAGGAGGAGGGCTGCTCAGCACTGCGTCTCCTAGCTCCTTGCCCTGCTCTGCACAGAACTGACCTACTCACAGCCTGGGATCCCAGTTCTGCATTTTGTTTTCTGGAGATTCTTGGTTTGTACTGGCTTTTCTGAAACCCTGAACAATGGATCTTCAATCAGACAAGAATATCAGCACCTTATTCCACTCTAAAACACAGTGGACTCTGAATTGATCTGAAATGGAGACTTCTAGCGTGAGTGTAGTGAGGAACTTGGCTGACGCCAGGCATCTGTCTCCTGCCCCCATTCCCACCCCTGGCCAGCTAATGCTGAGACAAAGGACCTTTCCCACCACATCACAGGCTCGGGAAGCTTCCTGGACACTTTGCCTTTGGTAACAGATGTAGATACCTAGTGCCGTTAGCATGCTGGGCCCTGGGCGGCTCTTCATTTTCTCTGGCAAAAAGTGAAATAATTGAAAACAGTGCTCTAAAAACATCTATAAATGGGTGGGCGCCAGTTGTCATTTTCCCCTTCCTGTGCCTGCTTCCCCTCCCTTGACTGACTTAATGAGGATCCAAGCTGAGAAGCGATCGCTGCAAACAGCTGGTAGCATCATGCCTTTAAATAGCCCTCGCCACACTTCCCCCTTGGAGGCACAGTTTGCCCTGGCAGGGAAAGCCCGGGACACACAGGAAACTTCAGAATTTTCTGCAAAGGAAAGAGCTTGCCTCTCAGTCATGCTCTCTGGTGTAAAGACCTTGCAGCCCCTTCCTCAGAAGTGTTCCTAGGAACACAGAAGTGAGCAGCTGAATAGCTCCAGAACCTGGGAGGGACGGCAGGGACTCCTTGCGACTATGGCTGCCAGACTCGGGCCACTGCCTAGAGCAGCAGGCACCATCCACTCACCAGCCATGTTGGTGCGCTGCTGGAACCTAAATACAGTCTCTTCCCTGTCATGTGACCCTGTCCACAGTGACATTGAAGCAAGGGCTACAGAGGCTGGGGGCTGTCTGTCCTCTCTGATTCTCAGCTAAGAGGGTTAGCTCTCCTCCTCTACACATCCAGACTGTTGGGAAAACAAGCCACTGGAACACGCAAGGAATGAACACCCATCATGTCTGGCTGGCAGCTAGGGTTGCCACACTGACCATTGTGAGCCTTGCATCAGGGCTTCTCTTGATCTGTCCAGCTTTGTTAGAGGTAAGAGGCCCCTCCTGCTGCATCAAAGCCCTTCCTTTTGCATTAAGAATGTTTGGTCTCAGGCTGGTGAGATGGCTCAGTGGTTAAGAGCACTGACTGCTCTTCCAGAGAACCCAGGTTCAATTCCCAACACCCACATGGCAGCTCACAACTGTCTGTGATTCTAGTTCCAGGAGACCCAACACTCATGGCAAAACACCAATGTACATGAAATATAAATAAACAAATACTTTTTAAAAAGAATGTTTGGCCTGTTGAAGCTGTTCACAGTGCTTTGGAGTCAAATGTCAGGGAAGGACAGTGATTTAGCCACAGTGGTGCTTTGTCTGTCTTCTGCTCCGATTCCTGGTACAGATGGAAATTTAGGAATGGACAAGTTTTCTCAGTTAGCACCGAAACACCACATTTATTGGTGGAGTATTCTCTCTCACCCACCTTCTTTAACAGTTAGTAATGCATGTGCTTAAACCAACCCTTGCCTACCAGTGGCCATCATGAGCTGTAGTCATTAAAGCCACCACGGACAACATGCTGAACCAGATCTAAGCCATTTTTTACATGGGCTAGCAATGCGGCCTGTCAGGGAGGATGTGTGAATCTGGGGGTCAGCGCCGTAGAAACATAAGAAATGACTGTGCAGAAGAGAGTAATCTGGTGCTCAAGAGGCTTGGAAAGCAAGAGCATCAAGTCCAAATGGGCAGAAAGGTAGGGAGTGGTGTGTGTGAGAAGGAGGGAGAGGACGGGACACGTACATAGACTTGGGGCACATTTACTAAACTGTGGGTGGGCTTAGGAGTGTGTCATCCCTTAGTTGTGTAAGATACGTGTAAAGGAATGGAGGGGTGTGCATTTTTCTGAGGAGACGAGGGTCCTTTGTTTTCTTTACTTTTCAAAAGAATATATACCTCAAAAGAATTGAAGAATGCATTTGTTATTAAAAAAGAAAAAAAGCAAACAAGTGGAAGGCAGCTAGTGAGAAGCCCTGAGAGCCAGGACAAGAGTTTGGAGAATGTTAAGGTCTCAGTCAGGGGTGGTGACAGACAGTTCATCTCTCTGCAGCAGAAAGACTTGGCTGGCTTGTGTCCTAAGGGAAATGGGCTTCTGCAGCAATTTTGTTAAAAGGTAGCAAGATTGGAACAGGAGTGTCACCAAGAACAAAGAGACTCTTAAGGGTGGATTCCCTGCAAGGATTTAGGGAGCCTTGGAAACCAAAAGCTCTCTTACAGAAGTGCAAATTCTAGGTCAGAATGTCCTGCAGGTGGTTGGGACTGTGTGACTGGAAATTTGGGAGGGGAAGAAGGGTGGGGAGCAGGCTAGAGAGTCCTGAACGTGATGCAAGCCTTCGCTCATGAACTTGCTCTCCATGAAGGGAGTGGAGAGCAGGGCGAGACAAGCACCAAGAAAAGTTGTGTCTGAGAGAGAAAGATGCTTGAAGTCAGAGAATAGAGAGAGAGAGGGAGAGAGAGAGGGAGGGAGAGGGAGAGGGAGAGGGAGAGGGAGAGGGAGAGAGCGCGCGCACTTCCAGAGAGGACAGTAGCTTCTGAATGCTACTGAAAGGACGAGTCAGCACAGATATTTATTTGCCCCAGAGGGACAAAAACAGGGGCTAGAAGATGAGGAGGGAAGGGCTGTTTGCCCCAGAGGGACAAAGGACTCTCTGGATAGAGAGAGAGGGATGTTGTCCATAGGCCAATGGCAGTTTAGAAAGGGGAAAGGGAAATCCCTGTTAGGATGAGGTGTTTAATTTTGATTGGACAGGTTAATTAGGGCACCCAAAAGGGGGCTTTTGATTGTTGGGCTTCAGTACTTTGATTGCTGGACCTTGGTGGTCAGCCTCAGGATGAGGAAGTAACGAAATAAGGGAATAGGCCTTGGTGGTTAGCTTTAGGAATGTAATCTAATGGGTTTTTTTGTTTTTGTTTTTGCAAGGCAGAGAAGGGTAAAAGGCAAAACCTGTCAGCGCCATGTTTGGGCCTATTAGAGCCCTTCTGGTACCAGGACTGAAAAGCCCCGACATTCAGAGCAACATACTTAGAAGGGATCTGTGGAGCTGGTGGATGGGGGCAGTGTCTTAATAACTGCATTCAGTCTGGTCTAGAGATGACGACCCCAGGACCTGTTGGGTTGGGGGACATTCACTAAGCCGTGTCCCAGGCTGTGTGCTGGAGCTGACTCTATCTGCCTGTGCTCTCTCAGGTGGCTCTGTGCCCCCTCCTCTCGGTACTCAGTACTTTGTTCCCGTCCCCTCGGTACTCAGGACTCCGTGCCCGTCCCCTCGGTACTCAGGACTCCGTGCCCGTCCCCTCGGTACTCAGGACTCCGTGCCCGTCCCCTCGGTACTCAGGACTCCGTGCCTGTCCCCTCGGTACTCACTACTCCTCTTCTCGTCCCCTCGGTACTCAGGACTCCGTGCCTGTCCCCTCGGTACTCACTACTCCTCTTCTCGTCCCCTCGGTACTCAGGACTCCGTGCCCGTCCCCTCGGTACTCAGGACTCCGTGCCCGTCCCCTCGGTACTCAGGACTCCGTGCCTGTCCCCTCGGTACTCACTACTCCTCTTCTCGTCCCCTCGGTACTCAGGACTCCATGCTCGTCCCCTCGGTACTCAGGCACACACACTTCTACTCCTGGTCAGCCTCCACACCTAACTCTGCTCTCCTCACCTCCTAAGAGCTGGAGCCTGGAGGCCAGTCTTATCAGAACCAGATCTCTGTGTGAATGGTGGCAGTTCTTGAGGCCTCCTTCTACTTCTTGTTGCTCTTCTGGGAAAGTGACATTACTGGCTGAGCCACCTCCAGATGCCTATGGGTGATGGCGATTCTGTGAGAGTGGGTCAGGGACTTGGAGGCAAACCTGGGTAATAAAAGGCACATTCCTCTTTCTCTCTCTCCCTCCAACCCTCCTTTTCAACAGGCTTCCTCCTGCTGTGCCTTCTGCCTGTCAATGACTACCTGGTAGGGTCCACAGGCCCCACCCCCTGAGATGTACCTACCACCCACCTCAGTGTTGATTCTGTGTCTGCCTCCTCTGCAGAACTGGTCTCCTACATGGCAGGTCCCCCCCCCCCCCCGGGTCACTCAGTGCCTGGCACGGAGTAGGCTCACACATTCCGTCTGCTGACGTGGAACGTGACTTTCTCTCTGCAGACTAGAAATCTAGGTGTCTGGGCCAACCATGGTGGCTCATATCTTTAATACCATCACTGGGTAAACTGAGACAGGAGAATTACTGGGAGTTAGGGGCCAGCCTAGGGTTTTGAGTTCTAGGCTTGCCTCAGCTATGTAGTGAGAGCCAGACTAGCTCGGCTGCAGAGTCACACTTTATCTAAAGTGAAAAAATCGGGTATCCAGAAAGTCGTGTGTTCTCTCCCAGATTCTGTCTGTCTTTAGAAGGTTCTCCCAAAGCCCAGCCAGGAAACTAAACTGCACGTGTGTTTTAGAAATAAATACAAACCATAACTCATTTAGGAACCATTATTAGACCTTTATGAAGTCCCAGATTCAACTTAGGAGACTATGGCCATGATGATATCTTCAGTCATGGAAGTGACTGGGTGTCACTGTGGCTCTCTGACTTAGAGCTTGGATCGAACCCCATCTTTCTCCTAGGAAAGGCAGTAGACTCTCAGGGTGAGTGTCTAGTAAACCTGGCAGGCAGGAAGGTCATCAAACAGGTCCTTTGAATTCCCAGGAGAGGGAGCACAGGGGTGAGCTGCATGCACCTCCCTTGAACAATCCAGAGGCTTTGCCTCTGAGAGGAGGAGAGTCCATCCCAGGTCGCATGAAGTAAATCACAATTGTTCCAAGTTAGGTCGCAAGCCCTGAGTCACATTTTTTTGTTCAAGCTGTTTGTGCTAACCACAGTTTTATTTCTCCCCTCTTTCCCACCAGGGCTTATTTCAAAACCTTTGTCCCGCAGTTCCAGGAGGCTGCATTTGCCAATGGAAAGCTCTAGGAAACACCAGTGTTGAGACAGCCAACCAGACTGCTCCGTCCACACGCTGTCAGCACGCAGGCCGCTTCCTGGAAGCCTCTTGGAAAGTCTTCATGGCGGTCTTTTGCTCATACAGCAGCACTGCCTGTCCCACACAGCCCTACTCTACTGGAGCCCAGACTTGAGCTGGCTGGTAGAACCCCGAATCCTAGCACCCATCATTGCTGGTTGCTCCCTCTGTCCTCTTCACATTTCTTAGCCGGAAGAAATAAACTCCTTTCTGATGCAGAAGTCTTCCAAGGAAAATAAAATATCATGATCACACACACCCTTCTTTCAAGTCTTTGTCCTAAAGGACTTTCAAAGTTTAAATTTTGGTTGAACACCCTTCGCTTCTCCCTACCCCACCTAAACTAGTGTCAAGGTTGTGTGCGCCTCAACATACACATTTCCAGTTGGAGAAGTCTTCTACTGGAGAAGAGTTGACCAAAAAATTCTGAATCTCTAGGGTTCAATTGCCCACTCCACAGGCCCAGCGCCAGCACTCAATAATTCTTGGATCCCAGCACCATGCTGGTCACCAGCTCCTTTGTGGGTTCTAGTCTTCCCTATCTCTTTGGGCCTATGGGAGCTGCTTGAGCTATTGTGGCGCTATGTGCATTATTTATGGGAGACAAAATCTGGGGGTCAAGGGCTGTCACTGGTGGTTGTCTGACATCTCACCTCAGGCTGGCTGGCAGCTCTGCAGCCAGGCAGGATCAAAGCTGGGGACACCAGGCATATGGGGCCTGCTTGTCACCTCAGCGCTCAGAAGAATTGAGCAGGAGGATCACAAGTTTGAGGCCAGTCCGGGCTACATAAAAGCCATGGTGGTGGTCTCTCACTCCGTCCTCTACCTCCCATCCGTGTCCAGAGGGAAGAATGGTGGCCAGGGGACTCTGGGAACTCCACACAAAGCACAGTGGTGTTCAGGGAGCAGCTGGGCCTCACAGAGCTTCCCATTGGACCTCTTGACAAGGCCTGCACACACGTCCAGCGTAGTGTTCCTGCCCTGAAGGCAGCTTGCGGTGCACAGAGGGCAAGAGCACGGAGTGGCTGGCCTGACTCCCTCCGGCTCTGTGAAGCTGAGGTTCCTCCTGCGGGGTACATTCAGTCCTGCTCCCTGTTCCTTTGGCCTTGCGGTGGCTCTTAGAGCCAGGTTTTACCACATGAGCCCAGACAGGAAGGAGCTCTGGGCCCTTTCTTCCCTCTATCCCCCAGAACCAGCAGTGTTCTCAAGAAACTAGAAAGGAGCTGAAACAGATGTGTGAGCTGGGCTGTCAGCTGGGGAGCTGCCTGTGCTCACCACCCTTGGGAATTCCCAGGACAGAGTAATCCTGCGTCCACATCTCGCTCTGCCGTGAACTGGCTGTATGACTCAAGGCTGTCAGTCCCTTCGTGTCCGTAATACCAGAAGTGGGGCTAAACCAAATACTGGCCTCAGCTCACCAGAATCTCCCAGGGAGCTTTTCAGGAACTCCTGTACTCATCCCCGGCGTAGGACTGCGAGCAGACTCCCACGAACTGGAGTGTGAGCCTTTACGGCTTAGTGGAACTCCCCGAGGAGTCTGCTGGGTGTTCACACTGGAGTCTCTTCTTGCCGTTCCCTCTCCAGGGCAGTTGTATACTGAGCTCCAAGACCTCCCGCTAAGGCAGCGGTTCTCGACCTTCCTAATTCTGCGACCCTTTAACATGGCTCCCCATGCTGTGGTGACCCCCAACCATAAAATTATTTTCATTGCTACTTCATAACTATAATTTTTCTACTGCTGTGAATCATAAATATCTGTTTTCCCATGTCTTGGGTGACCCTGTGAAAGGGTCATTCAACCCACAATCTTGACCCAAGGGATTACGACCCACAGGTCGAAAAACACTGCCTTAAGGCTCCATGACATAGTTGCTTAGGATTATCCTAGCTACCCTGTAACCAAGGAGGGCCATGCATGGGGCTTTACTGGCCACTGAGTGAAGAGCTGATGGAGCCAGGATTCCTTGGGACCTGGCAGGCATGGCCAGCTCTGGGGTGGGGTAGTATATACAGATAATGACCCTCTGCACTCGCCGGTAGCAGAGCCCGCAACCCGTAGCAGAGCCTGCAGCCGGTAGCAGAGCCCGCAGCCGGTAGCAGAGCCCGCAGCCGTAGCTACAGTACAATCTGCTGCTGTCCCCATCTTGCCCTTGTTAATCTCTAGGGTTGGCATGCCCAGGCTAGCCAGACGGTTAATGGCATCCTCGCCTCTGAGTGAGGCAGACCCAGTCTGTCTAGGAAGCACAGTCTCAGGGCGGGCTCAGGGTAGCTTCACAGGTAAGCCAGTGGCAGGGGTCAAGTCCTGACCAGCGGACGAGGAAACAGCATCAGAGGGGTTGAAGGTGTCAACCCATCAACTCCAGCCAGGCAAGACAGAACTCTCCACAGGTGAGGGGTTACCTTCCGGGGGACCTTAAGCAACCACTCTGGATGATCTGCTGTACCCAGCATGACTGTGTAGCCAGTCCCCTCCCCTAATCCTTCCCTCCCTAAATCCTCTAGTTCAGTGGTTCTCAACCTTCTTAGTGCTGTGACCCTTTAATACAGTTCCTCATATTGTGGTGACCCCAACCATAAAGTTATTTCCGTGCTACTGCATACTGCTGCAATTCTCCTGTTATGAACTGTAACGTGGATCTCTGTTTTCCAGTGGTCTTAGGTGACCCCCAGAGGGGTCATGACCCACAGGTTGAGAACCCCTGCTTTATCCCTTCTCAGAGCCTCCAGGTCGGGCAGAATTGTTTACAGTTGGTTTGGGGAGTGGCCTCTGGATACTCAGGTGATGGTCCATGGCCCTCCTAGCCCCCTCCTTCCAGGGGAGGGGGAGCATCAGCAGTCAACAGCCCATCTGTGATGAGGGAGCAGGCATAGCTGAAGATGACGGCAGACACCCCATGGGTCTGGGGACCACATTGAGGCTCTTTTATCTTTCCCAGGAAAGAGTGATGTACTATGCATAAGTTTGGGGTTAAGAGACGGTGTTCACAAAGACGGTCAGCTCGCTTCCTCCAGGGAGAGTTTGGACTGATCTTAAGGGGAAATGGGGCCAGAGGGTAGAAGACACTTGCCACGTGAGCTCGATGGCCTCGGTTCAGCCCTCGGAACCCACACTGAAGGTCGTGGTCTGCATCTGTAACCACGACGCTCCTGTGCTGAGACCGGAGACAGACACAGTGGGACAGGAGGTCTCAAAGACAGCAAAGGAGAAGAAAGAAGACAGAAAAACCTTGCCTCCAAACAAGGTGGAGGGAGAGAGCCAGGTCCTAGAGATTTGTCCTCTCACCTCCACACATGCTCTCTGGTAAGGCACTCGCTGGCTCTCTCTCTCTCTCTCTCTCTCTCTCTCTCTCTCTCTCTCTCACACACACACACACACACACACACACACACACGAAAAAATATTGGTGGGGGAAGAAAAAGAAATCGACCACCATGGCTTCATATGGATTCAGACACGAGGCTGTGTGATTTTTACCCCGGTGGAGTGAGGGTCCTTGTGTGCTTTTACAGTTTGTGGCTTTGCCCATCAGGAAGCATTGTACCTGCTCCCAGAGTACAGCAGAGGACTAATTAGTGAATGGCTATAAAATGCTTTCAAGAAGCCAAGTGCCATAGAGGAGAGCGCATTATTACTACCTTGTAAATCCCACCTAAATTACTCAACCCTTGTAATTTAAGGCAAGCCAAACTGCCGCCATCTTTGCTGGGCCTGCTCCCAAAAGAGCATTCCAGGTGGGCTTTTGTTGACAGTTGTTGCCTCTTGGAGGGAGGGGGCTGGGAGGGCCATGGGATCCTCACTGGAGTATGCAGAGACCACACCTACAAACCAGGTTCTTCCCTAATTGTCATGGTCCTTCCGCCCCTGAGGAGGACTAGAGGGTTTAGGGAGGGAAGGATTACGGGAGGGGACTTTCCACACAGCCATGAAGGGTCACCCTGCATGCTAGGTGCAGACCTTCCGTTGTGACCCTCAATAAGTACGCCTGATAAACCCATTGGTTCCCTGGAGTGAACTTTGGTGGCTCACACCCCCGCTTGATCTTAGGAGGAGGGAGTAGATAGTAGACTTTCACACCTCCCCAAGGAAAGGATTTGCAGCAAAAAGTGTGTTTACTAATACTTGAGTTTACTAATACTGTCCCTAAAGAAGGAATAATAGACCGTAGTTAGTTCCACTGACTTGGAGTAATGAGGCTTCCAAGGCCCCACTGTCTACACTGAAGCCAACTTCCTGAGACATAATCTGCAAACAGTGTGAGCTTCCGAATGAGAAAGACTTTTACATTCAAATCCTGGGTCTGCCCACTTAGCAGCTGATAAATATCTAACAACCAACTCCCTTGTGATTTAAAGGGGGAAAAAAAGACAGAAAAAAAACCCGGACCCTGAGTACTATGGCCTGCTTGCCAATTCCCAAGTGTAAATAACCCCACCAGAATCAGCTTCACGCCCCTCACACGAAGTCACTAATGCAGAATCAGGAGGCCCTTGGACAGGAGCTCAGTAGGGCAGCCAGCTCCAGCTAGTGCTGCTACTTAACTGCGCTTTCTTACCCTCACCTCTGAAAGAGGGGGTAGACCCTAGTGGGGAAGACACACCAGGTACCAAGTGGGGAGCCTGGCTCTCAGTAGTGTTTGAGAAACAGCAGCTATTATCCCTACAGACCTGAGAACGGGTTTTCTGGTGTTGATGTTGGCCTTTTTCTAGAAAGTCAGAATACCCCTGTTAAAAAATTCTGCCCGTGAACATGGCCTTTGGAAGGGTGACCCCATCTGGATTACCAGGAAGATAAAATGAGTCATCCTGTGGGAACCCGCCCCCCCCATATATATTCTGTATATATCTGTCTGTCTCTCACTCACACAGGCACACAGAGACAGGTCTTGCTTTAACTCGGCAGTATTCGGGGCTGCACCCGAGAAACATGACCCAGTGACCCACTTCTCCCCTGGCCCCTGCTTTCCCACGGCAGAGCAATCAGAGCTCCGCAGTTCACATTCCCTCTGACTCAGTTTCAGTTCCTGCGACTGCAGGCTCTCAAGAACTACCCCTTTGCCGGCACAGCGCACTGTGGCAGCACCGGATTTGCTTCTGGCATGGGATTAGAAGAAGCAGCCCGGGGGAACCCGCTCGAGTCCTGAGGATAGGGTCATCCCACAGCCTGACACAGGAAAGTTAGGAACAGTACCTAATGGTGAGATAAATGTTGCTATTAATAGTGTCAAAATTGATTCATATAATATAACTTTTACAAATGAAAACAAGAATTATCACCTTCTGTTTACCTATCAACAACACTCAGGTACAATGCCAAGAGGGGAAAAATTAGGTGCCAACTGGAAGTGGGGGCGTTCACAGGCACATACACTGTTTGACTTCTCTAGGTATGATCCTATCCTTACTTTTTGAATTCAGACACTAAGGGTGAGGATTTAGCTCAGGTGTGTAGGGCTTACCTAGCCTAGCAAGGATCTGCATACCATCCCCATTCTTGTAAGAGTCAGATCAAATATAACTTCAAGGCTAATGCCATAACGTCCGAGATCTTACATAACTCAGCAAAGACATGAAGCCACTCGCTCATCTTTCCCCATCTCTTCCCTCCTGCCTCTCCTTCCTGCCCTTACTTCTTCCCCTCCTTATAGCACAAGGAATTGATCCAGTTCCCTGTTTCTTTGGACTTCCACAATCCGAGACACTTTGATGAACTTGTGTTACCACGGGCTCCGCGTGTAACACTCATACACAGACACAGCGGCTTCGGGCAGTGGCCAAGCGGGTGGCTCCATAGGATTATATCACCAGCGATGATGTTGCCACCTCAGTTTTCATAATCCGCCCCTGTGATGCCCACACAGCATTGCGTTTCTCAGAGCACGTCGACACCATTAAGTGACTCGCCGCTGTAATTGTTTTTAATGTTTCTCCCATGAGAGGGGCTTGCTATGGTGAGCCCTGAGCTGAAACTACACTGGAGTCAGGCCCGAGCTCTGAGGTCAGGCTGACCATAGTGGATGATGCAGGAAAGAACTAGGAAGCTGGCTGTGCTAACACGTGTCTGTAATTCTTGCACTTTGGAGGCGAGGGCAGGAAGATCAACCTCATAGTGAGTTTGACAGCCTGGGCTATATGAGACCCTGTCTCCAAGAACCAAAACAAACCAGAAAGAACTCAGGGGCAATCTTTGTATATGTGGGTAGGATATCTGTGTGGCTGTGTAAGTGTGCATCATACCAACTTATTTTCAGATGGTTCAGCTCGAACAGCCGGGAATGCATCAAAATATAACTTCAAAGTTATATTTTGTAGGTCGGAGGGCAAACACAGGAGGAAAATTCTTAGCTACATCACAACTACCAAGGAAACGTACACAGGAATTACCAAAGGCCTCCGGATCTGTGGAATGGTTCCAGGTTACATATGAAGTAATCCCATAATTTTAGTGAATATTGTCCTTCTCTTGGGTTCTGGACTTTACTCTTGCAGTGTTCTCTCAACCCGTTAGAGGAATCCCACTTTACAAGTGTGGGAAGTCATGCTTGGGGTCATGACAAACTGTGATAATCATGGCAGTAAAAGCAGCTCCAGAAACAACCAAAATTCATCCAGTGTGATCCTTCCTGCTCTGGGCAACTGCCTTGTCAGACCTGGGGATGAGCAGATGACATCTGGAGGCCGCACAGACAGACACCTCTGTCCCTTCAACAGCACGCCTCCCCTCTCCTTGGCATCTCCATGACATAGGCCTCCCACAGAAGTCTCCTCACTCCAAAGACTCTGTGGGACACATCTTTTGAGTCACCTTAGGAACTACCTGAGAAAACGAGTACCTTTCAATTCTGGGACCACATAGAACTATCCATCGCTTAAGTGACCTTTGGCAAACAGCAGAGGAAGGTATCACCTAGAAAGAGGGGGTAGAGTGCATGGGTGTTGATGGTGACCTCTGCCCTCTCCCCTCTCAAACACCACGCTTCATACTCCAGGACCACTTCCACATAGCTGACATCTGCCACCTTCTTGGTCTGTTGACCCTTCTGAGACCCTTGGGAGGACAATCCTGCAGACAGCCAAAGGGAGACATTGGAGAGATTCCTGGGAAAGCCAAAGGCCATTGGAGTATGAAAGTGAATGCTAGTCACCCAGGGTCAACTTGGGAGGGGACAGAGAGAGGACAGAGTTCAAACAGCCTTGTGGGAAAGGTTTAACTGGGATTTGATACCACGCTTGGTGTCTGAGCAAGGGTCAGCCTCACACTGGGCAGTGTGAGGTGCGCTAAGGAGATGCCTTGCCTACAGATGTACCCATGTCTAGGTGGGACTTGGAGGACTCTGGCCTCCTGGAGCTGCCCCAGTGTTCCTTTCAGGTGTATATTCCAAGTGGAGTATATTCCAGGTGGAAGGAGAGCTCCTCTGGCCCCTATGCCAGTGGCTCGCATGATGTGGGCTGTGACTTACACAACCCAGCTGGCTGCCTGCCTGCCTGTCTCTCCCAGGGGCAACCGCCACACCTCCTCTCACCCCAGGGCCCCAGACCCAGCAGTCCCCCAGTCTCACCCGCTACCAGAGACACGTACAGAACATACTCTAGACTGGAGTCCAGTGCAGTCATATTAATTCAGACTAATTAGTTTGTCAGCGGTGAGGCCTGTGGGCTTTGGAGCCAGCCAGCCTGAGTCAAATCCTGGCTCCACCGCTTACTAAGTGCATGAACTTGAGCAAGCCACTTGACCTCCATTTCCTCCTCTGCAGAATGGGACTCCACAATCTGATGGGGTCAGTCAGGACACCTCCAGGGCCCAGGGCCTGACACAAAGTATGCCCATCCTTCCTTGGTATCCATGGAGACTAATTCCACTTGCCCCACCCCAAATGTACAGATGCTTAAGTCCCTTATATAAAATACAACAGTATTTGTATACGGCTCATGAACATCCCGCCATACACTTTAACCCACCCCTGAATTAGTTATGACACCCAGTACAGTACAAATAGTTGTTACACTTGATTGTGCAGGGGACAATGATGAGGAAAAAGTCTGTGCATGTTCAGCGTAGATGCAAAGTCTTTCTAAGTATTTTCGGCCTGCAGACTGAATCCAGTGACGCAGAACCTCAGTCCTAGAGGGCAAACAGTCCTCAAAAAGCCTGACTTCCTGTGATCTCCATGCAGGAACTGCTCCAGGTTCTCCTTGTCCTTTCGGCTGCTTTCTCTCGTATCTCAGTCCTTTAGCAGCTAGCCCGTCTTGCCAGATACTACCTCTTCTACCTAACCGGTGCCCACCTGCAGGTCACCTGGGATGTCTCCTGCATCCCTGCCAGCTCCTCAGGGAGTGTGCCGAGCAGCGTGACCTGGGACCCTTGCTAGCACACGTTTTTATTTTTGTTTGTTTGTTTTGTTTTGTTTTTTTTGAGGCACACTTACTGAGTTGTCTGTTAGTCCCCATGCAAACCTATTAACTAATGGCTCTCTTAATAGCCAGTTAAGATTTCCACTGCACTCTGGGTGGTGGTGGTGGCGCACGCCATTAATTCCAACACTCAGGAGGCAGAGGCAGGTGGATCTCTTGAGTTCGAAGTCAGTCTGGTCTATAGAGTGAGTTCCAGTATGGCCAGGGCTACACAGAGAAACCCTGTCTCAAAAACAAAACAAACAAACAAACAAAAAGATGTTCACTGCACACTAGAGATGTCCTTTGAAGCTGGCATGTTTCCCACCCAACTGTGAACTTGCTGCCAACAAATGTACCTTCTCTCTGGGGGGTGGGAGGGGGGGAATGCTAATCTTTTGTAGTGAGGACCTCATTGCCAGCCTCCAACTCTGCTATTGTCTCTAGAGCAGTGTTCTGGCCAGACCCTGCCAGGGCTGAGACAGGGTTTGAGTTATCTGGAGAGGCTGAGTGATCACACAGGGTCACTGTCTACGGGAGCGCTCCCTGGGAGGAGTGTCTACTCGTTCTTTCGAATCAGCTACCTAATGTGGAAGCCCCAGTGTCAAGATCTCAGTATGGTGAGACTCAGGGTCAGGAGTCCAGCATGGGGAGCCCCAGGGTCAGGGACCCAACATGGGGAGCCCTGGTGTCGGAGTCCAGCATGGGGAGCACCATGGTCAGGAGTAGGTTTCCAAGACTGGTCCAGGAATGGTTGCTGCTGAGAGTCCTTCGCTGATGGTGGTGACCAGACTTGGAGATGCCATAGGAAAGGGGACATTAGGATATCTGACTGCTGAAAGAACTCGACAGAGATGGACCCGTATGAGCAGCCTGGGAGTTCATAGGCCTGGGCCCTAGATGAGCAAAATCTCGCCAACTCCATGGGCTCAAAGGCACTTTAGTTCCCTGGAGGCGGGAGCTGCTTCAGGGCAGAAGCAAGAATTGAAGTCCAGGTGGGCGTTAGACAGACTTGTGTTGAGCACCCGCCCTGGGCTGATGCTGCGGTTGTGTGAATGTTACGATCATCCTTGTCACCAAGGGCCAGGCAGGTAAGGCCATCCCTCTGCCCCTGACCATGGCTTAGGAAGCAGGATCGTAACCTCATGAGAGAAGAGCATATTGGGGGCTGGAGAGATGGCTCAGTGGTTAAGAGCACTGACTGCTCTTCCAGAGGACCCGGGTTCAATTCCCAGCACCCGCATGGCAGCTCACAACTATCTGAAGATCCAGTTGCAGGGGATCTGACAACGTCACACCAATGCACATAAAATAAAAAGTTAAATAAGCCTAAAAGAAGAAGAAGAAGAAGAAGAAGAAGAAGAAGAAGAAGAAGAGCAGATTGTCACTGTCTTTGTTTATACCAATGGTGGGGGGAGGGGGAGACTTCCTGGAGGAGGGGGCGAGCTGGACAATTCAATTCCAAGTCCCTTGGCTTCAAAGATATTTTATCCTTTTGCTTTGTTTGATGGGCAGGCCTCCTGTCGAGGAGCACAGGACATGTCCCCATGCATTTGATGATTGAGTACCCACAGGTGCCAGGTCCTGTTCTAGATTCCGGAGAGAGAGTTTCTCCTTTTCCCCAAAACCGCTCCATTCTCAAGCCTAGTGGGAGCCTACCAACAGCCTTCCCGCATAGAAGAAGTTTGTCCTCCTGGCAAAGTTTGTCCCTGCCTCCATGGGTGGCAGGTAAGGGGCAGAGTGGCAGAAAGACGAGACCCTGCTAGCTGCTGTCAGGCTGGGGTGGGAGTCCTTCACTGCAAGCACAGCCTGCTGCACAGAGTGACCGTGAGAATGAGCAGCCACAGTCTGGGGACTGTTGGCCATCCCTGCTGTGGTTCCCACCCGGTGCCACCTCCTTAATACGCCCAGGCCAGAGCCCAGGCCTGATGGCTGTGCCCGAAAGAGATGGTAAAAATACCACAAACTGCAAAGGGAACAGGGGTGACACCCATCCTACCGCTCTCCCCAGGTTCAACTTGCCCTGCTCAACCCAAGGTTGCAGAACCAAGGGCAACAGGTCAGCAGGGGCAGTCTACCTCCTCCGCTTCTCCCTGAAGGGCCTACCTTCTGGAATCTCTGCCACCAGGTCCCAGAAAGGGACACTTGGGCAGGTGTCATGCCGGCAACATGTCACTCCCATCAAAATAGTGCTGGGGTCTTTCTTCTTATAAGAGGAGCAGAGCACAGAAATCACCCATAACCCCACCCCCTGACATGGCCATGTTTAAGTGTAGGTGTACAACAATGTACGACAAACACTTTTTCTCTCTTCTGTGACAGAACTTAATGTCCCAACAGAGACACGAGGGATGAAGGGGCTTCCTTCCAGTCGTTTTTCTTGTTTATTTTGAAAACAACACAAAAACACAAACAAAATTTAGATCCTGTTTTGTTTATCATTTAATGTTACTGAATACATTTTGCCCATCTTGCTACCAGCTACACACACACACACATACACACACACACACACATACACACACACACACACACACACACACACACACACCTCTACATCCCCTTGGAGTCTCTACCCAAGAATTCACATTCTGTTTCCCTTCTTTTGGGACATTTGAATTATTTCTTGATTTTCGTCTTGGAAATACATTCCATGAAGAATGACTTCTAATTGACTGTAGGAAGGTGCTTGGGTCAAGGTTAAATCAGGCAATTATGTGACAAGTCACGGGAAACCAGGAGTAGAACAGCAGTGCCAACCCAGGCCTCAGAGACTCAGGGGCAGGGCACATAGGAGACTGCACTAGAATATTTTGGAAGAGCAGTGGTAGGAACTCTGAGTAGACGGATACCTTTAGTGAGACAAAGAGGTCGGTACCGTGTTCAAAAAGCAGACGATGATGACTTTCCCAGAGAAGCTAAGAACCAGGGACATGGGTAGCCCTGTGATGACCTAGGGGGTCAGGACAAAAGTGGCATTAAGGGCAGTGGCTAGTGGGATGGTGAGGGTAGCTAGCAAGGGCCGGAAGCTGGAAGCTATTGAAATGATCATACTTCAGGGGCCAGAGGGTGCGCCTCAGAGAAGAAGCAGTAAACAGGAAGAGATGGAAGTGAGAAACTTCTAGAAACTCTTGGGGCACTGAGAGTGGTGGGCATGGGACACAGTAGGGAAACCAAGGGCTCGTGGCCAGACTGCACTCTTGGAGGGCACAGCAGGATGGTGGGTAGGAGACAGGGGGCTAAGGCCGCCTGCATCTCACCACCTGCTTCAAGATCCTTGGGGCTAGGGGCAGCCTGCAGATGGGGCATGAGCCATCAGGCTGGGGTCCGAAGTAAAATCCAGAATCCTAGACCAGCACACACGTGTGAGGTAGGAAAGCAGAAGTGTTCCGTCCATCTCGGAGCCTCAGGAAAAGCGGGAATGCCCTCCTCTGCCAATCAGAGTATCCGGGAGGCCTGAGCAAAACCCAGACTAGAGAGATAGACAGGCAGGAAGATAATGACTAAGGTCCAGAGCCACAAGGGTAGAATCCACAGTCGCTTCTGCCTCCCTGCTTGTCACCTGTCTTAACCTTATTTGTCTGTACCTGACGACGGTAACAGTATCCTTACCTGCATAGGAGATAAGGGTTGAACTGGGCTTGGCATCTAAGGATCACCCAAAGGATTAAGCAGCTGTTACACTCCTTGATGCTACTGAAAATCCTCAGCCTGCCCCCAACTCTAGCCCAGCCAAACCAGGGGTGTGGGGGGAAGATTCCTGGTCTCAGTGACTGGACTGGCTGCCTCAGCTCCTCCATCTAATGGATCAGTACACCACTGAAGGCCCCGGCCACCAACCTCAGTGAACTTTTGTGCTATACAGGGCCAAGGGGATAGGGCCTTCCATGCTCCCTGCTAGAACAGTTGCTGACCACGGAGGAAACCCTCCAAGGGACCTCGGACCTGGCCTACCATACAGAAAAGTGGCTGTGTTCCATGAGAGTTGGGGGAGAGGACCCTATTGGCAGAGCAGAAAGGGCTGTGGAGAAAGAGCCCCATCAGAACTCCCCTGAGGCGGCCCTGGATATCAAAGTGTGCCATACCTATCGGGCCACTATAGCCCAGGGCCCTCAGCCCAACTTGGTGCCATGATCAAACTGGTGACCACATTCATGCCAATGCCCAGAGGATGGCAGAGGATTGGCCTGGCCCTGTCTGGTGGGCTTCACAGTCTAGGGTAAGACTTTGATTAAGGTTTTGCGCTGATGTCAAGCCCTCCTTCATAGGTGCCATGACATGTGGCCATGGCAGAGGTGAGATCTTCTGCCCTTGCGCAAGGAAAGGCCTTGACATGAAATCATCCCACTCCAAAGTTGGGCTTACCTCCTGTACCATCTTGGCCAGCCCAGAAAGCTCACAGAAGAAGGGGAATATTTCTCGGAGTGATTTGGGCTGGGACGCATATCCCTGTTAGCTTCCTATGACTGGACAACCCCAAGGCACCAGCCATTCACTCATGGTTGATCCCAGCACTCCTTTAGGGCCTAAGGTGCACCACCCCATCCTCCACTACAGACTCAGGCCTCTCTGGCTGCCCTACAGGCCAATCAGGGGCTGAGCCTTGTGTTTGGTCTTTCCTTTCTTCCAGGGGCTCAAAGCACTTTTATAAGCATCCATAGCCTTCATCCACCCCAGCTGTTGTCTTGTTTGCTCTTTATATTCTATTATTAGCTGAGGTGTTGTGTTTAATCCTCAGGCACCCAGCAAGGGGGAATTCCCTCGCATCAGACAGCGGAGGAGGCAAGGATGCAACCCCTGCCAGCGGCTGGGACTCCAGGCAGGGCAAAGTCCCACACCATGGTTGTGCTCGGCCCCACTTTCCCACAGCTGCCTTCAGCAGGGATTACAACCAGAGAAAGTGTGGAAGCTGCCTCTGTGGGGTGACCTAGAGGGAAAGTGTGTCAAAAATGGAGGCAGCAGCCCCGGCAAGCCCTTCGCTTCCAAGTGTGACTGAAACACACACCTGAGGAGTGAGCTGCCCAGAGAAACAGAGTGCTTTGTAAATGTTAGCACTCTGCTTAGACTTCTAGATCCTTCTCCCTAACATCATGGGGTGGGCAAGATACCCCCATGAGATGTCAAGCCCAGGCTTCTGACGCAATGACGGAGAAAGCCGGCTCCTGCCTTTCACTCAGCCTTGAGCCCACAAGAGCAGAGTGGGGAACAGGGGAGGGGCATGGTTCACAAACTTTGGTCCAGGGTCTCGGAGTGGTCTAAGTAGAAAGAGGTCACTGGGAACCCCTGTCAGACGAAGCCTAGGTTTCCTCAGCCCCTTCACCTCCAGAGTGCCCACGTTGTAAAAGGCTCGCACTCCAACAGTGTCCACCAGCCTGCGGGGCCACACACAAGGCTGTCTTCTTCACCAACACAGTGCCAACTGTCCAGAGAAGGGGTCCTTTGTCAGCACCCAAAGTGTCCTCCTGCTTGCTCTGCCTGTGGGAAGACCACCCCTCACCACAGGGTCCAGCCACCCTGCTCCTCCAGTAGGAACATCCCACTTGTTTCTAAGCATGTGATGGTAATGTCAACACAAACACCTCCCCAGCCTAGTCCCTCTGCTACAATTCCAAACATCTATAGACCCCCAGAAGTTTTCCCCATAACTTGTTTAGCAAAATCCTGGCCTAAGCAGACACAAGACTGGCTATAAACTCCTCCCCACCCCCAGTCTGGATGATCAGTCCCACACTTCAAAGAGGAAGTTCATGTGTTTGATCCTGGCGTTGTCCCAACCTTGATGGATTATATATGACATTAGAATATGTATCGTATTATTTTTCTAAAAGTCCAGAGATGGGACTCTGTGACACACGGTCATGTTTCTGTTGGGAGCTGACAGATCTACCTGTACCAGCCCCAGCACTGGCCTCCCCGTAGACCAGATCTATGCTGAGCACTCAACAGGCCTTGATCCCAACAGTGCTGTTTATTCCTGCGTTGTCAGTAAAGAAACTGAGGAACCTAACTGAAGTCACATTAGTCAACTAAGAGATATTGCCGAGTGGCTAGGGACCTCCAGAGCCACTTATACCTGCTCCTGCCTACTGGGGGCAACTGGAAGACCCTTAGAAGCAGCCCAGAGTGTCTGCCTACTCAGGTTGAGCTTGTCCAGCCCACCCAGGGAGGAGGAGTTTAGCACAAAAGTTCCCATGGAAAGTTTTGAGATTTCGTGGGATTGAAACCAGATAACTCCTCATAAACACAGCCCACCATAAACATAGCAGCAGTGGGGCTGGGTGTGGACCACGCTGGCTCTCCTGTTCCCAGCCTATTCCCGAGAGGGAAACTGCCCCAGGCTGCAGACAGGCGGTGGAACAGGAGCTCATGGGCCCTGGACACCAGACAGGCAGTGCTGGGTGGTGGGAAGGAACAGGAGACAGTTCTGGGCTTAGAAGAGGAATGTTCCCAACACTTTCCCTGCAGCCGTGTGTTTCTGGATGAGCAGAGAACTTGCAGAGAGTGTCCCACACTCCAGCTATTTCTCTGTTCTTTCATTCTTTGTTCTCGCTGCAAATTGTGAAGCGAACATCTAGTAGCTCATGAGTGAGGTGAGGTGAGCTGAACCACTGCGATCGTCAACCCGGCCTTGAAATTAAGTCCACTGCTCTTCCCAGACAGAAGAGACCTTCAGGGAAGCCTGAGCCTGGACTGATGTCTACGTGGTGTTGAGAAACTAGAGGCTTGGGCTATGGCTCAGTACCCAACTGCTTGCTGGGCCCCGATTCCCAGCGTGAGGGGAAGGGCTGGGTGCAATGGCACATACCTGTAACCCCAGCGCTGGGACAGGGGGATGAGGAGATCCCAGGGACTCATGAGTGCTTAGTCTAGCCAAAATGGCATGCTTCAGGTTCACCAGAAGACACTACCTCTAAAAAGTATGACAAAGAGCTATTGCTTCATCTGTTGCTGAAGACACTCGGAGCCAGCCTTTAGCCTCCATGTCTACATGCATAGGTGAGACACCTGCATAGACACACATGTGTATACACACTACATGCATGCTCGTACAGAAGGAATTGCGTATACACACCACACGCATGCTCGTACAGAAGGAATCATTGTTAAATTAGTAGCAATTACCGAGACCTAACATTGCAGTTATGTGAGTTTTTCTTTTTTAAATCATCTGGTTGGAGATACAGGCAAAGGTGATTGTGCATAAAATAAATCTGTGTCTGGAGCTGTTTTAAAATAACAAAACAGCAAACTGGAAATGAGAGGGGCAAAGATGTCTTGATGGAATTTTCAGGAGGTTGGTGGGCCCACGGGGTGCCTGGCACTGCCTTTTCCTCCTTGTGTGTTTGTACGTCTTGCAATTTCAGCTGCAAAATAACATACAGCCTGAGTTTCCCAGGGACCCATGTGACTTCTTAACTCCCTCCTTAGAAGTCCCCTGATCCAGGGCTACCCTGAATGTGGAGATGATTGTGAAGATACAGGGGCCTAAGTCCAAGGCAACTCACGCCGGGCCAATATAGTACCCCAGCTGGTACAAGAGAACATGCATTTTCATCCCCATATCCATCCATCCATTCCTAGGTTCCATTCCTTCTCCTTCCAAAATATCTCTCAGATTCACCTAACGTAACCTCGTCTTCCCTCACTGGCGTTTGTCTATGCAGCCATCTTCCTGTCCCACCTGGCGGCCATCCAGGCCACCTCCTCTCCCCGTCAGTCCAGCTCACACTGTCTGTTCTTCTCAAGTCCACACCAGGTCCTCAATGGGGACATTATGGATATCAAACGGATACTTGGTGCTCAGAGCTGGTGAGCTAAACCCACCAGGTCCTTGCCCTTGGCCTTCCAGGCGGGACACTGAAGGCAAATGCAGGGACAGACATTGTGCCTATGGACCACACAGGGATGCGCCATCTGAGTGTTGGTGTCTGGCCCTAACCATCCTGGTGATCTAGAATGGTCATTGTGGCTGTAGATGCCAGTTTGAACAAGGCTGTGCCAGTGCCTCTGAAGGTCACATCATGTCTCTGTCGACGATCCCAGTCCTTTGCAAGGTGGCAGTGGTGGCCTGAGGGTGCAGGGAGCTTGGTTCCTCTCAAGCTCCAGAGCTAGGGGCTGTAGTTGGATGCCTGGGCACCCAGACAGTGAAAAGAATGTCAGCCTGCTCCCGCCAGAGAAATCTCCCGAACTGACCAGTCACCCTGGCAGTAACTAGAAAGGACCCAAGAGACAAGACTGCTTCTTTGGAGCCCCTAGCCCCAGCCCAGGCCTAGGGAAGAGGAAAAGCATTTCTGTTTAATACTTTAGTCTCCACCCGCTGCCTAATGAAGAAAGGGCTTTTCCGTGCCCCAGCCCCTTAACCGCCACACACAGCTCAAGCAGGCCCCACAGGGCCATGAAAACCCAGCAATTTGATTTTCCCAGGCCCCTCCTACCCCAAGCAGGGCCCAGAAGGCAGCTTCTCAGTCACGAAACAGCCTGTGCGGCCAGCTCCAAGCCTGGGCCTCTTGCCAAGGGTGTTAGGAGGGAAAGCTGGGTTTCTACCCTTTCTCCCCTGTGCCTCTGGCTTAGGCCTCACGACCCTAGCTTATGCATCTTCCTCCCCTCCAGGTCACCCTGGGTCTCAGGTCCAGCTCAGGGCCCTGCCTGCCTTCACCAAGAGGCCCCATAGAGTCAATTAGATGAACCCCAACTTCTGTTGATGGGGGGTATAGAAGGCTGGCTGATGAGAGGAGAGAGTAGCCAGAGCTGTCGGGGATATGTGGGAGCCGCAGGGGTCAATTCATCCCGACATCCAGCAATGGCTTGGGACAGCACCCTGGGAGTCTGGCCCTACAGTCAGTCAACAATATGGATGTGCCTGCTCCAGCTGAGCTCAAGAAACCCCGCCAAGGATGGAGCCGCCCTGCCTGGTTTCCTCCCAGGCTGTCCTGGAGACCACCCAAGTGGACTCTATCTGCTTTGGTTAAGCTAAATTCACTGTCTCCAAGCCACGCAGGTCTTCCCCTCTGGACTGCTAAGCCCCAACAGCTGACCACGGCACGCACCAGGGTCACAGGAAGAGAGGTATGAGAATAGTTTGGAGCGGAAGATGCTGAAGCAGCTCCCGCCTGGACTGGCTCCTGAGAACACCGGCCTTACATGAACCGAAGGCAAGAGACTTGCCTAGGTCGGCTTTGGTCTGCTCAGACGTTGATGGCTGCCTGGCTCTTCTTCCCAGTAGTACCATGTTGCTCTACTCCTCAGCACGAATAGTGCCACCCAAGCTGGCCCCGCCTTCCCCTCTTCCTGCTTCCCATTCTACCCGTCTACCCAGGTCCTGTCCAGAGCCCTGGCTCTTCTGCAATCCATCCTTTGGATATGTGTACATCTTTCTGGAATATGCATCCTTCAGCCCTAGGTCTGAGTCCCTGGTGTGTTGTGGTCAGGACCACGGGACCAGATTCCAGTCCTAGTTGGATGACCTCCGACAACTGAAGCTTTATTGAAGAGGAGTAATAAAGGCCAATTAATGGGCTGTTTAGTATGGACTGAATGGGATGGGAGTGGCTTGCTTGGTCTGGGGCTGGTCACGTTAGGATGTTCAATAAACATAGTGATGCCACAATGGCGTGAGTGACCATGGCAGTGGCCACTGCTCCTGTCGTTGTCTCTGAAAGGCTTGCAGTTCTTTGAGGACCGAGTCAATCTTTCAGTCTTCTCTCCACTCCTATACCCACACTCTCCTAGTGCCCTTGTGAGCTGCACAGGAAGAGGCCCAGTGAGAAGCTGGTTCACACGGAAGGAGGTGGGTCCCCCTGAGAGAGCAGAAGAGCTGTCTCTTACCCAGCTGTGGACAGGTCAGACTTGAGATGATCCCCTGTTGCTTTGGTGACTTTGTATTTACAGACAGGAGCACTCTGTCTCTGCCCCCACCCTGACCCCTCCCTGTCCCGCCCAGCCCTCGCCCCAACTCCACTCACTATAGGTAGCAAAGGAGACAATGGGAAAGAGGCAGAGAAGGGGGGGGAGCACTATCTCCAGACTTAGGTCATCTTCCTGTATCTTTCTGTAGACGGTGACCCAAAGCCCAGGACCCTGCCCCCAGAACCCTGAGGTGTCCAGCCGTAGCACTTGGTGGCTTCAGGTCAGGATTCTCTGGAGACTCCCGGATTTCCTTGTGGATATCAGGAACCCCCATGCTTAGCGCATCCAATCGCTAACTTCCTATTGAGCAGGTAGCCCTCCCTTCAGGCGTCCCAGGTCACCCACATCTAGGCAGAGTGAGGACCCTCTTCTGCCCCTCACAGCCCCAGCTGCCCTCCCTGAACCTTCCACCCTGAGTCAGAGAAGACATTATTTCCCCCAGGCCAGATGAAACTTTGAGCTCTTGGCCTCTTCTGGTTTATCTGGAGGAAGGAAAATGACGTCATGAGGTAAACCACAAGGCTGGGTGCCCCACGAGCTTTGCTTTTCAACAAAAGTCACTTGTGGGCACAGAAGGCACAGGGAATCTCAGCCATTCATGTTAGAGAAGGCAGGGGTGGCAGAAGGGTTTTTAACACAGAACTCCGAGAAGGAAGGTGTTTCTAAAGGTGATGGACATAGAGGCCAGGCAGGCTAGACATGGCAGGCATGGATGATGTGGAAGCCTTGTTTTTTCTATGTGACAGGTCGGCTACTAAGCCAGGCAGGCTGATGGCTGGCTGCTCACAAGGTCTCAAGTTGACCTCTGTAGAATTCAAGATCATCTTGACCGTGGCATAAGAGGAATGAGAGTAAGAAGTGGGGCAACTCGTGCTATTGATGACTCTGTCTCCTCCTCTCCGGGACGTCCTGAGAGGGGGCTCCATGAAGTAGACATTCCCTGTGCACAAACAAGCAGTAGGAAGCTGGCGAGCCCCTGGCCTGGGCTCTCAACTCTATACATAAAGCTTCTACGGCAGCAGGCTGGCAGTGTCTGCTTGAGTCCCGTGTGCCTGGCCCCCACTCTGAGCCCCAGCTCCCATCCGCTACCTGTCGCTTACAGAAGCCTGCTGCCCTTGGCAAGCCTGGGCCCTCTCCTCCTTCCCTCTGCCTCCTGGATGAGTTATTTTCTCTTGTTAATTCTTTCCCTTTATAAGACAAACAGCCCATGGGAAAAGGAGCTCAAAATTCTTCAGTATAAGGACACAGACTGTCTAGACCCCACAGCCCAAGCCCTGCCCTTCACTGACAGCTGAGCCGCAGAAATAAAAGGATGCAGCTAGGACCACATAGCAAGCAAGGGAGTGAGCAGACGGGGTTCTGCCCTTGCTTGGATCTTCTATCACCGCTGCCGTCTTCTTAGTTGATTTTCTTAGTCCCTTGCGCACAGCAGTACAGACTAAGGATGTTATAAAGAAGCGACTGTTGGCTCACGTTTCTGGTCTAAGATCAAAGTGCCACATCTGAAGACAGCTTTACTGCTGGAATAACCTTGAGGTAGCACAGGACATCACGGGGTAAGAGACCTAGCCAAGGTGGCTGAGATAAGCAGGTATTAGCCCAGCGGTTCTCAACCTGTGGGTCATGATACCTTTGTGGGTTCAATGGCCCTTTCACAGGGGTCGCCAAAGACCATCAGAAGCACAGATATTCATATTACAATCCACAACAGTAGCAAAATTACAGTTATAAAGTAACAACAAAAATAATTTTATGGTTGGGGTCATCCCAGCACGAGGAGCTGTATTAAAGGGTCGCAGCATTAGGAAGGCTGAGAACCACTGATCTTGAGATAAACCATTCATCACATAAATTGTTCATGAGGGTAGAACCCTACTTGCCCTTTAAAGGTCCCATCTCTTGCTGTCTTCTAATGTGATTTCAATTTCAATATGAGTTTGAGGCGAACAAACCACATTCAAACAACCACACAATTCTACTCTGAAGTCTCCAGCGGTCACTTCTAAGATACAGCCAAGTCTAAGCAGAGGCAAACCTCGAGCTGAGGGGTGTTGTGAAGGGGGAGATGGAGCTGGGGATGCTCCTCAGAGTCAGAGGCCTCAGGAGGCAGTCAGGAAGACATAGATGTTGTCATTTTTCCCAAGACCAGCTCACTACCTTGGCCATGAGAGTTAGTCACAAGCAACTGCCTGACCCCAGTTCCATGGTTCACTAGGTTGATGTCCCAATGATGGTTTGCTGACTTGTGGCCCAGGATGACACAGAGTCCTAAGCGGAAAGCTAGAGAGCCTACTGGCCCAGCTCGATGGTTCACAATTTCTCTTTCTGCCACTTAGAATGGGAACACACCCTTTGCCTAGCTAGTGTAAAGGGCTGACAGAGGTGGAGTTGCTGTGGGGCCTGGGATTCTCTCTGCTTCTATATCCTTGGTTGCAGAATGGAAAGTCAGCTGGTCTCTGGGCAAGTTCCCAGCTCCGAGAACTGGTCTCTGCCCCAGCTCTTCTTGGGAAGATCAGGGTGATTTAAAGCAGTCATGGGGTGAGACCCGTACCCACTCCTCACTCCAAGATCTTCTAGAGTAAGCTCGGAGCCTGCTCACCCTGACTTCCCATCTTCCCAAGGCCCCTGAGACTAGACAGCCAGAACCTCCGAGCTCAGCCTCTTGCTTTCTGCTTCATCTGAAAGAAATATAGGGTGTCTAAGCTGAAAAGCCTCCCAAACCTGATTTCCCTAGACATTCCTTTATATGCAGTGATGAGGCCAAGAGAGGACGAAGGGTTTATCCAAGGCCACGAGGCAAGCCAGACACCAGGGCACTTCCTACCACATCAGCTGCTTCGTGTTTGTGCCTGAACAAAACACTGTCGGGAGAGCTGGAAGCAGCGAGGTTGGGGAGGATGTCCTCCTCACCAACTCCATCAACCATAGCACCACCATCCCCAGGGTTGGCCTGGCCCTTCAGCACCAGTACAGTACCGTGGATGCTTCCCTGCTTTCTCATTTGTTCATGTTTATTCGCTCCCAGAGACTGCTCCCAGAGATGCAGGTGCCTGGCTCTCTTGCTAACCAGTTAGGTGACCTTGAGCGATCTCCTCTCCATCTGTTTCAGCTCCTTGGCTGTGGGAAGGGTACCAAGGTATGCCTTAGGGTGCTGTTAGGAGGCTTAAATCCAGTCGCTCCTGCAAAGTACTCAGGACAGGGCCTCCCACCCAAGCTGTACCTAGGCTACACTGTCATTCATCTATCTATTCTGCTCTGCCTGTTTTCCAAGAGATTTGAGACATTTGGGACACCAGGGGAGACTCTAGGAAACAAAGCCAAGTGACCAGAGAATACAGAGCCTTCCCTCTGATACAGAGGGAGCCCCTGCTTACCAGCAACCAGAGCAGCGAGCATTGGGGGAGGGACTAGAGGGGTCACTGAGAATTCCCAGAGCTACCCTCCTTCTTCTATGTTGGTGTCCCTTTCTCTCGAACACCACAAATGCAGAGAGGGAAAGGGGAGTAGGGTGCTCCACACTGGGTCACTTGAAAGATCCAGCATGGAGGGTCTCATTCCATCCCCTCCAGGACCCCCTGAGGAGTGACAGACCTCTGAGTGTGGCTCTAAACCGTCCTGAAGACGGATGTCACCTGAGAATTGAGCCCCACATATAAATACGGTAGCTGTACATGCACACAGCACAAGCCCGTCCTGCAAACTTCTGTGTCGATTGCAGGGAACATGTGCAGCCCCCAATTCTCTGGCACCCCTTAGTTTAGGGATTTCATCCTGGGCACTGATGGGAGTTAGCTCCCCACCCCACAACTCTCTTCCCAGAGACTTAGGTCATGATTCTGGGGATGTCTTCTGCAGCAGCCTGTAGCTTTCTGCCGTTAGTCTTCAAGGGTGGGAAGTACTCTTCCGATTGCATTCGTCAGTGTGGATAGTGGTGAAAGGCTTCTCCTAAGGTCACCTCCCATTGGGTCTCCAAGAATAGCTACGCCTCTCCACTCTGTCTTCTCTATTCCCTGAGGATGCCACTTGGTAGGAAGGATAGCGGGACCATCAAGGAGGATGTCTTGCCATACCAATGTTGGTACACACATGAGTTACAAGAGCAGTTTGCCAAAAGGTATTTTTGAGGGACAATGTAAGACAGTGGTTCTCAACATTCCAATGCCATGACCCTTTAATACAGTTGCAACTCCCAACCATCAAATTATCTTATTGCTACTTTGTAATTGTAATTTTGTAACTGTCATGAATTTTAATATAAATATCTGATCTGTGATGCCACAGGTGGAGAACGGCTGACGCAAGACAGGGAAGTCCCAGATGTTCCTTGGACAGGACCTAGAAAGCCAATGTCCCTGAGGGGCGGGCACTAGGGCAAGACAGTCCCATTTGGTTTGAAGCTTGGTCTCAACTGGTGGGTGGAGCATGTCCAGTCCCCTCCAGTCTCTCTGTCCCTGTCACCTCTTAGCTGATTGAGTCAGCCTTCTCTCCACCCATGGCTCTGGTCCTTTAGTGACTCTGCACTCCTCTTCTAGACAGTAAGCAGTGAAGTGTCTTGAGTCAGAGGTTCAGTGACTCTCAATGGCCGTTGGAAACAGAAAACGCTTGGGCCTTGTAGGCCCTTCAGGTTCTAGGCCCCTGCTTCCAGGCCTTGTCCTGCCTCTCCTACTTTCGAGACACAGCCTGACACCTCCATCAGCCCCGCTCCTCCACAAGGGCTTGCTGACTACGGGATTTCAGCAGCAGCAGGGGAGGGGTGGGGGGGCAGCATTCTCAAAATGCTTTGCATTTATGTGCTAGGAAAACAGCCCTGGGAACCAGATGGGTAAGTTGCAGGAAGCTAAAATGGCTCTAAGTGAATGCCTAAAGTCTCTGTGAGAGAATTTTAGATACAAGGACAAAGGGGACAGCCCTGTGATGACAGAGCAGAGGCTGGGTTGGTGTGTGTGCCAGTCAGACATTCACAAAGCGCTGATCCCAGCCAGAAGCTAGGAGAGAAGCAGGGCGTGGTCTTTCCTCAGAGCTTCCAGAAGGAACCAACCTACCAAAGCCCATGGGAACCCCCGTTCCTGATGCTGGAACACTGGTTCCCTGGCAGCCCCCTGAGCTACCTAGACCAACCAAGTCTCTTCTTTTCCTTAAGCTGTTTCTACCCAGGTCCTTTCTCTTTCAGCTGGGAGAGGCCATCATGATAATGGATATCAAGTGTATTTCTCAGTGTCTGGCTGGGAAGGAGCCATCTCTAAATGGCAGTTGCCATTATTGATGTTTTATCCAACTCTTAATCAGGGGTCCTGTCACAGGTTGGGTTCCTAGGGGAGTAGATTCTCGGAGGGAGGGGCTTAGGTTAAGCCTCTATGGACAGGAGCAAAGATACAGCATGGGACAAAGGGATGCCATTGAGAATTCTGCAGCTAGAATCTTGCCATGCTAAACCAAGATGGCCTCTCTGTGCTCACAGCCCTCAGTCCTTGAAGCTGTACTCCCTGAGAAGAGGTGATAGATATTCTAGGAACAGCTCCTCCCTACAGCTAAGGCCATTTCTGAAGGGGAAGACAGCTGAGCAGACATGCCTCCAGCCACTGTGGCAACACATCCTTCCCCCAAAGGATGACCCAGGAGAAGCATGGCGGCTCCTGTCACACCCAGCACATATATTAAACATGTAGTGTGAGAACACTCATCATCTGTTCAAAACCTAGAACTGATGGTGGCAGTCTGGTGGCCCAGGTGGTCTGAGTTCCAGGAGCCTTTCAGATGTAGTGCCCTACTGGTGGAGGGGGATGGAGTTAGGGCAGATGATACACCCCAGGGGCACTGGACAGGAGGCAGTCAGATGAGCTGTGATCAGGTGTGGCAACTTGGCCTTGTCCAAGGCTTGCACAAAGGAGGCTCCTCAGTTGGCTGAACGAGCTTGCAGGAAAGCATGGCTCTGTGGCCATTTTAGTTGCTTTTCCTCTTTATGAAGGCAAGCGCCTGGGGCTCCGCCATTTGTCTTTCTCTGTTAAATTGTTCTTTGTATACATAGGGTGGAGTCTTCCAATTGGCTAGCTCTTCAGACTCTCTCTCTCTCTCTCTCTCTCTCTCTCTCTCTCTCTCTCTCTCTCTCTCTCTCTCTCTCATACTTTGTTTCCTAGTGCTGTTCTTCCTCTAGTCCTGGTATACCCAAATCCTAGACCAGAATAAAGGCCTCTCGTACACACTCCACACACTTAGAACTTACATGTGTGCTTCACTAACGCTAGCCAGGACAGCTGACCGCTGACAGGTCCTATCTCAAAGCCAGGCCTGCCTGCCTTATCAGATGAGAACCAGGGCTTAGAGAGAGAGAGGAAGTTGTTTGTTCAAACAACAGTAGGTGGTTGAGCCAGGAAGTGGGACCTACTCCCCCCACCCCCTTGGCCTTCTCTGGGCACAATGCAACCCCCCTATGAAGACATCTTCCTTTCTCTAAGGAACACTGGCTTCACACACAGGTTTCCCCCAGCACAGAACCCCAGCGACACAGGCTACCAGAGACACAGGGATGGGAAGGCTGACTTGGCATGAGTGAAGTAGCCCTGGCTCAGAGGCTGCTTGGTCCTGTCTTGCCCTCTTTCTCCAATTACAGACGAAGAAAAATGGAGTCCCCCAAGGTGAGTCAGCATATTAGTAATATTTCCATGGGGGTCAAGTCCAGGTCAGCTGCCCTATCTCTCTACTAACTGTTTTCCCTAAAATTGCTTTATTCCCTGAGTTTATGGGGAGCCCCTCAAGAGCTATCTGATTGCATCTGGTTTCTAAATGGTCTCCCAGCGCTGGTTTCCTTACCTACAGTAGACCACAGGTTTCCCAAGGCCAGGATGCTAGGAGGGTGCCCTTTCATTTCCTGTAGCCAAATGCTGGTGGAGAGCCTGGCTTCCATGGAGGCCATTCTGCTTTGGAAGTCTCTGGAAGGGATGGCTGTGCAGAGACAGACTGAAAGGAGGCAGGAGGAACTGTCTGTGACAGAAATGCCTGTCTGATGGAGGGGAAAGAGTGGGAAGGAGGCTTACCTGGGAAGCAAGGCCAGGGAGAGAAGAGAAAGAGGCACTAGGAAGAGGCTGGGGCTCTCTTGCCATGAAGAGGGGAAAGCGAGTGAAAATTCCCCCGACAGTGGCAGACAAAGCACCTTAACCTAAACGTGCTTCCATCCGGGCTGCAGTGAAGATCTCCACCTGGTCCTTCCTCCAGGAGGGGAACAGAGGCAAGGCAGATGCCCAGCCTGGGTTACAAGCTAGGTAACACTTGGAAGTTCAAGGAAGTCCTAGAACTTAAATTCTGACCCCCCCCCTGCAATCAGCAAGCCAGGGCCCTGCAGTTCCCCACCCCAGGGAGGGGGTGATCCTGCATGCCTCTGTTCCTGGGGCTCCACACTGGACTTGCCTTGACCTTGAGGAATGGGCGAGCCAGGCAGCCCCTTGCCCTACCTCATAACTCCATTTCCTGATTGACCCTTCTTTCTGTCATTGTCGCTGTTTTCCACCTGGGACTCAGAACCCCATAAATGGCAATGCATGAAGCCCCCAAAAGTTTAGTGGTCAAGTGTTCCAAGGTCTAATCTGTGCCTCGCAAATGAAGCCTCTTCTTACATTATATTACATTCTGACTCTGCTTGGCCTCACCCCCCAACACCTAGGGGCTGCTTGGGTTCGTCCAACACTGATTATTTTGTAAACTGTTAAAGACGAGTGCTGAGCAGAAGCAGTGGGCTCCAGAGACCTGGGTTCCAGTGCTGCTCTGACACTCACTACCTCCCTTGAGTTAGGAAGGTTAAAGACTCAGAACTTCCATTTCCTTGTCTGTAAAGGGGTTGTTGAGCTAGGGAAGAGAGAATGGCGGTGCCATTGTCAGTGTCACTTGTCCTTTGGAGTCCTAGTCTGTTGTGAGCAGCCCCACCCTTCCTGCTCTCTGTCCGTCCCTCCCCAGTTCAGTGATAGGATGCTTTCAGGACAAGCATCCAAATTCTGCCTGGCTTGTTCCCACAAGCACTGTCCCTTGAGGAGTAATGGTCCTACCCCCAAATGGGGAAGCCCCTGCAGAGACCCTGGAAAAGGCCAGTGACTAGGGGCCCTTCGGGACTAGGACCATGGCCGGAAATGGGTTGGATGGAGGCCTGTGGCAGTGGCTGGCTGGTTGCTTAGTTCCCAGTTTAAATGAGGAACTGCCGAGACTACCCACTTAACCACAAACAAGAGCCTCAGCCTTTCTGCATGTCTCTGCCTCTCCAGGGACTGAAGTATATTCCTGAACATGCTGGTATGGGTGGAAACCCTGCTCCCAGATCTTCTCCTGCCTGTGCCTCAGTCTGGGCCATGAAGATCCAGTTCCTAGCTTGTGACAGTTCTCTGCCCCTTTCTGCCCCTTGGATCTGTGCAGCCTCTGCGCAGCTACCAACCCTATGGTACTCAGTGTTCCTAGACTCCAGGCACTGGTGGGGTTCACCATGATCATATACCCACCAACCCATTTCATAGATGACACCCAGCTTTGGCCAAGGCCAGGCAGCTGATTAGTGAGTCCCTGAGATTTCAGCAGGATCTGGCTGCCCTCAAACACTGTTCAAAGGGCTTGGAAAGGAGAAAAGGAGAGGGAAGAAAGGAGAAAATATAGTGGGTTCTGCCCATGCGCAGAACACACCAACTGCTGCCTAGAGCTGTCTTTTAGTTCTGCTGGAGGAACATCTAATTGCTTCCTACAAATAACAGCAATAGTAACAAAACTCTGCAATGCTGGGCTTGTTCTATGCCGGGGACTAGTACTTCACTTCTCTGAGCTAGTCTCGGGGTTGGAGTCAGTCGCTCTGTCCTCCCTCATAAGTTCCAGCCTCCCTGAACACCCATGCTGGCCTCCAAACATGGCCCCTCTTGTCTTGGCATTGACACAGACATCTTCTCTACCTCCAGCTATGAGACTTTTGACCAAAGTAGGCTGCTCATGCAGCATCCTGAACTCCAGTTTTGCAACCTCTCCGATATCAACTGAAGTCACCTCTTCTTCAGCAAGTTGCATCCGGGCAGGAACCTTGACCTCCCTTTAGAGGGTTCCTTTCTTAAAATCCCCTCAGACTACAGTTTCCCTCCATCCACCTAACCCCAGTTCCTCATATGAAATCCTTTCTCATTTTTAAAATAAAGTCCAAACTGTGTATGGCAACTCACACCTAGAATTCCACCACTTGGGAAGCTGAGACTGGGGCATTATTGCGAGCTTAGGCCAACCTGGACTAAGGTGAGACCCTGAGTCAAAATAATAACAATTATCACTTCTACAAGTCCAAAATATAAACCTACATTTCTTACTTTAACACACACACATGCACACACATGTGCACACACATACACACGTGCACACACACATGCACACACGTGCGCACACACATACACACATGCCTAGGGAGATAGCTAGTGAGTAAGAGTGTTTGCTGGGCAAGCACAAGGATCTGAGTTCCAGCCGTGGCACCCATGTAAAAAGCTGGGCACAGCTGCATGCCCACATGCCTGTTACCCCAGGGTTGTGGAAGTCCAGACAGAATGATTGCTGGGGCTTGCTGACTGACAGCTGAGCTCCACATTCAGTGAGAAATCCCATCCAAAGAGAGTAAAATGGAGCTGATAGAGCAGAACACCTGATGTCCTCCTTTGCCCTCTGTGTGCAGGACACACACACACACGGACCCTGCCTGCCCACGCGGGAGTGTGTTAAGACTGAAGCTGGGTGCTGCTCCAGCAGATTTTAAAAATACCCGCGTCAACCAGCAGGCATCATCCCACGAGATACTGAAGTACTAGGACATTGACAGACGTAAGAAGATGCCAAGGGGGCTTGAAAGATGGTACAGCAGTGAAGAGAACTGGCTTCTCTTCCAGAGGACCCGGGGTTCAATTCCCAGTACCCACATGGCACCCCACAGCTGTTGGTAACTCCAGCCCTGGGACCCAACATCCTCACACAGCCATGCAGGCAGGCGAAACACCAAAGCACATTTTTAAAAATTAAAAGAAGACGCCAGGATCTTCTACAGTTAATTCACATTAGAGCATTCCAGAACTGTGGATTAACAGCAGGTGCCAAGACAATGATACTCAAGCAAAAAACAGTCACCAAGTGTCCAGATCACAGTGTGTATGTGCTGTTCTCCACAAGAGACACTGGGGTCTCAAGGGGTGAGAAGGCAGAGTCCAGTGCTAAAACAGAAACATTCTCAGAAGAGACTGAACATGTGTTTGTTCATATATGACAGGTCAAGCCTATAATATCAACACTCAGGAAGCTGAGGTAGGAGGATTGCCATGAATTTGAAGCTAGCTTTAACCTACATAGTGAGTTCAGGCCAGCTTTTGAGAGAGGAAGGAAGGAAGGAAGAGAAGGAGGGAGGGAGGGGAAGCATCTTAAACTCTTTTTGTGCCAGACAATGAGGAAATGCTCAAAGAATTGACGTCAAAATGACACAAATCAGTCTGATGGGGTTCCCACTGGCTAAATCTAGGACATCTGGGTATCAGCATAAGTAGCGGTACTAATAAACTATAACCTTTCGGTTAAAATAGGAATTTGTGCCAGCAGATGGATGGATGGATGGATGGATGGATGGATGGATGGATGGATGGATGGATGCATGCATGGATGAATGGATTGATGGATGGGTGGGAAGATGGATGGATAGGTGGATGGATGGATGAGTGGCTGGGAAGATGGATGGATGGATGGATGGATGGATGGATGGATGGATGGATGGATGCAGAGTGAATGATAGAAATGGCTGATCTTCATTTGGTAATATCATGGTGGATGATGAAGGCTGAAGTCATCAAGGATGCTAAGGGCAGTGGGTGGAGATTTAGTGAGGGACAGAATGTTGGTGCTGTCTTGCAGTTTTTTTTTTTTCATCACAGTCATCAAATTCAAAGAAAACCATGGTGAGTGTGTGATGGGGAAACCTGGCAGGCACCGACTTGACCCACTGACAGGAAGCTCCTCGTTACTGGGAGAGCTCTGGCACACCTGTGAGAAGTCTAGTTCTGCACAGTTTTCTTGCCAAGAGCGAGTGACCTGAGAGTAGACCTGAAAACACAGGTTGGGGAAACATCCAACAAAATGATGGACTGCTGAAAGGCAGAGGCAGGAGGATCACTGAAAAAAAAAATGAGGTCAACTTGGGGCAACATGGCAAGTTTTAGACTAGTCAGGACTGCGTAAGACCCTGACTCAGAAGGACAGAAAGAAAACCTGACTGTCGGGGTGACAGAGATGGGGAAAGACTGAAGATCCGTCTCAGATTGAAGAGAGCTAAGGAGCCCTTTCAGCTAAATGCAACTCGTGACCCTAACGTGGATCTTGAACCAGAAAGGCGGGTGAGGCATTGCTGGGAAAGCTGAAGACATTTGCATGAGGTCCACGATTGGATGACAGAGTTTAACTGATTTTGATTTCCTCGTTTGGAGTGTTAATTGAGGTAATGAGAAGAAGGGGTTTCTTGGAGGAAATAGGAACTGGATTATTTAGGGCAGTGGTTCTCAACCTGTGGGTTGTGACCCCTGTCGGTGGGGAGGGGGAGCTGAACAACCTTTTCACAGGGGTCGCATATCAGACAGCCTGCATACGAGACACCTACATTACCATTCATACCAGTAACAAAGTGATAGTTATGAAGTAGCGACAAAAATAACATGAGGAACTGTAAAAGGCCACGGTTTTAGGAAGGTTGGGAACCATTTAGAGGTCATGGGGTATCATGCCTACCAAGCCATTCTAAATTCTCAAATGACTCAGAATAAAGTTAACAGCTCTCTCTCTCTCTCTCTCTCTCTCTCTCTCTCTCTCTCTCTCTCTCTCTCTCTCTCGTCACTTGCTCTTTCTCTCTCCCTCTCTCTGATTTTCTACTTGCCTGTGTCTTCTACCTTTCCCTCTCTCACTGTATCTATAGTCTCTCTATCCATATTCTATACTTATATATAGATCTATATACACACACACATATACTCCTTGTATTCCTCAATCAGGACATATTCATCTTATGCCCATTTCCTTAATAAGTTACTTTCTTCTTCTCAGAGAAACTTCCCTGGGGCTTCCCTGGCTCAGCAGTTAAGTTCTCTTCCAAAGAATCCAGAGAACATGGATCCCATCCCCAGCACTCACATAGTGGCTTAGAACTGTCTGTAACTCCAGTTCTGGGACATCTGACATCCTTTTTTGACTTCTAAGGGCATGCATTTGGTGTACAAACACACATGCAGGTAAAATACCCATAAAAATAAGTGCAAAACTACAATAAAATGTAAAAGAGAAAGAAGAAAAGAAAGAAAGAAAGAAAGAAAGAGAAAAAGAAAAAAAGAAATCTGTTTTTAAAAATAGCAGGAGAGGACTCTGCCCATCTTTTCTACATTTATAAGAGGACACTATTGGATAAAGATTTCAGAGGATTTGGCGGGTGTGTGTGTGTGTGTGCCTGAGAGAGCTCTATGCAGGGACCACTCTGGGGAGCGAGTCACCTCCAGCTAGGTGCCCTCTCTCTTTGGAGAAATGTGTCTGAGGAGTTAGCAGTTCTCTGGAGCTCCCTTAAAACACAGTCGAGTTTCCAGTGCCCGGAATTTGGTGAGCCAGTTGTTGACACATCGGAAGCTTGAAAGCAGTCGTGGGAAAAGGACACCATGGGAACTGCCAAATGCCAAAGACCAGGTGGCCATGGTGCACGGATCGTTGTTGTCGTTATTGTGAAAGCTGGCTAAATACATTCACTAGCAGGTCACTGGTCATCAGTGTCCCCTATTCGGAGCTCTGATATTTATCTATCTAGAGCAGTGGTTCTCATCTGGTGGGTCGCTACCCCTTTGGGGTCGCATATCGGATATTTATATTACTATTCATAACAGTAATAAAATTACAGTTATGAAGTAGCAACGAAATAACTTTATGGTCGGGGGTCACCACAGCATGGCATGAGGAACTGTGTTAAAGGGTGGCAGTGTGAGGAAGGTGAGAGCCACTGCTCTAGAGAGTGGGCCAAGAACAGAATGCCTGGTCTAACCAGACGAGCCTGGTCGGGACCCGGGCTCTGAGGCCGGATCTGCTCTTGCAGGAGAGTAAATTTTACTTCGTGGAGGTAGGATGGCACTTCATTATGCGAAAGAGAACAACCTGTCTTCAAATACTAGCTCTGGGATGCTTCCCCCCCCCCAATAAAAAAACAACCAGTATCCACATACCACAGTACCCCAGAGCCAACCACAGGCACCAGGAGCCCCTAATGGTCTTCAAGAAGCGCAGATAGGCCAGGAACTTGTTTGTGCACTCAGCCTTCAATGGGGTCAACAAACAGCCTGGCTCCTGCCACTCTTCTTGTCGATCCCGTACCTGCGTGCCTCTCCCCTGACTTGAAGGCCGCTGTAGAGAGGGCCTGGAAGTCTGGCCTTGGTTCACCCACGTTTGAATTTGATCCCATAGAAAGGTGACCAGCAGAGCTTGCGGAGGGATGAAGAAATGTGGGCGTCTGCTCCCACCCTCCTCCGTGTCTCCTAGTGAAGGCTTTTGCTGCCCAGCTGGCTTCGACACGGGCCACCCTATGCTTTCTCTGGGGAAAGTTCAACAAGAAAAAAGAACCAGAGACACAGGTTAAAAAAAAAAAAGGCTCTTGCTCTGAACCCCTCCACAGCCCTGCGAGCATGGACCCTGGAGACCGGTCTGAGGGAGATGGCCCCCGGTAAATTCTAGGAACACTAGAATGTCTCTTAGCCCTTCTGCCCTCTTGTGACTTAACTTCTGCCTGTGCCTTAATTTTCCCATATGTGAAATGGAGCTAATCATCCTCAAAACACCCCTGCGAGGTGCTAATTAACTGCCTGTAAAGGCTTTGAGATCCCTGGATAGAATATAACAGTACTAATGGTGGATAATAACACTCTGTCCGTCCCCCAGCCCTTTCATCCATGGATCTCAAAGCCTTTTACAAACCTTAATTAATTCTCACAACACCCAAATGCAGGAGGCTGATGGTCATTAGTCCCATTTTAATGGTGGGGAAACTGAGGCAAGCCAGGAGGCTGGCTTGAGGCCACACAATAAGCTGATAGCTGATGAGGGTTAGAACTCACAGCCCCCGGCCCCTGGGAAGGGCTCAGACGACAGGACTTCATCCGCCCATCATTGAGCATGGAGACTTGGTGCCCAGGATGCTGCTAAGGGGAGCAGGAGCCATACTGAGCCTGATGGAGCTCGGAGACGTAAGCATTGGTTCACAGACTAGGGTTTGCTAACTTGGCCTGGCAACCTGAAGAGAGAAGTGACGTTTGTAGGGCACTCAGTCTGTGCTGATCCCTAAGAGGGGTGGTTTGTTCATTTATTTATTTTTTATTTGTCATTTGGTCTAAATCTCACCTATGAAGATAAGCATATGGTCCCATTTCACAGATGTAGAGCCTGGCTTGTTGAGGACATTACCGCTCAGGTTCACCAGCTTGCTTCTGCCTTCATGGTCACCATTCATCCAAGCAATGGGAGGGGGGCACCATCAGCCATTACTTTAGAGATAGAGAAACTGATGTACACAGAAGAAAACCACTTTCTTTGATGGCGGGACTGTAGGCCTTCAATGGCCTACACTCTTCTTCAATGGCCTCTCCCTTCCCCGGCCCCTGACTCCCTCCCAACCCCAGATGAGGTTGAATGACATCATATCAGGAAGGACTTTGAAGTGCCCAGAGGCAACGTCTCTGGTCCTCCCCAGGGAAGATGAAGAGCCTTGTCCTGGGTTCCATGTCATCTCATGGGGGGAAGTTCTCAGAATATTGGAAGCAACAGGGTCATCTAGGGACAGACTCATCACAGGCTTACCCACAAGCTTCGGGGGCCGTTTCCTGTGTCCTGCCTGTGGGCTTTTCTAGAACACGGGTGAGCCTAGTGTCAGCTTCCCCTGCCACCTGTCTTGCTGTCTGACGACTCCTCTGTCTGGGTCCCAGTTTTCCAAGAAGGTTGATGAAGGAGACATCTGAAGTCCCTAGGACTCTGGTGTTCCCCAATCCCTTAAAACACAGCCACATACTACAGCAGGTTGTGCTAACCATGGCCCACCCCTACCCTGTAAGCTTGAAGACTCGGTCAGAAAGCAGATTCATCCTGGTGACAGTGATGGGACCTTGGGGACTGGGCACGGTTTTGGAGGCCTGGCTCTAGGCCCTGGCTTTCTCTCTAGTAGGCTGTGCGGTCTGCACAAAGCTCCTTGCCTCTGTTTCCCTGTCAGCAGATACTGCTGGGGGGGAAACCCCAGTATCGTGACTCCCAGTGGGGCTTTTGAAACTCAAGGGAAGATATGCAGAGGTGGCAAGATCAGCGTGAAAGACGGGTGGGACACCCACTAGGGGTGAGGATCTTTTGGAGGGAAACGCTTCAGGATCCACGGGCACAGCTCGCTCAGCCTGGACCAAGATTTTAATGATTTGTCTCCGCCAGTTCCAGTATCATCCCTGTCAATCCCCCTTGGCCCCTGTAAGAGGGGGCACACCCGCTTACAGATAAGAAAACTGAGGCTAGAAAGTGGGAACAATCTGTTCAAGGGTTAACAGGTTCTCAGGGGCTAACCCAGGCCCCCAAACATCTCCCCCCCCCCAGATATTTTCTAGAAAGTTCTAGGCTGCAGAATCCTTCCTCAAGTTGGATTGCACAGCATCCTTGCTGGGCTTTTTACACCCTCTTGAGGGCTCAAGGGTGGCGTCCAAAGTTCCCTGGGGTGGGAACCTGTTCCCATAGGACTCTGGGGACGGTGAGGCCAGGGTGTGGCCAGCGGTGGGTGGGTGGTGCTGAAGGCTGTTGTTGGCTGGCTGGGCAGGGCAGGACAGGGCAGGGCAGGGCACTGGAGAGCAGGGTGACCAGGTCAACCCGACCTGGAATAATTGAGCAGGGGCAAGCAAGGATGTGGAGGCAGAGGTGGAGAGGCTCCTGGGTGCTTCTGGGTCCTTGGCCCTCAGCAAGGGAGGCCAAGGGGGCTCCCTTTGCACAGCCATGCCCAGCAGCTTTCAGAAAGCACGTTCTTCCTCTCCCTCTCAGCAGATCATCTCTGGAGAGCCTGCTCAGACCTGCCTTCCCCACAAAGCACGGTAGCAACTCCCTGGGGCGGAAAGTGTCTCTACAGAAAGCAAGACAGGAGTTTAATTAAGCCCTAAACACGCACAGTTGAGCCTGAAATTAGGGCAGTGAGGGGAGGGGGAGAAGGCAGCTGAGGACAGGGGGGCTTCAGCTCAACCCTGCCCAGCTGAGAAAAACAACCCTGGAAGCAAGCGGCTCCAAGCAAGCCTGGTTACAAAACATTTCTGGTCTAGAAGGGGGGCGTGGAGGCTGGGTTGCCTGCCCCTCTCAACCTTGGGGATGGTTGGACTTTGGAGAGTGGGAAAAGGGAAACCAGAAGCCAAGAGCAGTGGCCTCTGAAAGTAGCTTCCAGGAAAGCAAGGGGGCTGTGATTGACACCGAGCGCAGTGGGAGCCCTCCCCACCCTGAGGGGAGGAGGGGGGAGGACGCCCATGGCGCTGGGCACTGGATAATCCAGTCAGACCGCACACACAGGTGCGCCCAGGTTGGGACTCCTGCCCAGAGCATCCATCTTTCAGGTAGGCAAAGCTCATTCTGTGCCCCCAGGAGGAAGGGAACACCCAGCCAGGCTTCTGGCTCCGGGGACAAAGTTACAAGAGCTGCTTTGCCAACAGCTCCAGACATTGGGGTCATCCGTAGCTTTGAGAAATCTGATGGCTTCAGCCCTCTCAGTCCTGTTCTGAGGTCTCCCAGGTCTCCCCGAGCTGCGGCCGAGACATTCAAACCGCAGCCTCCTCCTTTGCCTGGTAATTGATCCTCTTTTGCCCTGCAACTTGGGTTTGGCCTTAATTTGCCAGGGACTAAAGGCAAGAAGAGACGGGCAGGCGGGCATGTTATTGCTTGTCTCCAGGCAGAGAGGCTGTTGTGACAGAGATCCTAGGTGCGTGTTAAAGTGCACGCGTGGACCAAAGTGCTGGGGACAGACTAGTTGTGTGTGAGGACGTTATCTCTGGACTGATTTCTGTCACTGAGGCAAAGCCCAGGACTCCCAGGACAGGTGGAAGTCCCAGGCATGGTGTGACATTCAGCCAGCCCTTAGAATCAGCTAAAGTCTGTTGTCCTGGTCTAGCTCCTTACCCCGTGCTGAAGGCTACCGGCCTGGCAAGCCCAGTATCCTGCGCCTGTTTGCTCTTCCTGTCTTGGGTCTAGTATTCATGGCTTCCTCTTCCCGGGACACATGGGAAATCCTACAGCTTCCTCATACCGCATCACCAATATCCTCAAGGGGTGCTGGCAGCATGCCAGTTTTAGAAGGACCCCCCCTCCCCCCAAATCATATAGTGTAGTCCTTCTTCTGCACTGTATACAGCCAGCCGCCCTTCGTTCAAAACTAAGCGGTGTGTTTCATAGCTCTGGAAGCCACCTTTATCCCCTGGTCCTAGTTTTGACCTTTACAACACGGAGGGGCTTCTCCTTTATTCTTAAGCTCCCGGGGTTGTCGCCAGCACCCTTGAGCTAACGGCCACAACTATTCTAGGTGTCACACTGCTCACTTCTCTGCAGGTGTGACTGCCCTCTGCCCTCTGCCCTCTGCCCTCCGCCCCTGTCTTACAGGGACCCTTGGACGAGCGCTCCCTTCAAGGGCCTTTACGGCTGCAGGGGCTTGTTTTTCCATGAGAAAGTCACCAGTTCTGGGGACCGGACTGTGCACACATCCTTGGGGAGGACTTCATTTAACCTGCCGTACTGCCCATTGCTCAGTCACCGTGGCTTGGAACCTTCTGTGCAAGGGACGCTCACTGCTCAGCCAGATGACTGCATCCATATTCAAAGAGGTCTGACGGAAGGTTCTTGCTTAGAAGGAGCTGAAGTAATTCTACACAGCAGGACCCTCCTGGCCTTTAGAACATATACGTGTAAATAAATCAGCTCTCAATTCCCACATCCTCTGCCCCCAATCACAATAATAATAAAAAAAATCAGGAAGAGGATGAGACTGCTTCGGACTTTTTATGACCTGACTCTCAACTCTCTGGGTGCAGGGATTGTAGACACACACCACTGTTCCCATTAGGTTTATATATATTTTTTAGTACACACACACACACACACACACATGAAGACCAGAGCACAGTTTTCAGGAACAGGCTCTCTCCTTCCACCACACAGGTATTACAGGTTGTCCGTGTCGACAGCAGGTGCCTTTAAATGTTGAGCCATTTTGCTCAAGACAAAGACACCATCTTTGTCGATTATGTTTTTTTTTTTTTAATTAGTTTTGATGTTAAGGAAAGAGCACCAACCCAGGCATACCTGGTGCTTCTGTCCCTAGGATCCCCTGCCTCAGTTTCCTTTCATAACACCAGAGGGCAGCTGAGTCACTGTTTCATGGGATGTTCTAGAGACCGTCAAATCCCACGGGAATACTTAAGGCTCTGAGAAGTCTTGTGTGAAGATACACTATTCCACACCAAATTTTCCAAACTTACTATAAAAAACCAAACAAACACAGAGTTCTTTTATCAGCTACCACCCTCCGTTAGCACCAGGCAAGACTTCCTCAACACAGTGGGAAATGCCAACCCGAGAAATCCCAGGGTCCTTTCCGAGCTTTCACAGTCAAAGGGTATAGGGCACAGATCCCCCAGCGAGGTCACTCGGCATCGTGCTGGAGAAAAGGAACTCCTCAGAGGATGAGTTCAGGAGTCGAGAAGTAGGCAGTCTCTTCTGAACAACGTGGGATGGCCCACACCCTCCGCCTGTGGCTGAGGTCTTTCCAACCCCTAACTGTTTCGGAAATCTTTGGAGAGACGGAAGGGGAGGAAGGAACTTTTCCTCTGGTCCTATCCCCAGGGTCCAGACCTCCAGCCCACCTCAGACTCAGTACTGCCTGCCTAGCTCTCCTTCCTTAAACCGCAGCCTCTGGACCTAAGCTCTCTGGAAGTTTTTAAAGGGCAGTCCTGAAGGACATCACCTATATCCCGCTTTTTTTTTTTTTCTGAGAGAGGAAAAAAAATTTGAATAAATCTCCAAAGTTGAATCTTGTGAAATAGGAGCAGGAAGGCTTGGACAGACAGAGGGAGGGAGGAGAGCGAAGGACTTGTCCTGAGGGAAAGAGGAGAGGCCTGGAATGAGTCACACACACACAAGCTAGGTGGGGGTAGGGGCTCCAACCTGGAGCCACTGAGCAAGCTGGAGACCATGAAATGAGAGCTGAACCAGGAAAGCAGTGCAACCCGAAAAGGTCAACAAATTTGTCCCCTCTGACCCCAGACAAGCACCTCTGAGTGAGATTAAATCTGGAACCTCTGGGCTCTTGCCCTCGGCTCTGTTTAGCCCCAGAGCAGGTATCCTGGAACGCTCGTGCCCTACGATCTCTGCCAAAGCAAGGTTCGCTTTGCTTTCTTACTATTTATTTGTTTTTTTTTTCCGGTTTGTTTGTTTGTTTGTTTTGAGACAGGGTTTTACTGTATAGCCCTGGCTGTTGTGGAACTCACTCTGCAGACCAGGCTGCCCTCGAACTCACAGAGATCCACCTGCCTCTGCCTCCCGAGTGCTGGGATTAAAGGTGTGAACCACCACCACCCGGCTCACTTTGCTTTTAAATACAGCTTTGACCTTGTTTGTTGAAGGCCTGCACGTAGGGCACCGCACCGTGTTAGCGACCCCCACACGTCTATCATTCAATTCTTACCACCTCCAACATTTTACAGAAGATGGTCAGCAGTGGTATAGAATGTGGCAAAGTCTTTTGCCCACGGCCCATACCGTAGCTTCCATTGTTAGTTTTCACGTCTGCATCTGGTGGTACAGCTCTTCCCAGGTCTGACCCGGACCGTTCTTTCCCTCGCTTGACCTGAATGTGAAGAACCTTGTAAGAAGGGCGAGTCTGCCCATTTGTCTGGAGAGACCTGTCTAGCCTCTGGTCCAGTTGGTGGTAGCCTTCCAGGTCTTCGGGTGGGGAATGTTTGCTTTCTGTTAATGAAAAGAAATAAATGTGATAATAAATAAATGCCCCACCCAGTGCAGTAATCGCTGTCCCTAACAATGAGCCTCTGTGTTTGCTCGCGGCTGTGTATATTCATTGGCTGTAGGCGCTGTCCAAGAGCCCCTTGGCACCTTAACTGGGGGTGGGGCGCACTTGGGCACACTTAGGGGAAGGTGGTCCAGCCATTCTGTCTATGTGCGTCCAGGTGTCCAGCCAGAGGAGGGCAATGTGCAAGGACTGTGAACTTGGAAATAGTGTCCTACACTTGGTGTCGAGAAACCGGTGCCCGCGGCGGCTCTGCCTCTGCCACTCTGGGTGACTAGAAGTAAGATGTCAGACACTTGTGAGGATTAAAGGTCAATGTTCCTGCCCCACCACTGGTCTTCAGTTCTCCTAAGTGTCTAATAGTATGTGAGGGGGTTGCTCAAACGAGCCTCCTTGGTTTCCTTCCGGCTCTGACACTGCTGGACCTATAGACATGCATGACTTCTCCTGAACATGCCCATGTTCCTAGTGCCCCTGGGTAAGGGAAAACTCAGTGCTGCAAGAACCCCATGTCTTTCTTGGAAGACGATTGAACACGTCTTCCAGCCTCTGATTCCCTCCCTGTTTCTCCCACTTCCGCTAGCTGTCCTGTATATGGAATTTCCCAGGTTACAGGCCATTTTTAGAAATTTTATCCCACTTGAATTCCCCACAGCCTTATGAGATAGGCAGGGGCAGAATGCAATACTGTGAGCATCAGTCGTATGCTAAGTCCTTCCCAGGCTGCTTTGCAGCTCTTCCCCACAGCCACAGAGACCCTTTGGGGAATAAACTGGAGTATAAATGAAAGGACAGAGAATGATAATCTCGATAAATATATGCACATATAACCCTCATAGTGACTCAAAGATCCTTTATTACATGCTATTTATTTATTTTGGGTGTAGGTGTGTGTGTGTGTGTGTGTGTTTGTGGGCGTGTACTCAAATAGAAGCCAGAGGACAACCCATGGAAGCTGGTTTTCTCCAACCCTCTTGGTAGGAATAGAACTCAGGTCATCAGGCTTGGTGGCTTTACTTGCTGAACCATCTTGGCATTCCGCTTTGAGATCTTGATGTTACTATCACCACACATCACAAGGGAGGGAAGTGAGGTGTGGAGAGGCCCAGGTACTGCCAGACTTACTTTAATACAGGCTAGCAGACCAGGGGGCTAACCCACTGCTCTTTGATCTAAATCACTAGCCCATTCTGCATGCTTGGGGAGACACAGAATCAGCACCCCAACACACACACACACACACACACACACACACACACACACTTTGTGGGTAAGTGGACTGGCTGTTCAACAATGGAACAAGTAATACAGCAGGCAAATGGTGGCGAGGAAAGCCCACCCCAAGCTTTGGCCCACAAGCCCAAGGCTGTCTCTACAACATCACAGCTGTGTCAAAAGCAAAGCCAGTGGAGTACCTCCCTCCCTCCCTCCCTCCCTCCCTCCCTCCCTCCCTCCCTCCCTCCCTCCCTTCGTCTGTCTGTCCGTTCCTTCCTTCCGTCCTTCCACCTTTCCTTCCCTCTTTTCAGGACCCTCCCCTCCCCTCTCAAGAGCTCTTGTATCCCCAACAGGAAACCATGTGATGTGCTCTTGGTGGAGATAACGCAGTCTTGTTCCCCAGGCTCTGTTCTCCAGGCACCGGGTGTGCCCTGTGAGGCAGTGTGCGTGCCCAGTGACCCATAGCATCTGGTCCGTGCCATGCCAGGAGGGAGTGTGTCGATCAGAGAGAATTAGCAAGGATTCTGGCAGACCGTGGCTCCCTCCTTGGATGACACACTTGGGCTGCCTGACTGAGTCTAATTAGGCCTCGTGCCTTGCATCTTAATCTACCCCCAGACAACTGGAACGGTCATTGAACTTGGACCCAGAAACCCCTTTTCTTTGATTTCTGTTCTTCCTCTTCTGCTTTCTATCCTGCCACAAGGGTGATCGGCTTGAAGCCAGATGTTTCAATGTGGTCCATTATATGTGTCCCTTGGACCATGAAAGATCATTCTCAAAAGTCTTTAGAAAATTTAGGATTAATGTGTATTCTAATTGTATCTTCTTTATACACTGGCCATGGAGGATTCCTGATTCCTCCAGCCTCTGTGTGTAATGGTAGTTTTGGGGTACATTTACATTTGGGGTACATAGTCTTGGGCATAGTGACATATTTCACAATAAACACACACACACACGCACACACACACACACACACACACACACACACACACATATATATATATCACCAGTCAGGAAACAGATGGACTCAAGCCAACATAGAACCCTCAGGGTCCTCCATTTGGCCCAACCCTGAGCCCCTAAGGCCAACCACATTGTAAAGTCTAACATGTAGATCATAGATCCACTTTGTCTTTAGAGCAAAATTTATGGAATGGGGTGCTATGTAGTATATCGTGTCTGGATTCTTTTGCTCAACATTCTATTTGTTAATTAGCTATGGATCTATGTATAGTATAAAACACATAAATACAGAATATGTGTGCATATAGGAACATATAGAAATATTTTTCTTCCTTTTTAGCTGAAATATTTTAAAGCAAACTCAAAAGCAGGGGCCAGGAATGTGGCTCAGTGCTTAACATGCACAAAGACCCATTTAATCCTTAGCACAGAGACCCTCAAATCTTAGGCCAGTTGCCCCTTGTTCTTCAGTATCTGTCTCCTAAATAATATTCCTTTATATAATACAATTCATGTCATTTTCTTACCTAACAAAATTGAGAATAATTCTCGGCAGCATCTAATATCTGGTCTGTGTTGGCATTTTCTAAACTACATACTTACAGAGGAGATTCAGGCCTACCTTGAAGCTTTGTTACCCACCTCCCACCCCACCCCTGCTTGCTCCTGCCTCCCATCCTCCCTCCCTCCCAAACTGGAGGCTTCCTGATTCCCTACTCTGGCCTTTGCTTTTCAATCCAAACTGTCTGGGTGATTATTCCACGGCAGACTCCCGTGGCGGGTGGGATGCTCATCAGTCTTCCAAGCGACAGCTGACTGACTCCCGTTTTGTTTCTGCATGGCCTTTAGAGTCTACCATGTCTCCAGAGCCTCCTTCTCAACAGGTACCCCACACTTTCCATCAACTTCCCCCGATAGCAGCACTCATTCTAGACTGACCTTGCCCACAGAGTTATTCCAAACAAGCCTAGCTCTTGTAGAAGGTATCTGGAGACACCTCAGGACCATGCTCTCCCTACTCCACCGGCCACAGATTATATATTTGAGACCATTCCTCCGATATCAGTCAGTCCATCAGCTCTTACCCTTGGACCCAGGCTTCTCTGTCTGTCCTATAATTTTCCACAACCTTTACCTGTCTCCTATCAGATTCCCAAGGCCAAGTTAACAGCCACACAGGCGGACGCGCCCCAGCCTTCTGCAATAACCATGGAACATTGTTTGGTGGTGTCCTGCTGGGTAATATTTAAAGCTGAGACTGTGTCTCACCCCTGTGTCAAATTCTCCGCAGAGTGAGAGCGACACTATCTTACCTATCTTTGTGTTTCCGGAAATGTCTGCTGAACAGTAGGGGCTCCCAGTGGGTGCTCTTTGTATGTTCTCATCGAAGCACCCAGGGCCCTTTTAGTTGCCAATGATACTCCCCTCAAAGTGATCTGAGCAGCAAAGGGAGGGTTTTGTCAGAGAATTTATGAGTTCAGGAAGACACTGGCAGGTAATGGGATACTGTTCCTGAACTCCACTCTCTTCCCCCTCAGATCTGCTTCCTCCTAGGTGCCTTTGTCCCGAGTAGCCTGGCCCAGAGACATGGCAAAAAGATTGCTCATTTTAGAGGGACTCTGGCCGGTGTCTCGGGTCTGACTGTCACATGGAAATCCTGGGTCTCGGGTCGTCCCTATAGCCATGACACAAAGTAGCTGCAGCCTGAGATGTTCTGTTAGCCAGGCCTGTATCGTGTGCCCCGTGTTCACGCTACAGCTCAAGGGTAAGCCACGGCACATGAGGTGGGGAGCTGGAAATTTCCTAAAGGAAGATCAGTGCAGACACCACAGGAAGGAGAGGAATGGTGGGCCGGGCAAAGGAAACAGGCTCCACACAGCCGGATAGAGTCCCGAGACCAGTTACGGGGCTCTTGCTCCTAGCTTCCTCTGAGTGACTCTTGGCGTCCTACGGTGTAACCTTGAATCTAGGGCGCGGTTTACCTGAACCACAACTATATTTATTTATTGACTTAGTATACTTGTGTGTAGTGTGTGGGTGTCACAGTTCACGTGTGTGGAGGTCAGACGACAACTTGTGAAAGTTGCCTTTCTCCTTCCACCATTGGGCCCCCGAGATCAAGCTCAGGTTGTCAGGATTGGTGGCAGTGCTTTTCCCTGCGGAGCCCTCTCCATGGCCCCTGAAGTTCAGTCTCTTTCTGTGGAAAATAGGGTGTGCTCCTTAGTTTTTGTCAATTTGACACAAACTGTAGTCGCCTGGGAAAAGGAAACCTCAAATGAGCAATTCCCTTCATCAGACTGGCCCGTGGGCTTGTCTGGAGGGCATTTTCTTGCCTAATGATTGATGTGGGAGGGCCCAGACTGCTGTGGGAGGCTCTGTCTCTAGGCAGATGGGCCTGGACTATACAAGGAAACAAGCCCATGAAGCCATGGAGCGCAAGGCAGTTAGCAGCGCCCTTCCATGGTCCGTGCCTTGAGACGGACTGCACCTGTAAGCCCTGCAAACCCTTTCTTTCCGAGCTGGCCTTGGCCATGGTGTTTATCCTAGGGACAGAGTAGCAAAAGAGAACACGTGGCCATAAGGCGGCCCCCTCTACCATGGAGGCCATTAAAGGATAAAGTCCTGTCCCGGTGACCAGACTGTGGGTGCAGAATGGCTCATGCGGAATGCTTTGATGCCCTTCTACAGTAATAGTGCTGCTAAAGGTACTCCTTAATAATTCTTTGAGAACTCCTTACGGCATATTTTGGTAATTATTCACCCATGCAATAATAGTTCTTAACAACCCTCTGTGCCAAGACTCCCGGGCCCGAAGTCAGGATTGATATCCACCTTCATAGTTTTGTAGCTCTGAAAACACGAACAAGTTGGCTGATCCTGATCCACTTTTTCTATTGTTGAACTGGTATAGTAGGTGTAACTGCCTTAGGATTTCTGGGAATATACTTGTGTGACCCAGTTAAAATAATAATAGCTGGTTCAAGTATGCCCTGCGGACGGTCCATAGATGCCCCCGTTATTACTGTTGTGTGGCTCCACTCTGACTGTTTTCCTATATTTTTCTCTCAGACTGCAAGGTGCCTGTAGTCAGGGCACATCCGGGCTCTCTGCTTTCCCAGTAAGAGCTGGGAAGAAACTGCTCATTGGGCTGATAGGTGGCTATAGAAGCCCTGGAGAGTCCAGGTAAGGAGTGGTTAGAACCTGCGGCCAGCTGTGTGCTGGAGAGGTGCACAGATAGCAAGACCGTTGGCCCAGGTCACAGTGGGATGTGCGTGGCTATCAGCTTCCCAGCTCCTACCACACCCTTTATCCATGCTCCTTGCATGGATCTGAGAGCAGAAGGAGAGGCAGACAAGTTGGTCCTTTCCCCCTTTGGGGTAGGGAAAACATTCCTACCAGGGATGGTTTCTATTCTTACTCAGTGACGTTTTAGAATGATAGCACCTACATTTGTCACTCTACCTCTGGAATATATCCAGCTTTCACACACACACACACACACACACGCACGCACGCACACACGCATACATGCATGCACACACACTCTCTCTCACACACACCACACACACACACACACACACACTCACGTTGCAGGGAGAATCTCCTTCTTGACTCCATGGCAGAACCCCTACTTAGTCTCCAGGGTCTGTAGTGGGGGTGGGGGTGAGTGGAGAAGGGCATTATTTGTATGTAATTTCCAAAATTTCTTGCCCAAATTTTGATTTATAGTCTTCTAATACTTTATAACTTTCTGAGAGATGTGTCACTTCTGTCACTGTGCGAACACTGTAGAGTCTACTGACCCAGGGTCAGACAGTCATGACATCCCCTGGCAGCTGTTGACCAAAGCATTGTTACTTGGCATAGGACTATAGCTGTATATGTGGGTTGAGGCCACGGAGGGCTTTGTTCATTGCTGCTTGATTTGATTGAGGGTAACACACTTCATCAAGGTGAACTCTGCGACCTTAAGGGTCCAGCCCATGAGTTCGATGTATGTGCACATTGGCCCCTCTAACACCCACTAGATGCATGCTTTATTTACCAGTTTGTGTGCATGAGGGTTTTGCTTGCATCTATATCTGTACAGCACATGTGTGCAGTGCCCTGGGAGACCAGAACAGCATGTTGGATCTTGTGAAACTGAAATTACAGACAGTTGGAGCTGTCCTGGAGCTGGAGAGATGGCTCAGTGGTTAAGAGCACAGGCCGCTCTTGCCGAGGACCCAGTTCGGTCCTCAGAACCATTATGGTAGAACATTTCATTAAATGTGACTTTCTCTTTCACCCCCCTTGGGGGAGGGGGTTCATGTAGCCCAGATTGGTCCTCAACTCACTGTGTAGATTACAATGACCTTGAACGTCTGACCCTTCTGGGTTCACCTGAGATTATAGATGTGTTCCACCATGCTTGCTTTTGTCTTCGCAGCTTATGATCGTTGTAGCGCTCCAGTACATATTGAGAGAAATGTATGCGTTCTGTCTCAGAATGGATACGCCATAAGCGGCCTTTGGGTCCTCAAGGAGATGGTGTATGGCCACCGAAGGAAAAGATACCTAGTTCACTCAGCACCTCACGCCCATGTCCTTGGGGTCCCTTTGGAGAAGTTCTGAGCCTAACCTGGAATCCCACCTGATAGACACAAACACATCCCTTCAGGATTAGTGGCTCTGAACCGTTCAAGGGGGGCATTTCTCCAGGACCCCTGCAGCTCCGCTGGTGGTCTGTTTCTGACTGCTGTCAGCTACTAAACATATCAAGTTCTCCGTTTCTTCAACCCTCTACTCCCACCTCCCCACCCCTTCTCTGCTCTCCCTCACTCCCAACCCATCCAACCCCCCTCTGGCTCACCCTCAACCCTGCCCCAGGAGCTTCCCACAATACCTTTTCCTTTGAACCATTTGAGCTGAAATCTGCTTGCTGATGCCCACCCCCCTGACGAATTTATAGGTAGGTCCTTAGAAAACCCAAGCAGTTCTGGGTAGTGGTGGCGCATACCTTTAACTCAGCACTCAGGAGGCAAAGGCAGGCAGATCTCTGTGAGTTCCAGGCCAGCCTGGTCTACAGAGTGAGTTCCAGGACAGTTAGAGATACACAGAGAAACCTTGTCTTCACCTCCCCAGACCCAAACACTTCTATATCAGACAGGTTGTCCTGTCCTGTTCTTTCTTTCTTTCTTTCTTTCTTTCTTTCTTTCTTTCTTTCTTTCTTCCTCTTTCTTTCTTTCTTTCCTCCTCTCTCTCTCTCTCTCTCTCTCTCTCTCTCTCTCTCTCTCTCTCTCTTATGTTACAACTTGACACAAGATAGAGTTATCTGGGAAGAGGACCTCAGTTGAGAAAATGTTACCATCAGCTTGCCTGGAGGCAAGTCTGTAATATATTCTTTTTTATTAAAGATTGATGTGGAAGGGCCCAGCTTACTGGGACCATGCTGCCCTGGAGCAGGTGTCCTGGGCCATATAGGAAAACAGACCAAGTAGGGAACAAGCCAGTTCTTCCATGGCCTCTGCTTCAGTTCCTGCCTCCAGCTTCCTGCCAGTTCCTGCCAGGACTTCTTGTGATGGGGAAGAGCCAGCAAAATAAACCCTTTCCTCCCCAAGCTGCTTTTGGTCATGGTGTTTCGTCATGTAGGCACCCTAACCAAGACTCAGGCTTTAAATTTAAATGCTTTCAGGAATGTTAAGACATTATCTAAATGCATTGTTTACTATAAAGTTATGATTGCAGATTCCTTCCCGCAGTGTGGAAGGGTAGGTTTCTCACTGAGCTGTAGAAACTGTAGACTGTCAAGGTCGCAGAGCCCTGGGTTTAAGGTCCTGTGAGACAGTTTTGTGTTCAACTACAAACATCCACAGGCTGGGCCATACTGAGGAGGCTGCTTTGCCACTTTATTCTTTGGCTTTTTTTCCCGACAAACCCGAATCTGGCTAAGAGCAGTCCATGCTCCTCCGGGGGATGTTGAAAGTGAAGCCATAAGTGAGAAAGGTCTTCACGAAGTGCTCAGATGGGCTGGCCAGTGGCCAATGTGGCCAGAGGGACAACCATTCTATATTCTAAGGATCCAAGGCATCTTCCAAGGGCAACGGGGGGGGGGGGGGGGGCTGGATGGGCAAACAAGGAAACTGGCGGCTGCGGGGGAGGGGGTGTCCAGACACCCAGAGAGGCAATGAAGAATCAGCCGAGATGACTTTTTATCCTCACCCCGGCTTTTCTCCTCCTTTCCCTCACATATTTACTTAGACGAGAAAGAATGAGCACTTTGAAGTGTCAGTTAAAGCCTTGAACAAATGAAGTTAGTGCTCGAAAGCCAGAAAGACATTCCGGTAGGAGGCAGGTAATGCGGGGGCGGGGGGGACTGGGCAGACTCTGTCAGAGTCCGGTTATATTTCCGATTCGTTACTGCACACTGACCGGTTCCCTTGGACAAGTTACTTAACGATACTTTCTTGAACTGACACCTGGGAATGAGAGCCACCTCAAATGTTTGCTGTGAAGATTACAGGAGACAGTATCTGTTGTTTTCCTTAAGATTCAAGACACCGGGGCTTAATCCCTGTTCTTAGCATCTTACTCCAGGCCCTTCCTAACTGCGTGCCCCCGGGGATGTCTTCCCACGTAGGCGCCGGCGAACTGGGTTTAGGTAAGGTAAAATACAGGCATCCACTGAACGAAGGGAGGCCAATCCCGGGGCAGCACTGGGGCGCAGCTATGCCTCCGGTGTCACAGGACTGAAATGTGGCCTAGGCTGTGGAACGTAGGTCTCCAGGAAGGCAGGAAGGCTCGGGAAACCAGCACACGTTCGGGAGCAGGGCCAGGCTGGGATCAAAGCTCTCGCTGGCAGGCCGGGGCGCACCAAAGGGAGGCCGGCGACTTGCATCAGCACAGATTCCGTGATGCTCTGCAGACGTCTGGGGGCTGCTGGGCTTTACGGGAAGCCACAAGAAAGGAAAGGGCCGGGGAAGCGGGTCCGGGCGGGGGCGGGCGAGGGCGCGAGGTTGCGCTGGCCCGAAGGCGCGCTCCCGGCGGCGCCTGCTGGTGGCTGGGCGAGCCCGGGACGGCGGAGGCCTTGGAGGAAGCTCCTGTTCCCCTTCCCCCGCCTGCTCCCCCCGCTCCGCCCCGCGTTACTGGAAGGACTGTGTGGGAGAGACCCAGAAGCACACGACTATTGAGTGCGGGCTGGGGTGGGGGGGCTGGACAGCCGGTGAAGCTCAAAGGAAAACCAAAAGTGTGTCTATTCGTGCTGGTGTGACACGCGGCTCCTCGTGTAGGCCCCTAAGCACCCTGGCCGCGCCCCCAGTTGCTCACCTCCCCCCACCAAGATTTCTCAAGGGCGATCGAGGGCCCGCACAGCACAGGGTGAGGCGAGTGGGAAAGTGTCACGATTTTTTCTGTGCCCTGCCCCCGTCCCCACCCCCAGTTTCTGGGGTTTGCTGCTGCTGCTGGGGAAGGGCTGATCCGTTTTGCGTCAAAGGGCTGCATTTACTCAGTCCTGCTGAGAGAGGCGCGTAAACACCCAGGCATGCCAAGACGCAGGGATGAAGGAAAAAAAAAGGGCGGGGGGAGCCAGGCACCCACGACTGGTGCGTGCGTGTATGCCTGTCCTACACCCCACTCGCGGGCCTGCAGAGCTGCACTCTGCCTAGAGAGCAGCTGCAGAAAAGCGAGGAGTCTGGCCACTCCGGTTCACCACGCGCGCAAGTCCTTGGGGATGGAGCTCAGGACAGAAAGTGTTTTATAACTGTAAACAATGACCCCGAGTATTGTTTGGGATTACCGTATCTTGGGGCCCTTGGGGCGGCCAGATGCCGCCAGCCGTCCCGGAAACGCCAGGGCTTTATATAGAGCCTCGGGAAAGCTTCGAGTTCCCGGTTCTTATTTTTCTTTCCTTAGTAACGCCCCCACTTCACAGATAAGGAAACTGAGGACTTAGATATTATATAGCAGATGCGTAGCGCTTCAAACTTTTCAGTGAACCCCCAACAACTCATTTTCCTATCCACTCCTGACAAAGATCTTTAGGATACAGATGCGCTGCCTAAGGATGGTTAAAAACCGGGCGTAGGTTTCACACTTTTATCCCAGCACTCGGGAGGTGGAGGCTTACCTCTGACATATACCGAGTTCGGGGGCAGCCTGTGCTACCTGAGACCCTGCATCAAAAGACAGTTCTTCAACTCCTGGTTCAACGCTTAGCTTATCGGTACACACTGTACCTTCTCTAAGGATGATTGGAGATCCGGAGCAGACAAGAGATTTAGAAGGTCGTCTGATCCAAACCTTTCATTACAGAGAAGGAAACTGAGACTCTAGACTCGCCCAAGATCTCACAGCTCATAAATAGCATGGCCAGGCGTTCATACTCCAAGTCCTGCGCTCTTTACCCTGCGCACCACCCCACCCACCAAGGCGGGAAGAGCCAGGAGTCCGGCCACGCGTGCTCTGAACTTTGTTTCAAAACAGCTCAAGGCAACTTGGGGCACACCTCTCGGTCCCCAGTTTTGTTTGCTTGTTTGAACAGCTTGGTTTGCTTTTAAGGCCTGGTTACTGCTATTAGATGCTTCCTAATCGTCTAGCGCAGAGGACTCCCGAAATGTCTCCCTAGCTAATTTCATCTTCAATACTAATTCTTGCAAATTAATTGGAAGGCCAAAACCAAAATACTCCTCCCCCCCCCCCAAAAAAAAAAACAAGCAAACACACATACAAAAGGGAAGCAGTGGGCAGCCAGGCTCCGAGGGGGGAAATGGGCAGGCCAGCCCCGCCTGGCGGCGCCATGCCGCACCCCACCAAGACCCGGCCGCAGGGCGGCGCGGGTGCCTGGTGCGTCCAGGACGCCCGCTGCACCGGGCGGCGCCACCGAGGGTGCGGACGACTGCGCACGGCCGCGCCCTCCCCGCGAGCGGCTCTGCGCGCCGGGCTCTCGGCCTCGCGGTGGCGCCGCACTGAGCCACCTGTCTCGTCTTTTGGGCTGTTTTCTAAAACCCCGAGCCCGTGCCCGCGCGGCCGCTTTCGGGGCCCCGCCCCGCGCCCCTTCCTTTTGGGGTGGGGATGGGGAGGAGGGGGAGGCCGCGGCGCGCTAGGGAGCGGGCAAGGGAATCCCTCTCCCTCCACGTCACCCGAAAGCGAGGAAACCCGCACTCGCGTCCTCTAACGCAAATGACCATCTTTGGCAACGTGCGCCAATGGAACAGACCAAGGGCGCTGCGCCCCGGGGGTGGGGTGGAGGGGTGGAGAAGATTCCAAGGACCCGAGCGGCCTCGACGCCCCTCTAGTGCGAGGGCCAAGCGTTCCCACCCGCACCACCGCCCGCCTTCCTTGCGCGGGGTGTGTGGCTGGCGTCAGCACCACCGCGAGCAGAGCCGGGAGGGGAGCGAGGCGCCCGCCTCCTCCCCTCCCGCGCCTCTTCCTCCTCCTCCTCGCCCCGGCCTCCTCCCCCGCCGCCTCGAGCGCTCCTCCCAGCAAGGTGGAGTCTAGAGTTGACGTGAGTCGATCCACATGGTGTGGGGCTGAATAAAGAGTGTGGAGTTGAACTCGTGCCATTGTAGTGACTCATCTCGGGCAGAGCGCAGGGGCTCAGAGCGAGACAGCGAGCGGCGCTCGGCAGGGACAGAGCGAGCGAGCGATCGAGAGAAAGGGGGAGAGAGAGAGAGGGAGGGCGAAGCGAGGAGAGACGCGCGAGGCCGGCCCGTCCCGAGCGGACACGGGGTGCAGGTCACTGCGGCGCGGAGCCACGTCCCTCTCAGCACCGCTCAGCCTGGAACCCCACGAGCACTGTCCCGCCGGCGCGATCAGGGCTGCTGGACCGGCGCTCGCTGCCTTGTCCTAAGTCAAGTGTCCGTGTCGCCGGCAAACTCAGGCGGCGAGTTGGCCACAGGAAGTTTATTCTCTGGCTCCTTTTCTAAAAGGAGGAAACAGAAGTTTCTCCCAACCGGCAGCTTTTCTTTTTCTCCTTTTTGGCGCCCTGTGAGATTGGGAAGAGAGTCCCCCAGAGCTGCCAAGCGACACCCGCTGGGCTCCTAGTCTTTTTGCGTTGCCCATTTTTCTCCAGCCCGTGGGTCCCGGCGGAGCTCCGGCTGCGTGCGGGGGCGGAAGGGCGCGCGCAGGGGAGGGACCGAGGGACGCGCCGACTTTTTAGAGGGAGGGACCCGGTGGACAACCGGTTCCGCGGAGCTTGCAGAGCAGAAACGAAGTGCGGTGCGCGGCGATCGGGAGGTCACTTCCCGAGTGTCGCCGCCTCCCTGTCTGCCTCGGTTGGGGACAGCCCCGGAGCGAAGAGCCCAGTCCGCCGCGGGGCCAGTGGACCAGCGAGCGCGCAGCAGACTGTGCGCGGCCGCGGCGAGGGCGGGGAAGAAAACCACCCTGTTTCCTCACCGGCCCCCACCGCGGATCATGTACCAGGATTATCCCGGGAACTTTGACACCTCGTCCCGGGGCAGCAGCGGCTCTCCTGCGCACGCCGAGTCCTACTCCAGTGGTGGCGGCGGTCAGCAGGTACGTGAGGGCCCGGGTGCACCTGGCAGCGCGGGCATACTTTTCTCTCCCACTGCCTGCACCCCCAACCTCCGTCTTTACCCTTTCTTGGCTGGGCTGGAAAAAATAGTTAGGGACCTCGTTGTTAAGTTGTGGGGTTTTGTTCTGCCCCACTCACCCCACCACTTTTTATTTTAAACAAGGGGAGAGTGGGCTTGAAGAGTCAATAACATCCCTCCGCACCCCCCCCCTCCGCTCCTCTTTATTTTTCAGAAAAGATTCTGGAATTGCAGCCCCCCTCTTGGAAGCCTGTTGCCTCCTTCCGAGCTCTCTCCCCTCCCTTCCCTCCTTCCCCTTTCTCGGTGGTGGATAGGCTAGGAAATCTTTGCACTCCCAAAGCCCCTCCCAACCGTGAAAGACCCTATAACGAAGGCCTTTTAGCCCTTCCTTCTTTAGTTTTCCTTCAGTCTTAGCTATTTTCTGAAAAGGGTTGGGAACTCAGAAATACGGTTGGGCTCCTTCAAATGATCCGGAGGGAGGGCTAGGGTTGCCTCTGGGAATCAGGTGCGAAGGTCAGGAAGGAAGAAGCTGGCTTTGATTGGCTCTTGACACCTCTTGTGCCCCCCCCAGCTTCCGGTGAGGGTTGGGCAGGAGCTGTACTGTCCGGAGAGCAGAACCTTGAGGGGCTTGGGGGTACCTGGGGCAAAGAAGTTGGCAGAGAGAAGCGGGAGAAAGAGACATCCCTTGGTTTCAGAAGTAGAAAAACAACTTTGTAAAGCAGGCAGACTGGTTTCCGTTGGAGAGATTGTGCCTGTAATCTGCGTGTCTATAGGTACCAAACAGGCACGGGGGGGGGGGGGAGTGTGCTGGCGCGGTTCCTGACTTGTGTAGCGCTGTCTTGTGAGAGAAGCTCGTGAACTCACAAGGTCCTCTGCCGCCTGAAGCCCACCGGAGTTCCTAGCCAAGTTGGTGGCAGTGTGAGTTACTCTCATGGTTATGGCCTTGGTTTTGGCCTTCAGCAATCAACCCGATTTGGAGTGTGTGTGTGGTGGGCACTTCCAGGAAGAGATGGACTGAGCTGGGAAATATAATAAAAACACGTCTTTCTTTGTAATCTGAAAAAGAGGGGCACCGCTCTTAAAGTACTGTTCCATGTCTGGTGAGTCCCTCCAAATGGCTTTTCTTTGTATTCTCTCTAACCCCTCCATACCCGCTAAGCACCCACTGTAGAGAGTCTGGTCTGCTCAAGGAGGGGGCAGTCAATGGACCCTTACTGTCGAAGTAATGAGTTTTAAATCTTATCTGAAAAGTCATTGATTATGTTTGCATTCCAGCCCAGGGGTGATTTGTGTTGAACCCAAACATCATTTATCAATGGGTCAGAGTCATTTATACCTGTGTCCCCCCCCCCCCACTTTCCAATTCAATAACCTCACCCCACCTCCCTCTCCTTCACCAGTCAGCATAGGAGCTTTGCACTTCTTCTGTTTCTTTCACTAAATGAGATTGAGACTGTGACCTGACACAGTGCCACCTCCCTACCTGGCGCTTCCCTCAGCTTGCAGGGCCTGGATGGGAAGTCTGATCGGACATCAGTGCCCCGGCTGAATATCTGTGTCACTAGGGCTTTGAGCCCAGGATATGAGCAGAGGCAATTCCTTGTTTTGGAAGCAAATCAGACAGGAAACCAAAGCTCGGACGAAGGAAGAGAGCTCCGTCCAGCAGTGTGTAATGGGGCCTCATTACCGAAGCAAAAAGCAGCTGTTAGCTAATTTCTAGCATGCTGTAACACATGCGGATTTTGCAATTAGCAACCACCAATGCATGGGATTCTCAGGTTCCTGTACCCATTCTGCTCAGTAGCATGAGTAAGAAGTCAGTCTCTCAACCTAGAGGGATTGGCAAGGTGACGCCGCTTTGGCCAAGGTTCACCGTGGCACTCCTTGCTGATGTGGGGGGTGGGAGATGAGGAGCAGAGGTTGGTCCCCACTGTTGGTTTCCCTCGACTCTGTGGTCCCAATGATAGGCTTCAGCTTTTGTTACTTTCCAAGTCTGTGCTAGGACCCCACCCCGATCTGGGCTCAAGGTAACTTTATTACACACCAGATAAAGTCTGTAATCACCGATTCTCTCAACCACCTTCCGGCAGTTAGTGACCGGACCTTCCTCCTTTATGGCATTATGATGGACTGATCATTGTGAGATGTTCCTGGGTTTCTCTTGAGCAAGTGGGTATGATTTTCCACCCTGGTCTCCTTGTTTGTGAGTTCCTCTGTTCCCCATAAATAAATGTGCTGTTTAACCAGTCCCAAATGCCCCCCACCCTCCCCCCGCTGCATAACGCCTGGTCTTAGCGCTGAGTTCCACTGACTTGTGGGGTGGGAGGCAGGTATACTCCTTGTTAAAACCTCTGCTTGTGTATATGGCAGGGACTGGAGACATGTAAAGTAGTTCCTGTTGCAGCTATAATCTCAATCTCAAAGGTTAATCACTGGCAATTTAATTTTCTTGGAGATAGTTGTATATACCTTCCCATCCTGGAGCTGGCTTTGTTGTTGTTTTCTTTCTCCTGGCTTTCCTGGGATAACACCTTCAGATATATGCCTTGCCTTGCTCCTTGGCTGTTACGGTTTCAGGGCCCTGGCATTACGCAATCCAGCCAGTTACACAAACAGAGGTCATTTCATAACTTGTTTTCATCAGCCAGGCCCCCTTTACATGAGAAAAACAAAAACAAGACACAGAACTTTTCCAAAACTGCTGTTTCTAGATGGCCTGTGAGAGGAAGTCCACGATATTTTTTTTAGGAATCAAGGAACATTAGACCTGCTTTTTTTTTTTTTTCCCTCTGCCACATTCTCCCAACAGGACACACACACACACGGACACACACGGACACCCGCGCACACACACTTCCCCAGAGTGAACTTTGCCAACTGTACCAGGCTGGGACATTCCTTGCATCAAACAACTTTTACCAGAAATGACTGTGATTTCCCAAGTCGGCCTCAACCATACCTCTCTAGTGCCCCCTACAGGACATTTTTGGAAGTGCGGTCTTGGGAATGTATTTTTCCAGTCTCAGGGTGTGAAACTTGGTTAGTTTTCCAAATTCTTAGAATTTTTCATTTTATTTAAGGCAAATAAGGGCCATGTATTTAGCTATAGCTAACTATAAACAGTTTGAATTAAAAGTGAAGGTTTTTTTTTTTAAAAGAAAAGGATGCTTTGTTATTTTTAAGTGACCCCTGGTTGAAAAGTGAGTTCACTAGGGTGCCCCTCCACAGTGTTATTTTCTTGAAGCACTTTGTGGGTTCACGCTGGGAGAGTGGAAGATGCAAATTAAGGGTCTTCTGCTTTTTCTCTTTTTTGCTTTTTGTTTTTCCTGGACCTTCCAGATGTTGTAGATTAGGATCAAGCTGAGAGCTATCCCAGGAATGTATCTGTCCCCCCGATTCTTGCTGGTGGACGGACGTGCGCTTGGCTTTTCATCACCGTCGGGTGAAATAGCAGCCATGAACTGCCGGAGAGTGGCGGCTGAATTTTCCTTCCCAAAACCCAGAGAGCATTTCCATGATCGCACTTCTGCCTGTCTTAGTATTCAAGGTGAATATACAATTTGAGATCTTGGCGGTTTGAGTGTGTGTCTTCCTGCACACACACAGAGCTACCCATCGAAGTCACTCCGCACTGCTGTCTCCTCCATCCTTGCTGCTCCTGGGGGCTGTGCGCTTCATTGAGCACTGAGGCTGCTGGACTCAAAGGCTTTGCGACAACTGCTCTTTTGGAATTTTTTAAAAATTGTTTTTAGCGTATTTAGACAATTCTTTCTGCTAACTCACCTTTCCTTGAAAGGTGAATTTGATATTTGAAAAGTACCAAAAGGTCTTTGGAATTAAGTCTTAGTATAGAATCTCAGTGGACAAACTGGTCCAGCATAAGTGAGACCCCAAGTCGTGTTGGTCTCGATCATCCGTGTCTCCAGGATCCCCAGTTCAAAGCCCACAAAAATGTCCCCTTGCTGGCACGGCCTCTCCGCTATTGATGCCTTGGACACCTTTTTCTTTGTGAAACAGAAATAAGATACTGATGGTGAGAATGAAAGAAGCCAACTTTCTGGTTTGTGTGTTGAAAGGAAAAAAAATAGGTTCACTGCTGAATCTTCTGAATGGATAAATCGCATCTCTCGCAGGCGGAGCTCTGCATTCAAGGCCAGCCTGAGCCCAACTCTGGTCCTATTAGCTGCAGAGGATAGAGGATCAATGATATTAGGAAAAGGTTCCTGAGTGAATCCTCCAGTGTTCAGGCGTGGGGCTTTTACCAGAAAGAACAAAGGATCCAGGACATCTAGGAGTAGCTCCGCAGCCACCTCTGCCTATCTTTTCTCTCTGTTCCTTGCTTTCCTTCACTGTGGACATGAGGTACCACAGGCTGCACTGCTTCTCTCAAGTGGAGCTGGTAAAGAGACTGGTGCAGTAACCTGTGATACATTTGTATGGTGGAAAAGTCTGGAAATTGTGAGTTATTGGTAGCATTTCCATCGTGACATAAATGGCATTTCCTCAGCGGAGAGAGGTCAGAGGTCAAGGTGATGGCCAGTGTAGATGCTGTACGATAGGCTTTGGAAGGCACCCTGTGTTCAGTAAACATAACACTTGCTTGATGTTGGTGCTGCGCCTCATTAGGTTGCTATGAATAAGTGTGGCTAGAACATTCGGCATTTCCCTTCCTCTCTCCAAAGCCAGTCTTCTGGGGTGTTGTGATTTCCTTTTCCTATGTTGAGGATGTAGAAAAGGAGAAAGGCCAGTTTCATCCTAGATGAAAGTCTGCCTTACTGATGGAGCAGGTCATAGGCTCCAAAGGTTCATGTCGTGCATGACAGGGGTACCAATAAGGATCAATACGAGAAGGACTGACCAGGAACTCCAAGCTTGACTTCTATCTAAACACCATGTCTGCCTAGCTCGGGACTCAGGAAGGGGCTCCATCTACACCTTTGGGGATGGTGTTCAGAGCTCTTGTTCTGTGTGACTCTTCTGAACCCAGGGTCCTTTTGTTGAGTCCCAAAAGACTATTCTCCAAGTCAGCAGCGGCAGGGCTGTGACAGTTCTCTGGCCCATTGAGTTGATCTCTGATTGACTTAACTCGTACGCACTGAGCATCCCATTGCTCCCTACGCACAGAATGCTCCCGAGTGACACCGAAGACTACAACAAAGCTTGTAAGGATTTGCATGTTTGCGCAGGGTCTGGAGATCCAAGCCGTGGAGTGTGGTCCGTCCCCTTGGCTCCTTGGCTTAGAGGGGTCATCTCTGTCTGTTTCTGTCATTTGTTTGTTTGTCGCTGACCTCTTTCCTCTCTTTTGTTTCCTCTGACCTGAGCCTAGGAGAAACTGTCTATAAGCGATGCTGCACGAAGCTCAGGAGTGCCAGCTTGCTCATATTCTCTTTGCATGCTGCCCTCTCCAGTGGTGGACAGAGCTGGAACACAGAGGCTGTGACCCAGAAAGCTTCCAAGTGGTTGCTGTCCGGCTCCTTAGAGCAAACCTTGCCAGATTCAGCTCTAGGAGGTCTGTGGGGGCCATTTGTCCTTTTATAGGCATTCATCCACAAGTTGACAGGGAGACACTTTTTTTTTTTTAAGTACTTGGGTGTTCTGCCAGGCGGGAATGCCATATAGCCACCCAGCATCTTCCATCAGTCCTGTCCCCAAAGGAAGGACTTTCCAGGAACTTATAGAGCCCCAAGAGAACTTGGTCCCTTGTTACATCTTCCACCCATCCCGTCTGTACCAGCCTGTACCTGGCCACTCTCACAGCATTGCCCTCATTCCTACGGCTGGAAAGCTGTCTTGGTTTCTTTCTCTTCAGTGTGAACTCCTTCAGTGGGAACCATGACCCCATGCCTCCTTTAAGGACACTTGGTCTATTGGCACAGGAGAATATCGGGCTGACTTCTGAGACCACAGGCTTCAAGCCCATCTCCCCCTTCTTACCCAGTGTCACTTTCTGAATAACATGTTTGGAGTCGAGACAAAAACATCTGCCAGAGCTAATTGAAACTTTTGTGCGTCTCTCCAAGAGGCTCCTTTGGAGACAAAAGCCTTCTTTATCGGGCCTCAGTCCCCTCTGGGGACAGGACATTGTTTTCCTTGCAGTTTGGAGCCAGTGTGTTATCCATATGGCTTTACCTCTGTCTGAAACAAGGTGTACATGCGATTCAGAGGCAGTCATTACCTCCTGCCTTGTTTTTATTGCCACCTTGTTTTGTCTAGACCAAGCCATCGCTGCAAGGAATCTGGCTGGAGTCTGCCAGGAAGCTCTGTGTGTGTGTGTGTGTGTGTGTGTGTGTGTGTGTGTGTGTGAGCTAGGGGGCCCGAGAGGGGCCGGTCCGGGTGGCACCTGCCCATCCCTAAGGAATCTCAGTCTTCCAGCTGGCTTTGGGTTTTCTGCTTCCTTCCCCAAGCCTAAAACAAACCTGCTGTTGTTCTTTAGAATGAGCATGTTTCTTAGATAATTTCCTGAAAAGAACCGACAGCTGCCCCCAACGAGGTGGTCACATTAGGCCCTTACACTTGGGTGCTTCAGCTTTGCTTCTGTCTGAGGACCTGTCTCGCGGGGAGAGAAATGGAATACAAAATTTGGGTGCTTCCAAAAGTAGAAGCTGGCAAGTCTCCCAAGAGCTAGCCTGTGCAATATACACAGACCTACATTATGGGGGTGACGTGATGCTGACGGTGGTGGCGGCGATGGTGATGGTTTGTATTGCCTTCCATTTGTTTGGGGCAATGTTTTTCTACCCTGGTTGCGTATTATAATAAAATCTCCTTGGAGTTCGAAAAAGTACCTGTAGTTGAACTCCACCCCTGACCAATTATTTCCGACTCTAATGACGATGCTTCGACGGTGGTGATTTTTACAAGCTCCTCGGAATATTCTTAGGCAGGGCTGAGAACCCCTTGATTGCCTTGCAGCCTGTGATTACAGTCGCTGTGACTTATATCCTGGTAACAATGCAGGAAGTTCAAAATCAATATGTTTGCTTTTGTCCCAGGATTGGGTCCTCAGGGATGGGCTCAGAGCAGAGTTGTTCAAACCAGGCCTCAGACCTGGACCTCAGGACACCAAGCAAAGTCTCTATGCCTCCCCCAGTAGCCCAGAGAAAATTCACTGTCTGAACCTCAGTGCTCCTGCACACACTTAGCCATGCCCACTGTTTGTGACACACTTCTACCTTCTTATAATCAGCTCCAGACACACACTTTCTCCATTTCAAGACATTCTAACCTGCTTTCCACACACCTGACCACACGAAATGCCCCGCTCCCTCCTGCCCATGGTACTAGGGACTGAATGTGGGTCCTCGTGCCCATGGTACTAGGGACTGAACGTGGGTCCTCGTGCTAAATAAATGCTCTAGTCCTTTTTCTGTTTTGAGACGGGGTCTCACTGAGGTGCCCAGGCTGGCCTTGAATTCATTTTGTAGCTCAGGCTTGCCTTAGATCTTACTTATTTTGGGGGTAAGGGTTAGTTTTTTGAGACAGGGTTTCTCTGTGCAGCCCTGGTCATCCTGGAACTCGCTCTGTAGACCAGGCTGGCCTCAAACTCAGAGATCTGGCTGCCTCTACCTCTTGAGTGCTGGGGTTACAGGCATGCACCATTGCCCGGCTGGCCTTGGATCTTTTGTTTGTTTGTTTGTTTTGTTTTGTTTTGTTTTGTTTTTCTGCTTCAACTTTCTTGAAGAGCTGGCATTTAGAATCATGAACCACCAAGCCTGGCATACCTGTTTCTCTTCGGTCAACTCCTGGTTTAAAACCAAAACCAACCCTACTTCCCTTTGCCTTCAGTGGTATAACTCTGAAACTGGCTAGATTGACTAGAAGCCATTGTCCTGAGCCACCTCCCTGATAAAATCCCACAATCCATCGCGCAGGAGAGCCTTCATGCACTGGAGCAATCTGGGAAGTGAGGCAGTGGCATTCTACCACAGGGCCTGGAGTCAGGTGGGTGGCAGGATCAGCTCGGCCAGATGCAGTGTGGGGTCTGTAGGCTTCTCTTTCTTTTCACACTTGCGATGTTATCAGCAGGGGTACAGACAACAGAGGTGGCTTGTTGCTTGGTTGCTTTAACTAGACCAGTTGGGGGCTACTATAGTGCCTGGGCAAATGATAGCAGGGTTTCCTTTTGGGTGGAACCAATCTATTAGACCTCCTTCGTGAGAGGCGGGGCCTGAAAGGGCCCTCGGCACTGAGTGGACTCAAGCATTTGAGGAAGAAAGAAGGCTAGAGAAATGTCTGTGGTGGAGGAGCCTCAACAACCAAGATAGTTCAACAAGTCTCAGTCATTCTGAGCTGGGTTTGAACTCTGATCCCACTGCTTAGCAACAATATGGCCTTAAATAAGTGGCTTGGAGTCTCTCGGCCTGTTTCTGCCTCTGAGATGAAGATAATATGGTACTTACCTCGGAGGGAGAATTAATCGGGTAATCTAGGCAAGACATTAGCATGGTGTTGTGCGTTGTGTAAGTGGTAGCTATTATGACTGGCATCATTTTCCCCGTGAGATGTTCTTTCGAACGCAGATCATCTGAGGGTGGGCTTTTGACCGGGTCCGTAGACAGCCTTCTCCTGAAATGCTGGAAATGGGAGGGGCTTCCCTTTTGGCCTCTCTTACTTTTCAGGAGCTGTCCTGGAGAAGGCTCGAGGCCAGCTGTAGCCATTCTGGTGGGAGGGAAGATGTTCTAGAGAGACACTTGTGCCCCTCCCTTTGGTCATCGGACCCTTGAAACAATGGTCACCAAGAAACTGGATTTGTGTTGACTCCCTGGAAGGCTCTCTACCCAGAATGACAACCTGTCAGAGCATCTCGCAGGACAGACTGGAGACGGTGATGAGGACAGGACCACATCTTGACAAAGGCTACGTGCCTCTTGCCCTCTATTTAAACTTCAATCTTGTGTCCGGACTCTGTAGACAGGTTGGGGAGTCATTGGGCCTCTGTGCCCCTTCTCTTAATATGGTCTCATTGACTAAATCTCCCTTTTCTGTTTTCCTCGATTACTGTTTACTTGGCCTACTGGCGAGGGGTGTGGAGCCTGGCTAGTTAGGGCTGTAGGGCCCAGGCTCTGAGCCTAACAGTAATGCGGTAGCTGAGAGGCCTGATGTGTGGTGCTTTGATGTTTGGTCTTGTTGGGTTTGAAACAGACCGTTTCCCGCAGCTCACTGAGCTCTGAATCTTGAACCTCTGAGCTGGCAGCACCAACGTTTTCCCGCAGACACATCTGTGAGCCCAGGTAGATAGATATGTCGATGGTAGTGACAGGCACAGTGCGTCTGCCCCAAGCAAGATGCCAGTGAAGGCAAAGAAGGAGGGTCGAAGACAGAAAGAGGAACTCTGGTTACAAAGTCAGACCCATGGGCTTCAGTCCCACTCCCTGATAGTAGACTCTAATGAACAGCAGAAGTTTCAGCCTTCTCGACTTGACCTTGATCTTCCAGGCATATAGGATCATCATGAACTTCCTTTGAAAGTGACAAAGAGCAGACACAATATACTTGTAGTGGTCTCTCTTGATCTAGTGCTGTGTAAATCTCTAAGAAATGTGTCCTGAGCCAGTACCCTGGGGAATAATTGGTAGGTGACTCAGAGGCCCCAGGAGGCCAAGGCGAAACATCCTGTAGATAGCCTGGAGGGCTGTAGGGTGACTGTGAGTGGCTCAGCCTCACGTGTGTCCTGGAAGTCACTTGGGACGTGGTTGCATCCTCCCGGAGCCCCTGCGAATGGAGTCTTCAGGACTCCAGGCAGGGAACAGGTCTGACACATAGACCAGGGATGGGTAAGATCGGCTTTTTGTCTATGTGGGACTTGTCCAGGGAAGCCCACCTGGGTTCTGACCTTGCCATCAACCCTTAACCCCGAAGTCTGTAGGTTTTGACCTTGGCTCTGGCTCAGCTCGTCCTAGTCTGTTGTCCCTCGGCTCAGCGTCATGTCTTTCTCCTTGTTTCAGAAGTTCCGGGTAGATATGCCTGGCTCGGGCAGTGCCTTCATCCCCACCATCAACGCCATCACCACCAGCCAGGACCTGCAGTGGATGGTCCAGCCCACAGTGATTACCTCCATGTCCAACCCTTATCCACGCTCACACCCCTACAGCCCCCTGCCAGGCCTGGCTTCAGTCCCTGGGCACATGGCTCTCCCCAGACCCGGCGTGATCAAGACCATTGGTACCACCGTGGGCCGCAGAAGGAGAGATGAGCAGGTATGCCCCTAGCTAGTGGAGAAGAACCACGTTGGTAGCTGGGGGAGGGCAGGCCTCACGAACACTCCCTCACTGGGCTGGTGCTTGGGGGAGTTCTTGAGTTGGGGAACACTTAGTGAGTATAAACTCAGTGAATGTGAGCTGTCATGGCTCCTACAGTAGTGCCCTGCCCCGGTCCCGAGTGGAAGCCACTAGGTGAGAGCCACAGGGCAGGGCTATGAGCACCATGTGTCCAGACCTTTACATCAAAGCTGCCGTCCTCTTCTGGTTCCTGGAATGTGTGTTCCGGAAGTATCGTGACCTGGGCCCGAGTAGTCCGTTCAGCTATTGGGGGAGATAGAGGTCACACATCAGGCTCCACTTGTTTTGCCTCCTCTGGAGGCTCAGCTTTGAGAGAGAACTGACTTGGAAGGAAGGATGCAGGCTTTCGAAGATCTCATCTGTCTCCCATCACAGTGCCCCTCCCACGAGGCCGTGCCTCTGTGAACCTAGAGAAGGGAGCCCTTCAGCAGTGTGTGTTCCTTTTTAGATGAAATGTGAATCGGAGAGAGCCTTGTTAGCCATGGAGCCTTTACTCCGGCTCCTGCCTGTTTCTACTCCGGGATCTCCAGGGTCCCCATGGTCCACCATATCCTAGCACCTTTAACAGGGCATAGTGCTGGACCCAGAGCCAGTAGTCCCAAGAGTGCCCTGAGTTACAGGACTCCCACCCCAAGGACCTGGAAGCTTCCCCAGGAACTGTGTTAATCTGAAGACAAAAGAACTTCATGACCAATAGGTGTTAACATTGGGGCCACAGTACAGAGCTGGGGGGGGGGGGCTGTGTGTTGTAGACACTGAGGGACAGTTGCCTGCCTTTGGGGAGCTAGTGGCCCCTTCTGGGGGCTTCCAGTAGTCACAGGTTACAGGTATTGTAGTAGTGACCACACTGTTCTTTGTAATTGAGCTCCCAACGCTGTATCCATGTTGCAAAGCTTCATCGCCAGATTGTTTCGGGATATAAATATAAAAATATAATCTATAATATATGTAACTATATAAATATAAAAACAATGCTAAGTGGCATCCAGGCTCCTGTGGGCTGGCATTGCAGCATGGCGTGTCCCACATTTTTTTGTCCACTGGTCCTACTTCACACTGCATTCAGAAGTTTACACCCGGGGGGAGGGGGGACCTTGAGGAGGGTGCCTCCGAATTTTCCCCCTGAACCTAGCTCGTAGATGAGATCTAGAAGGAAGGGGCCTGCCCAGAGACTGGGATCTACCACCTTGACCTTCAGTTGGATGTTTTTGATACCACACCACCTCGGTGTGCTTCAAGATCAACTGTCTGGAGACATCCTTCCTCTTGTGGTAGGGAGGGAGAGAGCCGATCACTCAGGAGCTCAGAGGACTGCTAACCACATCACACTGTTTTCTGTGGCGGCCTCATGGTAGAACCTTGGCTCTTGGGGTTCCTGACTTTAGTGCTTTCTCTGTGGCTTATTTCCACCCCCTCCTCCCTCTCTACCCCAAGGCTTGTCCCAGGAGTCAGCTTGGCCTCCTGGCCTCCTCCAGAGCCTGCCCAGAAGGCTCCTCTGAGCCCAGGGTGGGGACTGAGGAGAAGGGAGGGGAGGGTGTGTGTGGCTTGTGGGTGGGTCCCTGGTGATGCTAACAACACTCAAGCAGTAACCACGTTGATCTCACCACCCCAGAACATTTCCTATGGCGACAGTGCCCACAGTTGCCTCACACCTCCCCAGACAGGGAGAGACTTCTAAGGCTAAAAGTTACCTTGGTAGGAGGAAGGCCTGCTTAGGTTTTTTTTTTTTTTTTTTTTTTTTTTTTTTTGCAGTAAAGGAGGGGGGTTCTGGGCCTTCAGTGGAGTCCAGGGGCCTGTTAAGTAACCTCAACCCAGGACTGCCACAAGAACACAGACTTTCTTGGTAACTAACTTTGTAAGACTTGGACCCAAGACAGGTTTGGGAGTAGGTCTTGGCTGAGTGGTCTCGTGACCTCCAGTAGGTCGTCTCTGTGTGGCTGGAATAGACTTATCCACTTTGAGGCCTTTCTTGGCTGCTCAGGACTTTGCAGCCACGGACTGCCAGAGTGGGAGGGAGCTTCCTGGGGTCCTGACCTGGGCCCAGCTACCACAGATGACTTGTTCCTCATGGTGTGTCTGTAGTTAGGTAGCCTCTCTCTCTGGGGTAGCTTCAGCTTTTCCCCCAGGTGTCCTTTAAAGGCAGGACTCCGGTCAAGTCATGCTTAGACTCTTTGAAGCCCCTAGCAAAACATAGGCACACAGTAGACATACATCTGTCTGGTAGCTAAACGGGAAGGCCTTCCCTTTCCCCTGAGCTGTGCTTTAGCCCGTGGCCCTCTCCCTGGCAGTGTGTGTGGACAGAGTTAAGAGTCTCTGGCTGGTTTGCCAGAAGGAGCTAATTCCTGATCTTTTCGCAGGGGGGTTTACTTTAGTTCACAGCCCCAACTCCTGAAATTATGTCCCATAATAATAGACAGCCACTGTCAAATAAGCGGAAAGACTGGTCGGTGGGGCTTTTATGTCTAGGCTGCTTTTTTTCTTGCCTAGTCTAGCACTGAGGCAGGCTCCCAAGGAGTCCTCAGGGAGCTCCTCACTCAAGTTGGCAGAGGATTGGGAATAGAGTGGTACCCATGGCCCCCCATTAATGACAGTGTATCGGTACAAACCCCCATGGGTGGGTCTCACCTGTGTGGAGACTCTACATAATCAAAGGTGGGTGGTGAGGGGTGATTAGCTAGGCTTTGGAGGAAGCAGCCAAAGCAGGTGGGGCCAGGCCTAGCTGGCTGGAGGGGACTCTTCTTTAGCCCAGGCTTCGAATCAGAGCTGACAGACTAATCCTGCCCTGGTGCAGGGCCCCTGAGTTCCTTACCAACTCTTGTTCTGCTGTCCCTTTAAATGTGCAGCGTCACCTTCCAGGGCAGATCCACCAACAAGCTCCCTCCAGGCAGGGACACATGCCCTAGGCTCTCCGAGCCTGCCTACTTGTCTCTTTCCTCCCCGGTTCTCAAAGGACAGGTTGTAGGTCTTACCATATGGCTTTTTAAAACTGCTGTGAACCCTCCCCACCACTCTGATCATGACTCTTCACCTTGGCCTCTCTAGCTGTCTCCTGAAGAAGAGGAGAAGCGTCGAATCCGGCGGGAGAGAAACAAGCTGGCTGCAGCCAAGTGTCGGAACCGTCGCCGGGAGCTGACAGAGAAGCTGCAAGCGGTGAGGAGCCATGTGTGGCGCGGGGTTGCCCTGGGTGGACTGTGGGCAGCAGGGCTCCTGCCCTTTCAGTCCCATCCTTCTAAGTGTCAAACCGACGAGTCAGGAGAGACGGAACACCCTTTCTTTTGAGCACATGGGTCAACATTAATGTTAAATGCGGGCTGGAAGTCAGGAGAATGGATAAATGAATGTATGTGAATCGGCCTCTGCCGTCTGTGTGGGTCTGGAGAGAGGCAGGACCACCTTTTTGGGCCAGTGTGTTTTCTCACTCAGCACTTGAGTGCACTCTGTTCTCAGTTCCCCTGGGGCTTCTGGGTAAGGGTTGACAGTTCCAGTGAGCCTGGGTGCACGCACATCAATAGCAGCCTCTCCATGGCTCCTTCTTGGGGTTCCAGTTGCCCCCACACCCAAAACCAGCAAAGGTGGCCCAGCCTGGCTGAAGCACCCTGGTTGGTTTGAGTGGGGTGGGAGCAAGCATCCTATTGCAGACAGGTCACATGCCAGTTTAGTTACATTTCTTTGGAGCTTCTGCCTAGCCTTCATTGGCAGGGAGGTTTCCCACCTCTACGGCGGCCGGCGAGCTGAGAGCTCTATTCTGTCCTTGTGAGTCACTCTCCTATGCTCCCTAATTGCCCAGACCCGGAGGACCTATGGTCCTGCCCCTCCCTCTTCTAAGCTTGGCCTGACCAATGTCCTGTAACTTCCTTCTGTGTCTGGTCCTAAAGGAAGGACAGGACATCTGGTAGAGGAGCTCCCAAGCCAGTGCTGACTCCCTGGGACACAATGCTCTCAGAGAGAGCAGATGAGCTGAAGAGTTTGTCCTCAGTCCTCACATGGTGACTCACTAGTAGCAAGATTTAGAATCTATTTTATCCTTCCAGGTACAATGTATCTGCTTTAAATGGTTTCCTTTGGGCACATTCACTAGAATATGTACTTGGTGAAAACCACAATGCCTTTACTCATGGCTTGTGGGGATGTCAGAGTGGGCATGGGAGTAGACATTTTCCTTCCCAGACGAGGCAGACCAGGGAATGATCAGCCCACCACGGGAAGTGCCCTCAACAGAGCCTTTATCCAAGGAGCCATGCCTTCCCGTGACTCCCCGAGGGCATCCCTCACCACCTGCCCAGAGCAGGACTCCTCTGAGACCTCCCTACTTTCCTCCCCTCTTCCCAGAAGTCTCACACCCTGCTTCTCTGCCTCCCCCACGTCCTGACCCAGCTACCCAGCCCCTGAGCCACATCCTCCACAGGAAGCCTCTGACGTTCGTCAGACCCTTGAGACAGACGGAAACTTCTTGTTTTCGGTCCGGAATACACTGCTCTGTGCTTAATGGAGCTCTTGCCCGGATCTCTTCATTTATGAATGGGAATCCGTGGGAGAGAAAAAGTGGGAGGAGACTAGTGACGCAGGCCTCTCTGCTCCCCAGCTACTCCAGTCCACAGCTGTGTGTGTCTGGCTGCGCGTGAAGGAGGGAAGTGGAGGCTTACACAGGTCATCTTACCGGCTGTCAGGTGCCCCTCTAGTGGGCACTCAGCGGAACTAAATGTGTCCCATCGTGTCTCTAGGGATGTGGGGAAGGAGGGAGGAGCCAGCAGGGATCGGGTGAGTGTGTATTGTAAGCCCTGCACTGTTTGGTCCAGTACTGAGGGCAGAGGATTGCACATGAGAGTTCATGCTCATGAAGCGTCCAGCCCAGCATCTGTGCCCACTAGTGGGCTGGAATGGTAGAGGAGGAATGAGCAGAGTGCCCTCTTCTCTGTGAGTAGTAACCCACTCACTCTAGCCCGTTGGGGGACCCAAAGGCAGCACTGGCATCCTGAGGGTTCAGTGCAGTAGCTAGCTAGCATGGAGACTCGAATCAGATGCACTGGGATTCAAATCTGGCCAACCCTCCCCGCCAGCTCTAAAACTCCAGGCAGATGCGTTTCTCTATAACTTCACAGAGCCTCAGTTTCCTCGTCTTCAAAATGGGTCAATGATAACATCTGCTTTCAGAAACTCCTGGAGGGTTGAGGCCATAATTCAGTGGAATAGTAAGTGCTCAATTGCAGCGGCTCCAGAGGTTAGCTCGCCTGCCCCACAAGCCAACTTTCCTCCTTCAGAAATAAAAGGGACTGTGAGCCTCCATGTGACTCACAGCCAGTTAGCTCTCCGGCTAGGTGTGTGAGACGCTTGTGGTAGGTCACCTGAGGACACTGTGGATCCCTCAGGTCAGCCCGTAGGCTCCTGTCCCTTACACCCTTCTCTCCCCTCACAGGAGACAGAGGAGCTGGAGGAGGAGAAGTCTGGTCTGCAGAAAGAGATTGCTGAGCTACAGAAGGAGAAGGAAAAGCTGGAGTTCATGTTGGTGGCCCACGGCCCCGTGTGCAAAATCAGCCCCGAGGAGCGCCGGTCGCCCCCGACCTCTGGGCTGCAGCCCATGCGTGGTGCGGGCGCCGTGGTGGTGAAGCAGGAACCGCTTGAAGAGGACAGCCCCTCTTCCTCAGTGGTAGGGATGGACAAGACCCAGCGCTCTGTCATCAAGCCCATCAGCATTGCTGGGGGTGGTTTCTATGGGGAAGAGCCTCTGCACACTCCCATCGTGGTGACCTCCACACCTGCCATCACTCCAGGCACCTCAAACCTTGTCTTCACCTACCCCAGTGTCCTGGAACAGGAGTCACCTGCGTCACCCTCGGAGTCCTGCTCCAAGGCTCACCGCAGAAGCAGTAGCAGTGGGGACCAGTCCTCAGACTCCTTGAACTCCCCCACACTGCTGGCCCTGTAACCCTGTGCTACTCTGGCCAGCTCTGGAGGAGTCGTCATCATTGCCACCTTTCCCGGGGACCAGTACCTTTAAGCGCTCCAGGGTCATGAGGGCAATAGGGGGACCTTGGCTCTGGGGACCCAATGGGACTTAGTGGTGAGGCACTGGTTGATCTCTTAGAAGCCCTGGGACCCCCCCCCCCCTTCCCCCATTCATCTTGCAAGCAAATCCTCTTTCTTGAGAAGCTGAGGAGAACTTGGTTTGGTGGACTCCGACATCTCTCCTGCTTCTGAAGCACCTGGAGCTGGCCCGGATGGTTCCTGTCCCTTTGTTATGCTGTTGTCTCTGGAGTGATGGTGTCCTTTCCTGCCCCACCAAGCATGCTCAGTGCCTTTCGGTTTCCCCTCCCCCCCCTCCCCCCAGTATCAGTTCCATTCTCTCTGGGTTTTTATGAGATTTGCCATGACATTTCATCTGGGTGGTCTGGATATTAAAGCGCTTTTATTTCTGGAGCTGGGGGAGCAGGTGACTCTTCCGCTGGGGCGGACATGTCCCGAAGGGACAGTCAAAGTGCAATATTATTGAACCTTCCCTTCCCACACACCCCAGCGCACTGCCGGCTCAGACCACCAGCGGGCTCCCTGAGTTCTACAGGTGCTGCGGTCACCACCGGGCTACACCAAGGACCTTTCCTCCCCAGCCTTGGAGAGAGATGTCCGCCTCTTGGAGGATCGGCCTGGCCAGAAGACGGGGTGTAAGTGCCGACAACCAGGACACAGGTTGGGTTTGCCAAACGCCTAATTACCAAGCCAGGATTAGTGCCAACAAAGCCACGTGGCTGTCCTAGTGAGCTTCCCTTACCTGACATCTTGGGCAGAGCGTCTCCTGTAATTACTGCCTCGCCATTCTGCGCTGGACTCTTCTCTCCAGACCAAGGAGGTACCCCTTCCTCGGAACAACACACCACTCCGAAGCCCGGCGGGGTCCTGCCCTTCCCCAGCTCTCAGGGTGACGCCACCTAGAGATATTGAATGAGTGTGGGCCTTGACCCTCCCCCAATTTTGACCTAATGGCTTCTCTTCCAACCCCAGGTAGAGTAGCTGGGGTGATGTGTGGGGCTGTGGTTTTTTGTCTGCAGCAGCAGCCCCCAGGTCCCTAACCTTTCCTGGCTGCTCTCCTATCAGCGAGGTGTGGGAATCCCCCCTCCCCTGCTCTCAGTGGTCCCTGCCATTGATGAATGAATGCTTTTCCTTTGATATTTCTGTGGCCCACCCCAGAGTGACCTACTGACCCGGTAGGCCAGTTGGGAGTCACTGGTCTGAGCCAGTCTTGCTAGGGCTTGGGGTGTCTCTGCCGATTCTAGCTAAGCTAGCATGTGTTCCTTCGCACTGCCAGAAAAGCTATGCTTCTCCTGGCGGTCCTGGCCTCCAGCAAAGGCATACTCCTGCCCCCGCATCCCTTCGCTGTCTCCTTACTGCATGCTCACACAGGTGTGGGAGGTGGAGTCCGGTTAGAACTGGTCTCTAGTGCTCATGCTCTGACCTAGTGTCTCCACTCTAAAGATCTTATCTGAAGCCATGTTACTTGAACCAAGCCCTGTGGTGAAAACTCTGACTTTTGAGAGGACTGAGACAACTTCATAGATCTTCACAGACATAGGTCTTTCTCAACCCGAGTTCACATGTGCCGGCCATGATTTGATCCCATGACCTACTGACATACATGCAGAATACACAGGATCCAGGAGCCATGTGGGAAGCCCGCACAGCCCAGCGGAGCTGAAAGAGACGGGGGCAGGGGTTGGCTGGGTAGAGAGGGAGGTGTTCAGAATAATTTCCAGATGCTCTGTCCCGTATGTCCTGGCTCTAACTCTGCCAGTCTGATCTCCCAGAGGCGCTGAGAGGGGTTCTCCTGAGGAGATAGAGCAGATGGCTTCCTGACCTTAGACTCCTCCTAGAAACAGGAGATGGGCAGGAGTAGCAAGAGTTGGGTCAATACCCAGGGGTGACCTCAGTTGAGAAACATCTATCATCTCAAGCCAGGCGGGAGCTCTCTCCCTCCTCATGCCTATGGGTGTTTCTGAAGCAAACCTGCTTTTCTTCTCTTATTTCCCAAAGCCCCTTTCTGCTCCATCTCCATAGCATGGATAGCAACACTGGTCACAGGCCCCGTGACTTGGTGCCCCAGTTGGACACTCCTAAGACCCCCCTCCCCGAGTCTGGCTCTCCCTTCACATTTCAAGCTGTGTTGGCATCAGTTCCAGAAGGCACAGCCAACTAACCTGGGCCTCAGACCTCTGAGGCCTTTCCCCTTCTGACCTGCTTGCTCCATCCTACAGACTCCATGGCTTTCCAAAGACAGATTTCTAAGGGGACAGCTGGATGTTCACACCCAAACTGTGAGAGGAACCTCATTTGGCTTTCTTCTGACTCTCTGTCAAGTCCCTTCCCATACATGTCACTCACACATATACCTGTGCTCTGGAGTCAGGCGCCTGGCTTGCTGTCCTGTCTCCAGTTCAGGGAGCAGGGGTCCCGGAAGGGTGCTTGTGCTCAGACAAGGTGTCCCATCTCCTCATGTGTGTCCTCAGCTGACGTGAACTTGGGCTGGACTGTAAGCAGCTCTGGGTTGGCATAGGGCAGGCACTCCTTAATCAGCTAGCATGAAACACAGTCCTCATGGCCACCCAGCCTCTGTGAGAACAGCCCTCCCTCCAGCTGGCTATCTAGGGACAGCCGTGGCCCCAGTGAGGGGAGCCAACAGCAAGCAACTGGTTTCCTTGCGGGGGAGAGACCCCGAGTCTGCTTCCCCTTGTCTCCGAGTGTGGAAGAGGGACAGGTTGTGTGAAGCATCCAGATTCGTTTCTCCCAATTTTCCCAAGAGAGCAAAAGTGTTCCTTGAGGTGTCACCATTTACCTTTCACGGTGACTTCCTTCCCTGAGCAGGTATTCATGTAGGGAGGAAAGGAATGAGCACCCACTGTGGGCCAGGCACTGAGAGGCACTTTTATATTTATCCTCTTTTAAGATGGAACTAAGGGGCCGTCTCCTAGAAGTCCCAAGTAATGGCTAAACAGAAACACATGGAGGTGAGAGGGCTTTCTTCTCAGACCTCAGGTGGGAGTTGCCTTAAGTCTGGTGGTTCTCAGATACTCATCCCCCAACCCCGGCAGCATCTGCCCACCCCAGGCTCCTCCCCCCGTCAGGCTCCTCCCACCTGGCCTATGCTCCTCAGGTGACTGAAGGGGCAACTGAGTTCTCATAGAATTTGTGGACCAATAGGCCATGTGGTGTGTATGGCTTTCTTCTTTACACGTAAGTAAAGGGGTCTTGCCGCGTTCTGCTTGAGTCGTCCTGACACCCATCTTTAAGCCAGCATCTCACTATTTATTGACTGGGGCGGGGCTCGTGTGTGCTTGTTTGTGTGTGCGTGTGTTTGCATTCGTATTCCTACACGTGTGAGCGTGTGCTTGTATCCTCCTGCAGCTTTGTTGTTGTTTTTTTTTTTTTTTTTTTTTTTTTTTTAAAGAAGGAAAACAAGTGTCCCATTGCTAAGTTGGTGTCTTCTCATGCTTCTAGTGTTTTGGCCTGACCACGCCTCACAGAATGTTGGTCTTTGTCCAGTGCTGACAACATGTTCAGGAAGAGCTGGGTCAAAGTTTCACAGAGGGTATGGGAAGGGAAAGGGGAGAAGAAATTGACATTTATTTTATTATTTATTTTAAATGTTTACATCTTCTTTGTGTTGTTCTAAGCCTGAATAGAAACAGATAGCATTAAAGTACTCAGCCCCCCCACACACACTCCTTTTTTCTAACTTAGGATAATGATGCTTTGTTTTGTTTGTTTGTTTCTAAAGTGACTTGTGGACTTGTGCTGTATAAACTGTATTCCAAGGTTCTGTTTTTAAAGATTGATTGTCATTCCTCTGGGGACAGCGGTTCTAAGAAATCTTAACTACATTGTACGAGAACACAATGAAAAACCCTGGCCCTGTCTCTCAAAACTTAACTTTCTCTGTATGATTAAAAAAAATATTCCATTTATTTTACTTCGTGGTTACTTGATTTTGAGGGAGAAAATATTCAACTGTAAAAAGACTAGGTATCAGGGTTCCTTTTGCAGTGGGAGGTGTATATATCGTATTTTGGTATGTAGTGGAAACTCAAGCTCTGTGTATCTGTATTTGGGATATGTCGATGACGTGAAGTGAAGTCTGCTATTCGACCCTGGAGGCAAATGAGTTGTACAAGGTTTTATGGCTCCGTGGGGAATTCTAATGACCTTTCTGGGCACCTTTTGTCCCCTATTTTTAAAGTAATGGTGAAACGGGCCTATTGGAGGGCCCTCTCTAGTCAAACTCCAGGCAGGACCGTATGCTCAAAAATCTTTGTATAGTTTTCAAAATTGAGGAGTATCCCTGCTCGGAAGCATCTCTGGTGGTGCGCATTGTGTTGTTCTGTGTGCTGTACGTGACACAAGCCTACAGTATTTGCACTAAGAAAAGCTTGTCGGGAGAAGCTTGCTGCTATGGAGGAAAGAACATATTAAAACTTATTTTCCCTTGGGGTTTATTTTTGTTTTATGTTCTCGTTGTTGTTGTTAGCTTTCCCACTTTCCATTGAGTAGCATTTTGTAGAATAAAATGAATTAAGATCAAAGAGCCTGTGGTGGTTTTTGTCCCCCCCATCGTCCCCGTCTGTGCTGTCACTACCCTTTTCTTTCTCTTCCTCTGTGCCTTAGGCCCCTCGTGGATGAAGATGGGGGAGGGGGGACTCACCTCACCCTTGAGCTGCAGGGAGGGTACCTCCTGCCCCTCCCATCTGTGCCTTTCTGCTTTAATCCCCACCCCTTCCCATTCTGTGTCAGGGCCCAGTTCTCAGTCAGCTGCCAACTCCTGCCAACATGTGATCCAGCAAAAGCTCAGGGTATTTGTTGGAGGCCCAGAAAGCATCAAAGGACCAATTAAATGCACTCAACAGTTGTCATGGTCAGACAGATTGAAGACAGGAAGGAGTCCTGGAAACCATCAAGACACGCAACTACTTGGTGTGTGGCCTCTCCAGATGTCTTTGGGAAGTCACAGGCTGCCACGTATGGAGTGCTCAGTGGTGATTGTGCAGCCTTGTTCTGTAGACTAGGAAACCCACGTGACCAAGGAGCATCTCCACTGTGCTCCCTCCTCACCATCTCTGGTCCCAGAGGCAAACCCATCGTTAGTTATTGCCTGCAGTGCAGGACAATGGGTTATTGACTATTTATTGGTAAAAAACCAATCCTAAAAGTGATACCATTTGCCCTAGTGGTCCTCAGGCAGGACTGAGGAGATCTGGACTGAGTGTCAGAGACACCCTGAAACCTATGCTTGCCTCTAGTACCTGATGGAGAAAGCCATGGAATCTCTCTCTTGAGCCTCGGTTTCCTTCCTGTGGAAGCAGAGGAGCAATGATGGTAGGGAAGAAGTACCTACATAAGAGGAAGGCTTAGTCCCTCCACTTCTTTTGCAGCAGGCCCATGGTACAGAGGAACAAGGCTGCCTAGAAGTCTCACTACTGGGCCTCATTGTGACCTCTTCTGCCTAGATGGACAGGGAAAGAAATTAGACAGAGCGTGCGATGGTTCAGTGCTAGTTGGGTTTTCCTCGTGGGGGTAAACATGAAGGAAACAGCTGCCCAGAGTTCTGTAGTACAAGGGTGACACTATCCACGGAGAGGCATCGTGATGATGTTTCCGAGTTTGCCTCTCAGGCCTGGGTTCCTCCATATAGTCTTCATCTTCCAGTAACACGTCACAATCCCCACCTCTTTATCCATATGGCAATTAGAGAAGTTGATGATTGACAGGCACTTATTAGATGGAGTCATATGCTTCTTTGTACAGCTATAAATGTTTTAACATCCAGACAGTCATTCAGGATTTTATTGAGAAAAAGAAAAAGAAAGAAACCAATAACCAGGGTGGCCTCACTGGGTTCTCAAATCCAAGAGCATCTACAAGGGGATTTTTGGAGTTACCTAATATAAGTCTACATTGAATTGGTCCAAATCACCCCCATAACTTGACTCTGTTATCCTGTTTCCAACACAGATTTTTAACAAGATAGGTAGACAGCCTTTAGACTTACACAGGGTTCAGCAGGAATTATCTTCAGAAAGGAGGCCTTGGCAAAGGGATCAAGAGACTGGAACTAGAGTATCACTGGTGAATACAGCTCTGTTTCTAGGCTTTCTTTGTTAAGGAGGAGACTATCTCCTGGGTTTTCCAGCCCTTTGAGCCATGAGACCACATATATGAAGGCCTTTGAAAAGAAGTGCTAGAATCAGGAAGAAATCAAGTGGTTAAATTCCACAGAGTTTGGTTATAAAGTTGACTGGCGCACTTTGATTACAGTACAGCCATTGGGCCCTGGGCTCAACTGCCATCTCTGAAGTGAAGGGTGTATTTTTCCATGAGGGTGTATGTGTTTAAAGGATGGATAAGATACTTGTCTGTGGATAGCCCCATCCCTGCTGCTCCTAGGGCCCCACTGGAACCCACATGGACCGATAGCCTCTAGGCTGTGCACACGGTGAAAACTGTGGCTCTTGAATCTGCCCTTGCCTTTGCAGATAGAAGCTCGCCACTCCTTGTGTCATGGTCCCTTGTCTCACCAGGAAGGGAGAGAATTGTCCAACAGTCATCTACTCGACTTTCTTTGTAGCCAGACCTTTCTAGAGCCTTGAGAAATTGCTGTGGCTGCCTAGTAGGCAGGGCCCCTTTCCTTCCTCTCCAGAAGGGCCCTGGTGGGCAGAGGCCATAGCAAAGCTTATCATAGTCTGTGAGTTCTTGTCTCTGGAAAATTCTACTCATCTGAAAGGGGAAAATGCTTCAGGCTCCATCTCCTGAACAGGAAGACCCTTAACCAAATTAAACACCTTAAAAGTCCTTGTGGAAACCAGAGGAGAAAACCAAGCCTTGCTGGCTACCAATAGTGTTCATTCCGGGGAAGATCATGAGGCCATGCCCCTGTACACTCAAGGCTTCCATTCCCTGCAGAAGAGCAGAGTCCGCATCATGGTGGGAACAGAAGATCCTGTGCACACCTGGACTAGCCCAGCCTGGTCTATTCGGAAGGTGTTATTAGGTGCTAAGTACTTTTTAATTAAGTTTCAATTCATTTAACAAAATTACCCATTTCAAAGTGAACAGTTCCATGACACTTGTGTCCCCACACTATGGGGCAACCACTGCCCTTATCTTGTTCCAAAACAGTCTCATCACCACGAAAGAAACCTGGTTCATGAAGCAGTCACCTCCTTCCCCTGTCCCAGGCAACCCCCAGCCTGCTGTCTGTCTCTGTGGTTTATTTTTAGGTAACATTTCTGAGTATTCCAATAATTCCATTTTCCAAACTGGGGGGAAAAACAACCAGCATGTTGCAAATAAACTAAAATAACTATTGGTTTGTTATTTATAGACATAGCACCCTCCTTCCCTTGGCCTCATACCTTTCCATATGCCTTCACATACACGGTCTCATTCAGCCCAGGAGACAAACGTTGCTGAAAGTGTTGGAAAATACCACCTCCGGGAGGAATTCCTTTGCCCTTACGCAGTGGCCTGTCTAACACGCTGGCAAGCACAATCGCCACCTTCATCCAGTATACAAGGCAAGCATTCGTTTCCCAAACAGAGATGGACCAAACCTGTAACCGCTGTCGTTGTTCATTGAGAAGAACAGATACTGCTTCCCGTAAACCTGAGAGGACCACGTTTGAAAAACTGGTGTGCCAGCAAGAGGGTATGCCTCCTGTTCTGTCAGCTCTAAGGGAGAAAAGGGGCTCTCGTTGAAAGGTCTGCTTGTGTCCTTACCAAATACCACAAATGTACACTTTGAGACACAGCTAAGTAAGACACTACTTGTGCACATTACACAAAGTATCTGTTTTGTAGGTAAGTTGTTTCCACAAGAAAACTAGAAGTAGCCCTCAAGGAAGTTCCAGTGGGGCAGGGAACGTGACCTGTGGCAGGTGGGGGAGGGTACAGAGGAAGTGACTGGGGCAAAGGTAAACAGGACAGTCACTGGGAGATGGAGCAGAGAGTGGGCGTGCCTAGCAGCCACAAACAGCTGAGCAAAAGATCCGGATGGATGGAGGAAAAAGGCCAGGGAGACTGAAGACTTTGAATGACAGGTGTCTGTTTGTGTCACGTACATAGCCTTTGCACCAAGAAAATAGACTAGATCAGGGAGTCCTAATGTCCGCTCCTCTGCCTATGCCTTCATGGGGTGGGGAACAAGAAATTGCAAGTTCACCGAAAAAAAGAAGAGGCATAAGGGGCCATGGCTGTAGGTATCACTGGGGACTTTCCCGAATCTGGGGAAGGGGTGGGGTCACATCCCAGAATCAATGGTATTTAACCTGAAAACCCCAAAGTAAGTGGAAATAAGTTAATTTCTAGGTATTTGGCTTCGAAGGTGACAGCTAGTTAGGAGTGGGTGTGCTGGTTAGGGTTTTTGTCACCTGAGAAGAGGGTGAGTGCCTCAGTTAAAGAACTGCTCCCTCAGCCAGGCCTGCAGGCATGCTCGGGCAGCATTTTCTTGATTTCCGATGGATGTGGGGGGAGGGCTGAGCTTGCTGTGAGTGGTGCCACACCTGGCCAGGTAGTCCTAGGTTAGCCAAAAGAACAACCTGAACAAGCCCCGGAGAGAAAGCCAGTAAGATGCATTCATCCGTGGTCTCTTTCTCAGTTCCTGCCTCGAGTTCCTGCCTCGGCTTTCCTGGGCGGTGGGAACACTTTCCTCCCGTGGTTGTTTCCGGTCATGGCAATTATCACGGTAACGGAAGGCAAGGGGAGGTGAGACAGCTGCAGTCATGCGCAGAAGACAAAGGAAGCCTGAACGCGGGACAGATGGGAAAGAACGGGGGGGGGGGGGGGGGCACAATGGCCTCGAACTGTAGCCATGGAGTCAGGTGACAGTGTGCTCCTGGGGAGGCTGAATCCCAGACCCCCAGTTCCAGGAAGAGAAACTAGGATGCAATAGGAGAAGGAAGGAGACCTGGGCCCCAAGTTTGGTTTTAGACTGTGGCAGTATTTTGTATATCCTATAACAAATAAAGCTTGCCTGAAGATTTGAGTGCAGAGCTAAGCCACTAGTTAGCCATAGAGGCCAGGGAGTAGTGGCACACACCTTTAATTTCAGCACTAAAGAGACAGTGGCAGGCGGATCTCTGTGAATTCAAGGCCACCCTGGGTTGTGAAAGATTGAATCTATCTAAAAGAGAAACAGAGCTCACACAAAGGTGATCCCAGCACTTGGGATCACACACCTTTAATCCCAACACTAGGGAGGTGAAGACAGGAGTGACTGGGTGGAGAGAGGACTGTAAGGTGGGAGGAGACAGGCATTCAGGAGCTCTGATGATCCAGTTGGAGATGCAGCCTGAAGATTTGTATGGACAGGATCCCCCCTTTGGTCCGAGCTCTGGTAGTGGTAAGAACTCCAGTGGCTGCTCTGCTTCTCTGCTCCTTCAGCTTGCACCCCCTGATGGCTGACTCCGAGTTTTTATTATTAATACCAATTAGAAATTATGCTACATTAAACACATTCATTTGAGGTTCTGGTGGATCTGCAGAACCCCCTGGACCACGACAGCGCAAGGCAGCCGGGAAGCCTGGATGAGGAGCTTCCTACCAGGGAAAAGCGTGGAACTGCACAGCTCCTTGTCACCATCCGCTCAGATCCATGCCACCCTGGACCTCACCGTTGGTGCTTTCCTGCCTAGGGCTCTTCTGTTTCCCCAGAAGGGCTGTTCAGTGCTGTCTCCTCCCTTCTCAAACTGTCCCCGGCCTCCTCACTTTCTACAGATGAGATCATTTCCCACTTCACAGGAAAAACAGGGGATCTCTTCAATTCCCCTAATCGAGTTCACGAATCCATCGGCTCCTGTCCCTCCTGGTCCCTAAGCCTCGCTCTTTTGTCAGTGCTGGGACCCTCTTCTGTGAGTTTTCTCCTTGTTCTGGTAGTGACCTCTAGCTTTCCAAAGGCCTTTCCCCACCAGCAGTAAAGAAGATCAAGTGTGACCCCATGACCCTATCTTTAAGATGACAAAACTTCCTCACCATCAACTGGAACGTGTCCTAGTTCAGCTTCACCCCCAAGTCTGAAGAGTTAACCTTCCCTTCGATGCCCACTTCCTCACCTCCCACTCCTCTCCACCCACGTGAGTCTAACTTCCACCGCCATTGCCAGACACTGGACTTTCTTGTGATGAAATGCTAGAGACACATCTGACCCTGGGTGCTCTTGACCAGGCCACAGCACGTGATCCCGGCTATTCCTGTGAAGTGTGTTTCTCTCTGGCTTTCTTCTCTTGACTCCTACTACACCCTCAGTCCTTTGGCCACGCCATGTTTGCTTCAAATAGAGATGTCTTACCTATTGCCGCCTTCCCAGCAATGAGCACTGTCATCTCTGTCCCTGCAAGTCTTCTCCAGTCCCTACTGCACAGCCCAGCCACAAACTGATTAAAGGGCCTTATGATCTGTTTCCCGGGCCTACGAGTTCCAGACCTTAAATGTATGTAAACTCCTGATGGGAGGCTCTTGCTCAGAGCTTGTGGCAGGGGGACAAACCTAGGATTAGATGCAGCAGCTATGCTTGACGCAGAATCCAAATAAACAGACACTTGACCATATAAGGTTTTATTCTCTAATAGTCTAGGGCCCAAGGTTGATGACAGCCTTATGTGCCTCAGAAGGAACTCTGGTTCATCTTGCTGGGTCTCCAGGCTTTTCCTTCTGGGAGAGTCTTCCTGGCCCCTTATAGTCAATGCCACCCCTGAAACTGGCATTGGTGAATGGCTTCCCTGGGAACATCAGGGTGTTCAGGGTCCCCATCCATTGTGGGTTCTTAGCTGAGGGACTGTTAAGTCTATGGCAGGTCACAATCATTGCTTTGTTAGTTTTCAGTTCCTTCGGTACACAGTTCTAGAAAAGGCTGTTCTAGTTAGGGTCACTGATGCTGTGATGAAACACTATGATCCAATCACCTCGGGAAAGAAAAGGTTTATTTGGCTTCCACTTCCATGTCACTGTTCATCGAAGGAAGTCAGAATAGGAACTCGGGCAGGGCAGGAGCCTATGCAGAGGTCATGGAGGAATGATGCTTAGTGTCTTGCTCCTCATGGCTTGTCTTGTTCAGCATGCTTTCTTACAGAACCGAGGACCACCAGTCCAGGGATGGTCCCACCTACTCTGGGCTGGGCCTTCACACATCAATCATTAAGAAAATGCCCTACATGCTGGCCAACAGTCTGATCTTATGGTGGCATTTTCTCCATTGGGGCTCCCTTCTCTCTGATGACTCTAGCTTGAGTCAAGTTGAAAACAAAAAGTAGCCAGCACAAAGGCTTAGCAGACTTTCCCTCTATCTGCTGTGGTCACTTTCTTTTGAAAATACCAGAGCTAAAGCTCTAGTGTAGACTTTGGAATTGGTATTCCTGGAGGGCCCCTTCCAGGGCCTTCTGGAAGCACTGTCCGTCCCCCCTCTAATGAACCTTGGATGTTTGGGACTTACCTGGAAGATGACCAGTCATGAAGTATATCTGACTTCCTCCTTGTGTCTGCACTGGTCCCCTCCCAGCATCCTGTGGACCAAAGGTCAGGGGTTTTCCTCTGTTTTTTGTTTTTTTGTCTTTTGTTTTTAAGGTGGATTACAACTCCATAGTTTTCTTGATGCAAAAACTGAGAGTATGGTATACTGTTTACATGCAAACAAAAATTCCAAAGAAGCCCAGCACATATCTGAAAAGATTTTACAAAGCTGGCAGAGGAGCTCAGTTAGTAGAGGCCCAGTGACTTGAGTCTGAGCTCCCTGGTCCTACAAGGTGGTAAGGATAGAACTCACTTCTGAGAGTTCTGATCTCTGACTTTCATATGCATATGGGGCATGTCAGTGCTTGCACACAGACAAACGCATACACACATGCACACACATATACACACATGCACACACACATACATACACAGGCACACACACACATACACACACACACACACACACACACACACACTTTTCAAGTAATTTTCCTCTTAATAAGTTTGTCCCCTTGGGACTTGTTTGCCCTTAGCTTCCTTCCTTTTTTAACATTAAGTTTTTAAAAATTAAATTAAAATGTAAGTATATCATTTTTCCTCTTCCTTTTCCTCTCTCCAATCCTTCTGGTGTGCCCACCTCCCACCCCTAGTCGCTCTGGGAATCATGGCCTTTTTCTGTAATTGTTATTTACACACACACACACATACACACACACACACACACACACACACACTTCTAATATAGCCTGCTCAATCCGTTTACTGTTTCTTGTATGTATGTGACTTCAAGGCTGGCCACTGGTATTAGATAACCAATCAGGAGGCTCATCTCTAGAGAACACCATTTTTCCCCTGAGTGTTCCTTAGTTACCTGTAGTTCTTTGTCCATGGGTGGGGCCTATCGGTTTCCCTTCCTTGTTAGGGTGTCTATAGTGTTATACTTCATCAGATCATTTCTTGGCATCCATATTGTTGAGGTATCACGGGTGAAGCTTCTCTGTCATGTCTAGGAGATGCTATCTCAGAGATTCCCTGATCCTCAGCCTTCATGACGTTTCTGGAGCCTTTGGGTGCGGGAGTTGGATCATAGGTACATCAGTTGGGGCCAGGTACCCCACAGTCTCTTGTTCTCTGCATCTTGATCAGTTGTCCTTTTCCATAGTGGTCTCTCTTCATCTATTGCAATGAGAAGTCTCTCTGATGAGGGCCAAGGGCCACATTTATCTGTGGGTAGAAGGGTAAATATTTAGGATTGGTCAAATGGTTTAGTAAAGTGTCAGGTTCCCCATGAGATCCAGTGACCTCAGCCCCAGGTAGCCTCTCTGTTCTTTTAGTAAAATGTCACAGTCAAGCCTGTCTTTTGTTTTCTTAAGAGGGGGTTAAAGATATTCATTGCACTGTTTTAAAATTGGTATTTCTTTTTAATTAAGTTAAAATTTTCCTTACTGGTGTACGTGCATGTGTGTGCTTGCACACGTATGATGTATGTGTGAGGGGCACACACATTACAGTGTGCATGTGGTTAGAGGATTCAGTTCTCCCCTCCGCCGTGGCTTTCAGGAGTCCAACTCAGGCAAGTGCTTTTATCCTCTGAGCCAATACCAGCCCCAGTATCAATACTCTTGAAAAAATAGTACAAATGGATTATTGAGCACACACCTAGAGGGCGGTAAGTAGAGATGCCTACAGCTTCACAACACTCTCTGTTTTAGGACAGTCGTCTGAGAAATCTCATGAGGAAGTCACAATCAAAGTGTTTTTATCTTTCTTACCATTTTTTCCCTTCGATCATCTTTATTCTGTTCCTTGGGCACGTGAATGTTTGAACTGACCAGGGGGAAGGTTACGTGTATTGAATCCAAAAGAGAAATGCAGTTAATCCCGTTTGTCAAAACAGGATCCTGTTTACATAAGGAGGGACTTCCTATTTTGCTGAGGGTAAGTCCAGAATGTGTAAGAGGGTCTGTCTGTCCATCTTGCCTTCCCCGCACCCCACCATCAGGTCTCACTAGGTTCTGCTGATCCAAACCCTGGCTTTACACTTTTCAGAATGGCCACACTGGACTCTTTCAGTTTCTTCAGCAGACTTCTGCTTAGGGCTTTCTTAAATGCTGGAGTGTGACCTGGAAACCTCTTGGCCTCTCTTATCATCATCATCATCATCATCATCATCATCATCATCATCATCATCATCATCATTTATTGACACAGTCATGCTATGTAGCTCAGGATACCCTCAAACTTGTGATTCTCTTGAGATCTTCCTGCCTCAGCATCCCAAGTGCTGGGATTAAAAGTGTGTGCCATCACACCCAGGTTTCCTTTATAAAAAAACAATTTTTAGCCGGGCGGTGGTGGCGCACGCCTTTAATCCCAGCACTCGGGAGGCAGAGGCAGGCGGATCTCTGTGAGTTCGAGACCAGCCTGGTCTACAAGAGCTAGTTCCAGGACAGGCTCCAAAGCCACAGAGAAACCCTGTCTCGAAAAACCAAAAAAAAAAAAAAAAAAAAAATTTTAGTGGGTATGTGTGTATGATGTATAACCCTTTGAGCATGTGTGTTTACATGGGCATATGGCGACTGGACGTTGACATCAAAATGTCATTCTGAATTGCTTCTCACCTTATATATGGAGGCAGATTCTCTCATTGAGGCTAGCTAGTCTGGCTAGATAACCTATGAGAACCAGGAATCCCTGTTTCTGCCTCATGCGCAGTAATTACAGGTGGGTCACCATGCATCCTTGGCTCTGGGATCTGAGAACCCATTTAGTATCGCTCATATGTGTGTGTGTGTAGGGCTGGCCGCTTGTTCTTGGAAAACCTATCGGGGTTATGCCTAGAAAACAATTGATTCTACTTCTCTGTGCGTACAATTATCTGTAACTCTTCATATAGGGGTAGGGGGCCTTGTGAATTTCCCTCCACCCGCATTGGTACATCTACTGATGCTGTCATTGGCGGCTGTATTGCTGAGATGCTGAGATTTCATGCTGCAGCAGCCCCATCATATCTAGGAGACACTATAGTGCAGTGGGCGCCATGGACTTCTGGTTCCTACAATCTTTCCGCCTCTTCTTCCTTCACGTTCCCTGAGTCTTAGGTGTAGGGATTTCACTGTAGATGTTCCAACTGGGGCTGAGCTCCTCACGGTTGTGTGTTCTCTTTGAATCCACCCATTTCCCCTCAGTGCCCAGATTTTACTCCTTGGGAGGATGTCCTGGGCTCTGGCATCCATCAAACCATTAGCACACTTTGTAAAGGTTGGTTTAATTATTTTTAAGGGGTACTAAGCCCCTCTACTCCCTGTGGGAACATCAGCCACAGGAGGGCGGGGAACAAAGTAAGCTCCTCCTCTGCCTGGCCCCTTGGAGGCCATGGTAATCTCCAAGCTGGATAGGAAGATGCATTTCTACAGTATAGATCTTCTTGAAGCCGTCAGAGGTTCCTTTTTCTGCTTTAAAGTCCAGTTCCCTTATATAACTGCCAAGGTCCTGCCCAGCTGAGTGCTATCTTCTCCCATCTTTATCTGGGTTAAACCATCTCTCTGTCTATGAGGGGCTGAACTTTTGGTTACAGGTCTCTAGCTATCCCCACTTCCCAGGATAGCCTGTTCTCCAGCCTTTAGGGGGACGATGGATTGTTTGAATGGCTGGCCTGTCCATTCTTCCCTGTTCTAGGTGTCAGGAACTGCGTTGAGAACTCAATGCTGAGGTGGCAGGTAGCTAAGAGGGACCTGATCTTGTCCTGACTCTATGGTTCCCCGGTGATACAGCTGCCTTTCCCCCTGGCTCCAACATTGCTTTAATACAGTTTCAATAGCTGTTGACTGGTTCTTGCCTGCACCGGCCAGAGAACTCCCTGGTCCCCATACTGGGGATTGAACCTACAACCTCACATCTACTAAGCTAGTACTTTACCACTAAACTATATATATCCCCAGCCTCTCTACATTTTATTTTGAGATAGGGTCTCACTAAAAATGCCTAGGGTGGCCTTGAACTTGACTTGTAGCCCAGGTTGACCTTGAATTTGAGCTCCTCCTACCTCAGCCTACAAAACAACTCTGTGTCACTAACCCCATCTGTCGTGAAGTGTTTGCTGGTCGAACCTATGAACTTTTAAAGGATTGTTCTAGGGATGAGAAGAAATGAGTAAGAACATGGCTATGTGATCCAGGTCACTTCACTGTGAGCAGGAGACATGGAAGAGGGGGACAGAGTACAGGGAAGAGGGTGAAGGTGGAGAGGTTCCTGATCTTTTTCTCCCTTAGGGATCCAAGGAAAATGCTTGGCTCCAGACGCAGAAAGGACACTTGCTGTAAGACTCCATTCAATCTGTTCTGAGAATAGGTGAACTCAGAAAGCCAGAAGACAGACGGGCAGTTCCAAGGGCCCGGCTGAGGGGAGGGAAAGGAAGGCTGTCGTGGGTTTCTTCAGGGATGATGAGAGCTTACGGAATGAGACAGGTAGCATTTATACAACATTACAAGTGTGCTTAATGCTGCTGAATTATTTACTTGAAAACAGGCTATCTGAATTCCTCATCAAAAAGGAGGGAAGGGCCGGGCGGCGGTGGCCCACGCCTTTAATCCCAGCACTCGGAGGCAGAGGCAGGCGGATCTCTGAGTTTGAGGCCAGCCTGGTCTACAAGAGCTAATTCCAGGACAGGAACCAAAAGCTATGAAGAAACCCTGTCTCGAAAATAAAAAAAAAAAATAAAAATAAAAAAGGAGGGAAGGAAAAAGGAAGGAGGGAAGACAGGAAGGAAGAAGGGAGGAGAGAGGGAGTGGGGAAGGGAGAGAAGGGAGAGTGGAAGGAAGGAGGGGAGAAGAAGGGGGAAGGAGAGCGGAAAGAGGTTTGTTCTTTTCTCCTACAGTCACCGACTGACCAGGTCCTAATGACTCCTCAGAGTATTGGGCTACCTGGGGCTGCTCTGAAGCTGGCAGGGGCGTCAGGAGGCCCTTGGGTATAGTGAAGCTTGAACACCTGGACACAAGCCAGTGCGGGTCAGGGCACAGGCCAGTGCTGGTCAGGGCACGGTCCGGTAAGAGCTTTTGTAGCATACCCATGGAGGCTCGCTGGGTGCTGTGTACATGCCTGGGTTTTTGTCTTGAGTTGATCTGAATGTAGCTGTACCCCTGTTCTTCCCTCTTTGGATAAGAAACCATGTAACTTATTTTGGATACGTTTTGGACTTTATTTTGAATTTTGGATTTTAAAGGTACCCGCAGTTAAGAGACTTTGGATTTTTAAAGAAAACTTCAACTTTTCAAGAGTTGACATTTTTAAAAGACTACGTGATTTTCTTTTTCCAAGTTGGACCAGTGTTCACATACCAGGTTGACCACCAATATGAGCAGTCACAAGTCCACTGACCGCCACTGGTTGCCCTGCGGGCATGTCTGTCTGACATTTTCTTAGTTTGTCCATGCTCTCTGCCTCAGTTCCTGCCTTGGCTTCCCTCACCATCACCGTTCCTTTCGGTCACAGTGTCTATTGTCACTGCAGGATATGGACTAGAAGAGGTGGCAAGAGACAGAGTTGAGTGAGCTGCACCAGGACCTAACTCTCAAGGTCGCGGTAGATGGGAATGTTCGTGAGGACACGAATGTGGCCAAGCAGCAGCTACAAAGTATGGAAATAGAAGTTCCGCCTGTGGACTTGTTGCTGCAGCTAATGGCCAGGGGGTCTCCATTAAATCGCTTTCATCTTCACTGCTGGCGAGGATGTGGGTGCTACCGCCGTGTTAGAAGATTCTGTGAACATGTACGGCACTAAACATCTCTTACTACGCGACTCGGCAGTCACATTTCTTGTCCTTATCCAAGGCCATAGCAAGTTAATAGTCACGCAAAAAATAGATGCTCCCAATTTTTGTTTTGTTTTGAGACAGGGTTTCTCTACACAGCTCTGGCTGTCCTAGAACTCCCTGTGTAAACCAGACTGGCCTTGAACTCACAGAGATCCGCTTGTCTATGCCACTCAAGTGCTGGCATCAATGCTTGGCTTGCACCAATGTTTTGCTTCGGCCCAAATTAATGCCCAAACTTGGAAGTAACCAATATGGCCTTCAGTAGATGATAAGTAAATAAATAAAGTGGACCATCCAGGCAACGGAATATCATTCACTGCTTAGCAGATATGAACCATCAAGCTATGGAAGACCACGGAGGAAACCTAAGTGTGTATTTCTAATGGAAGGAGTATCCTGATTGGCAGGTGAGATGTCCCATAAATCCAAAGCTTAAACACTTGGTCCCAGGTCGGTGTCACAGTCTTAGGTTGTATCCTGCACAATTGTAGCCTGACTGGGCTCCATCTGAGCTTTCTGTTTCCTCATTGTTAGCACACAACAAGCAACTTGCATGTACTACCTTTGCCTGTGTGAGTGTGTGTGTGTGTGTGTGTGTGTGTGTTTAGGTGAACTCTCACTTCCACGGAGCCACTGCCGCCATGCCTTCCCTGAAGTGTTATACCAAAATAACCCTTACCTTAAATTGTTTGGCCAGCTCTTCTGTCCCAGTGATGGGGCACTCTGAAAGAGCTACATGTTGGCTGACTGTAACTACATAATATCCTGAAAAATGCAAAAATATGGAAACAGTAAAAGGACGAGAGGTTTCCAGGGCTTGGGGAAGTTCAGGGGCATGGAGGAGTGGGGAGGGTTGTCAGGACGGGGAAGCTATTCTGGATGATGCAATGGTAGACACGACTTTACTCAGTTGTCAAAGCCCTTGAGAATACAACTCCCAGAGTGAGTCCTGACGGGGCTTTGGGCTGTAGGTGACAATGAGGATCATCCAGTCTGGCAGATTTAAGTAACTGGCCATTCTTGCTCAGGAGTTTGACAGTAGAGATTGTATCTTTGGGGCCAGGGACTCTGTACTTGAGTCCGGTTTTCGTGAACTTAAAACTGCTTTTAAAAATTAAGTCTCAATGCATTTAAGTGCACTTGAACACATTGCCACAGAAGACCACTTCCTAAATATAACCCCAACAGCATAGACAGTGAGAGAAACAATTAGTAAATGGGACCTCCTGAAACTGAAAAGCTTCTGTAAAGCAAAGGACACGGTCAACAAGAAAAAACAACAGCCTACAGAATGGGAAAAGATCTTCACCAACCCCACATCAGACAGAGGTCTGATCTCCAAAATATGCAAAGAACTCATGAAATTAGTCATCAAAAAAATCCAATAAAAAAATGGAGTACAGACCTAACAGAGAACTCTTAACAGAGGAATCTAAAATGACTGAAAGACATTTAAGAAAATGTTCAACATCCTTAGTCATCAGAGAAATGCAAATCAAAACAACTCTGAGATTCCATCTTACACCTGTAAGAATGGCCAAGATCAAAAACACTGATGACAACTTATGCTGGAGAGGTTTTGGGGTAAAGGGAACACTTCTGCATTGCTGGTGGGAATGCAAGCTGGTACAGCCCCTTTGCATGTCAGTGTAGCGATTTCTCAGAAAATTAGGAAACAACCTTCCTCAAGATCCAGTAATACCACTTTTGGGTATATATCCAAAGGATGCTCAATCGTGCCACAAGGACATGTGCTTAGCTATGTTCATAGCAGCTTTGTTGGTCATAGCCAGAACCTGGAAACAACCTAAATGCCCCTTGACCAAAGAATGGATAAGGAAAATGTGGTACATTTATACAATGGAGTACTACACAGCAGAAAAAAAATAATGACATCTTGAAATTTGCAGGTAATGAATGGAGCTAGAAAACATTATTTTGAGTGAGGTAACCCAGACCCAGAAAGACAATTATCACATGTACTCACTCATAAGTGGCTTTTTAAACATAAAGCAAAGAACACTAGTTCACAAATCACAATCCCAGAGAATCTAGACAACAATGTCCCTAAGAGAGACATATATAGATAAAATCTACATGGGAAGTAGAAAAAGACAAGATCTCCCTAGTAAATTGGGAGCATGGAGACCTTGTGGGAAGGTTGAAGGGGAAGAGAGAGGAAGGGAGAGGAGCAGAGAAAAATGTAGAGCTCACTAAAAATCAATAAAAAAATAAGAAAAATAAAAATTAAGTCTCTTGAGCCTGGGAGGATGGTAAGCAACCAGCTACACAACCATGGCTCTGCATCTGGATCCCCGGCGCACATGAAAAGCTAGCACTGTGCATGTCTAGAACCCATCTCATCCTCTGTCCACTCATTGAATCTAGCCCTAGAGGCTTCCTCAAGGAAAGTAGATTTGGTTCATTATCATGGAATCCTAGTGTGGGAGGTCCCACAGACAGTGTTGGGGTGCTACCGTTAAATTTCTCCCCCCAAATACCAGATCCTGAACTCCAGGTGCTCACATGCCTGGTACACAAATCTGTTCCCAACAGCCCCTGAGCACGTGATAGATACCTCTGCCTGGGTTAAGCCATCTCTGACCCACTAACCTGGGTGGGGCCTTTAGGACTAGCAGGGTGGCCCAGTTGTCTATGCCGCAGGCAGATCTTATTGACAGGATGTCCCCTGCTCTGAGGCTCCTGCTTCTGCTTGGCCCACACTCTCCTTCAGGGCCACCATTGCCACCACGTAGAGCTACCAACCTCATCACCACTGCCCATGACATCACTCCTGGGCTGAGCGCTACACTATGACTGTGCCCTGGTGTAAGCGTAAGCAGGTGCTCTGTTGAGGGACGCCCTAAGATGACCTTGTCAATCAGGCCCAGCTAGGAGATCTACAGAGGACCCACAAAGAATGGCCGTTAGAACCTCAATGGCTTCACTGTACACCAGCGTGTCACACACTGTAACAATAGCTATCATCATCAACCCAGTGAAAGACAGGGACACCGACACAGAGGCTACGTCCAAAGTCACATAGCTTGAAACTGGCAGTCACAGACTTCAGCCCACGTGAAGTGGAGGGCTGTGGATTGAAGGCCTGCCCCTACCTTCCCTAGGTCAGGCCCCGCCCACCCCATCTTGTATACTTAACCCTGAAGGGTACTGCCAGGATGTTCTGGGCCTGGTCTGTGGCCAGCTGTGCTGACCACCACATGGAGACGCCTTGCCTGCCCTGGGGCACCAGGTCTGGGGTCAAGCCACCAGGCAGCTCTTTGGTACCTCCTGTCCCTTGGCTCTGTAGTGGGGCTGAGGTGGGAAACAGAGGGACGAGGAGTCCCAGAGGCATATTGTATATATCTGGGGTAGGTGAAAGAGTGTTGTCACCAGCTTTGGTCCCCTTGATTGCTTCCTCATTCCTGGCCTGCGTGCCCTGGACAACCCGGGAGCAGTACCCTACCCCATGTCCTCAGCCACCTTCTCTCGTGCCCTTCCTCATCCAGTCAAGCCCTTTCTTCGCCTCCACCCAATTTCACTTGTATCTAAGAAGAAATGACCTACACACCCAGTGGGCACAGGGCCTCTATACAGGTGCGTGCTGTCATTTCTTTTGTGTTCTCCTTTGCCTGGGGCTGGCACAGCCTGTCCACAGCGCCCTCTTCCAGCCTCCACTCTGGAGCACCCACACTCAGATGGAGGACAGACAGACTGCTTTGCTCCTCCTCTCCTTGATCTTCTTTGTCTGTAAGAATTCTACAGAATTGCTTCTTCCTCAAAGCCTTGGAGGTCTCCCAGACAGTGGGTCCCCTGTCTAGCCACCACAGGGCTCTGCCCACAGTTCTTAGAATGCTTCTTGTACTGTGGATGCAGGTTCTAGCCCTTGCCTAAGAGGACCTGGAAGGGATGGGATACATGCCTTCTTTTATTAAAAAATTGGATAATATTATTTTTAAACTTTCAAAATTATATACTTTGCCTACGGCTATACTACCCTGAATGTGCCCAATCTTGTCTGATCTTGGAAGCTAAGCAGGTCAGGCCTGGTTAGAACTTGGATAGAGACCACCTGGTAATACCAAGTGCTGTAGGCTTAAAAAAAAAAAAAATCCAGGTGGTGGTGGCCCACGCCTTTAATCCCAGCACTTAGGAGACAAAGGCAGGAGGATCTCTATGAGTTCAAGGCCAGCCTGGTCTACAAGCGCTAGTTCCAAAACAGGCTCCAAAGCTACAGAGAAACTCTGTCTCGAAAAACCAGTGTGTGTGTGTGTGTGTGTGTGTATTATAATCCATGAATATATGCATATTGTAGATAAGAACTCTAAAAAATGAATAAAGTCAGGTGTGGTGACATACATCTATAATCCCAGCCCTTGTGAAGTAGAGGCAGGAAGATCATGAGTTCAAAGCCATTCCTAGGTACATAGCAAGTTCAAGGCCCACCTGGGATATGTAAGACTTTGAACCAAAGAGAAATTTTTTTTTAAAAAAGAATGTAAACCTTGACCTTTTCTCCCCAGAATACTAGGGTATACATTTTGTTAGTATTTTTCTTTCTGTGTTTTTAGATTTATTTTTGTTGACAATTTTATATGTGAGTCCTATATTTTCATCCTTTCCACCCTTCTTCTCCTCTCCACTCCCTCTCAAATTCATGTCCTCTTTTTATTTAGTTACTGTTCCAGAGAGAGAGAGAGAGAGAGAGAGCGAGAGAGAGAGAGCCTGCTGAGTCTATTTGGTGTTGCCCGTATGTATATGTGTTTAGAGCTGGTCATGGGGGATCAGATCACCTATCAGTGAGCTCCTTCTTAGAGAAGACTGATTACTCCTCTCTTGGCAATCTTTAATTGCCTTTAGCTTTAGTGGCAGTGGGCAGGACCTTGTGAGATTTACTCCATCCATGATGGCTTGTCAACTGCTGGTGTCATTGTGTAGGTCTTGATTAGACGGCTACATATTTTTAGATTTCATGGGTATGGGTAGGCACACTATCTCACAGCTTCTAGTGTCCAGTGCTTATGACCAGTCCATCCCCCCCCCTTTTTTTTTTTTTTTTTTGCTTTTTTGAAAAAGGGTTTCCCTGTGTAACAGCCCTACCTGTCCTGGAACTAGCTCTTGTAGACCAGGCTGGCCTCACACTCATCCATCCCCTCTTTTGAGATGTCCACTGAACCTTGGGTGTAGGAGTTAGGTTGTAGGTATATCAGCTGGGGTTGGATAGCCCAGAGGTCTTTATCTGCTGTAGAACTAAGCTTCTTTGATGAGGGGTAAGAGCTACACACACATATCCATGAGTACAAGGAGATGTATCTAGAATGTGGTTAGAAATCAGTCTCGTTTAGGAAAGCAGCTGCTCCTCCTGGCCCATGACCCACCAGGCATAGGGAGCTGACTAGGTTTATGGTACCACACATCCCCTCCTAATGAAGGGGCCTTAAATCCATTTAGAAAGCTTTTGGCTGTAAGTACCATTATTGCATCCTTGAGAGGCCTTTGGGTCTGCTCTTTGCCGTGTTTGTAGACATTGTAGCTGGGAAGGACTGTTGATGGTTGCTCTCCCTTGGCATAGCTTGTTGGATAAGCATGAGAGCTGGTCTCGGAGAGGAAGGAGGCTTCCAGGTCAGATCCAGCTCTATTCCTCCATGTCCTATGTCCAAAGTCATGTTGTCTTTAGCAACAGGTTCTTACCTTCAAGTTCTGGAAGGCAACCAAGGGCAGCTGCAACAGTGTATTTTGTTTTGGAAATATCTTCGACTCACCTGACCGACAACTGGAGGAGAGGTTTCACATGCCTGGCACTGGGGTGTCTGTTAGTCTCTACTCTGGGGGAGATCGTCCTCACCCCAAGTGCATATATGTGTGTGTTATGTATAATTATGACATACATGTTGCAGTTGTTTCATAAACGTAAAATAGTATGTTTCCTCACGGTTTCTTCAAATGGCCCTAGTGTTATTCTCTCTCCCTCCCTCTCCTCTATTCTCTCCGCCCTTTCCAGCTAACTCTCCCCAGTTTTTTGTTCCCCCTTCATAACACCTGTGTATTTTCTTTTTTAACTTTTAGTTAACACACAAAAATAATAGCTGCTGTGATATTTTCCCTTATGATATAGACATTCCCTTATGCTTTGTGGGATTCACCCCACCCTAGTTTTCCCTCTTGTCTGTGAGTTCAAGGCCAGCCTGGACTTCTTAGTGAGACCCTGCTCGTGCACATTGTGATAATATTTATGTACAAGCAGCACAGTGTCCCCCAAACATGTGCCCGTTCTGCTCCTGCAGACCTGTGACTGCCATCTTACATGGGAAAGAACTTGACTGATTGGATTAAGGCTCCTGACAAGGGGCCTAGATTATCTGGGTGAATCTAATGTCATCATAAGAGAGAACCAAAGAATTTGAATATGGCTGCTGTTGAGCTTAGGGGAGGAGGCCACCAGTCAAGCCATGCAGGCAGCCTATAATGCTGGAAGAGGCAAGGACATGGCTGCTCCATGGTTCCCCCTGATGACATGATGACGTTAGCCCAGTGACTACAGAATACAGTTGCAGACTTAGGAGCCAGTATACTCGGAGTAATTTGTTATGGCAGCGACAGGAATCTCATACCGTGTTGAGATAATGTAATGTTTATTACAGCAGTTAGTATCAATTGAATACCATATTCTGGGTATGTTATGGCACTTCATGTGGAATATTAGTCTTCTAGGGCCGCTGCTAGAATTCATCTCTCCGTGGTTCTGCAGATAGTGTGAGCAGGGCTCTTCTAGATCTTCTTGTCTTGATTGCAGATAGCTGTTGTCTGGCTTCCTGTTCATGGCTGTCTCGTGGTCTTTTTCCATATTTGTGTGGGTTCCCAATTATTCCCCTCCTGGCCCCACATAAGTCAGGTTGGATCAGGGTCAACCCTAATGGCTTCCTTTCCACTTAATTCTTTTTTTGAAAGATCTTATCTCCAAACATCATTATATCATGAGCTACTGAGGGTTACTATTTCAGCGTATGAATTTTTTATGATTTATTTTATGTTCATTCATGTTTTGCCTGCATGTATGTCTATGTGACTATGTAAAGGTGTCAGATCCCCTGCAACTGAGGTTACAGCCATGTGGGTGCTGGGAATTGAACCTGGGTCCTCTGGAAGAGCAATTGGTGCTCTTTACCACTGAACCATCTCTCTAGCACCCCGCACATAAATTTTAAGGGGTGCAATTTTGCTTATTCTGTATAGATATCTTATTCAATGGTTACAACAACCTAATTAAGTAGAATCCAGAAGGGAAACCGAGTCAGAAAGTTCTTAGGTTTTTTTGGCAAAGTTTACACCACAGTAAGCAGCTGAGTCACGTCCAGGAATTCTATCTTCTCTTCCTCTTTCACCCCTCCTCTTCCTCCCTTCCCTCCCGCCTCTCTTCAGTACTGGGAATTAAACCCAGGGCCTCGCACATGCCAAGTGAATATTTGACCACTGAGCTACAGCGCCAGCCCTTTTGGCCCTTTTTAAATCTTTCAAAACAATGGGACAGGCTTTTACTAATGTGACCAGACAGGCCCTGTACTTGCCTTATAAGGTGGATCTGACCTGAGCTAGTGGGAGCTCACCGACCCTGGCCTGACAGCCAGGGAACCTGCATAGGACCAAACTAGGGCCTCTGAAAGTGGATGCCAGTTGTATGACTGTGGGGCTACTGGCAGTGTGATCAAGATTTATCCCCAGTGCTTGAACTGGCTTTTTGGAGCCCATTCTCTTTGGAGGGATATCTTGCTCAGAGTAGATATGAGGGGGAGGGCCTTGGTCCTGCCCCAAAGTGATGAGCTAGACTTTGTTGACTCCCAGGAGAAAGCCTTATCCTTTCTGAAGAGTGGATGGGGAGGGGGTGAGGTGGGGGGAAGGTAGGAGAGGGAGAAGGGGAGGGAGTGGGAACAGGGATTCATATGCAAAATGAGAAAAGACTGTTTTTTAAAAATTAATTAATTAATTTAAAAAGACAGGTCTTAAACTTGTGATTCTCCTGCCCCAGACTCCCAGGAATCACAAATTTGTGCCACTAGACCTAATTCTGACCTGTTTTTGTTTGGGGGGGTGCAGGGGGTACAGAGGCACCCAACAGGTATTTATTACAGAAGGGAATGACTTCCAGGACTCTTGTGACATAGGCCAGGTTGCAGCAAGCCAGATTTAGTCATTCCCCACCCCATGGTCGGTCATGTTTGCCTGTGGAGGAGGAAAATCAGACACTAAGCAGAAAATGAGGTGGGAACAGAAGGGCTGAGGGAAATGGAGTCTCCCCCTCTGTTCACCGTTCAGCACCATCCCTGCAAGCTTTCTCGAGGGGAGTGGATCTGGCCCGCTATCTTGTAACCCAATGTGACGTGTCACGAGCAGTGCTGGGATTCTACCGTCAAGTTTCTCCATCCAAACACCAGATTCTGAACTCCAGTGTTGCTTTTATCTAAGTTGTTCTATTGCCAATAAAGACTTGGACGGCAGATATTGAGGTAAAAACCCCGATGGATCAGAGAAGCAGAGGAGGAGGAAAAGGAAGAGAAGGAGGAGTGATTAGCTGACCTTTTTTTTAATTACCAGAGACCTGGCAAGCGCATATCTCTCCACCTGACCAAAAAGACTGAGGGTCTCTAAGTCCCTCCCTACTCCTTCCTGTGTGTCTTCTCTATCCATTTCCCTGGTCCTCCATCCTCTCTATGACTAATTCTTGTTAACTTGTCGCTGGCTCCGCCCCATGCTCCAAGCCTAATTTTATGAACACAGTCTCCCAGTCCACAGTGCAAGTAAATATGCTGTAACACTTCAGGTGTTCCCATGTCTCAAAAGAACGCTTCTCAACAAGAAAGAGCTGGCTGGGCAGGATTACATAGGGAGGATGATTACCCAGTGACCCGGCCCACTGAGTCCTGTAGGCAGATTGCTGGCCAGCAACCTTGGCCAAGCCAGACTAACATCTGCCCAGCCTAACTGCTCATTTTGGTCACGGTGGCAAAGGGCACAGTTACTCTCAAGGCTTAGGCAGGTCTCTGACTGGATGGTCAATCAGGGGAGATGTCCCAGTTACCTGTCAGAAAGGGCAGAAAATGGTTGCCTCAGAGCGCTCTTCCCTCAGAGGAATCCAGCTTTAGAATTCCATGTCAGCCCAGCTTGCTGGAGCTTGGGAGCAATGTGTGCGGCGCGCGTGCGTGCACACACACACACACACACACACACACACGCATGCACCACTATTCCATTGTGGACCTGTTTTCTCATTTCTATTCTTTTTGTTGCTGTTGTTTTATTTTTTTTGCTTTTGAGTCAGGGTTTTTCTGCGTGGCCCTGGCTGTCTTAGAACTCACTCTGTAGACCAAGCTGCCCTTGAACTCACAGAGACTCCTGCCTGTGCCTCTGGAGCTCATCTCTATTCTCAATCTCTTAATCAGAGGGGATAGACAGGAGCAGCTCTTTTTGGCTCTGGGATAGCCCCACAGAAAGACAGCAGGGGCTCAAACAGGGGAAAATGTTCTCCTTTTAGGCGTAGACAGTTGGTATGAAGACTCATGAATATCACACATCCCAGTTCCTCCCACTCACCTGTGCATGATTGAATTTCCTCTATAACATTCCCAGGCACAATGTTTCTCAGTCTTTGTTTTGAATTATCCCATGGAGGGGAAGCAGTCGGAAACATCCTCAGGCAGGTCCTGTGACCAGAAAGCTGTCCTTATTCTGACCCATCTGCTTCCTCTTGGTTCCCTGATGACAACTGGCTTCCGTGACTTTTCAGGTATTTGAAGGCAGGTTATGGCTTTCTTCCTTAAAGAGGGTTCGTCATCAATTGCTGCAGCAGAACGCTCCACTTCCAGGGGAGATTTGTACCGGTTTTCTATGGGCCCACACATGGGCATGGGACAACCACATGGCCGATTTGTAGGCCCCTCTGAGGGTAGACTTCATAGCTTTGTCATGAGAGAGCCTCACCGCACTGTATGGACCCTGGTGGAGTATTTCCAGGTCTCCAGTCTTGGAGAAAGGGATACGGTGTCTGGTAGCATGTACTTATCCATTGCATGGCTGGCTTTTTACCACATCCAGGTTGGGGTTGTGTGATGGTGGATCTTCACTGTTGGGTTGGGTAGACCTGAAATTACCTAGGAGACACACTTCTGAACGTGTCTGTGAGGGCTTTTTAGAGAGTTGTAACAGGATGGAAGAACTAGCCTGGATAAATTAGTTTGTTTTCTGTTGCTGTGATAAACACCATAACCAAGAGCAGCTTGGGGAGGAAGGGGTTTATTTTGATCTTCCGCTTCCAGGTGACAGTTTATCACTGACAAAAGTCAGGTCAGGAACTTGAAAGTAGGAACGGATCAGACCGTGGAGGAATGCTCCTTATAGGACTTTTCCTCCCAGCTCTCAGCCTGCTCCATAGCACCCAGGACTACCTGCCCACGGGTGGCAACGCCCACAGTCGGCTGGGCTCTCCCACACTAGTCAGAAAGCAAGGAAATACCGCATAGACAAGCCCACTAGCCAGTCCGATATAGGCAATTCCTCTATTGAGTTCCCCTTTTCCCAAGCAACTCTAGTTTACGTCAAGTTGTCAAAAACTCACCAGCCGATTCCTGAACAGACTAAAGAGCAGAAGCAGATGGAGGACCAGCAGTGTGGCAGCCATGTGAACAGCTACCTCGAGTCCCAGCTGCCTCGGCTAGAGTCACCCTCCCCGCCCAGCCTTCTCCGCCATAGCCACAATGAACTGTACCTTCAAACCTTGAGCCAAACGAAACCCTTCCTCCCTTATATGCCTCTGTTGGGCATTTTGTTGTAGTAGCTAACACTAAAAAAGTAACTAATCCTAGAGCAGGTGGCTTGAACTCACTGAGCTTCTTTCATTCCTGTTGTGTTGTTATGATGTTCAAATGTGAAAAGTACTTTGTAAACAAAATACAAATGCACTCTGCAAATGATTAACCAGATTGAATGGTAAATAAAGGAGCTTATAGGAATGCCTTTATCCTGGGCTCTTCTAAGGAATGACTGTGAGCCACAGGATTGGCTTTGAGGAAGACATTGGTACCCTGAGGCCCCCAAGGACAGTGCTCACTCTTCTCATCCTTGTCATCTCTCTCTAAGGTCTCCCTGCTGTGTCTCTAGGAGAGAACTCTGAGCCCAAGTGTTCCACCCTGGTTTTGAACACCTGGATGAATGAGATGAGGTCAGAACTGGTTCTCCTGGCTGCTCATCTGCCCCTCTCTTCCTCTCTCCTCTCAGAGGCCCCAAGGGTACCTGCCCTGAAGATTCACAGCCTCTGCTCATCACCACCACCATCACCCCCTGCTCAGTCTCCAATTTAGAATAAATTCTCATCTCCAATTAGAGTGGATTTTATTGAGGGACGCAAGTAGGGACTGGGAGTCAGGGAACACAGCCTCGTGGCAATGGAGGGCTCATGAAGAAAGAGGATCTCATTCCATGCAGCCCCGTCATGATACACAAGGTCAGGGCGGCCCTCCTGCAGTTAGCGACTGAGTTCAGGCCATTGCCTCTCTTGTCTAAATGAGGGCTCTTTCTGGCATTCTTTGGCTCTCTCCACAGACTTTATGCCTTCTAGCTTGCCATCTATAACTCTAGGTTGGCCTACCAAACAGTCGCATGACTAGGCAGAGATGGCTTCCACCCTCATTTCCAGTCTCATGGGAGCAGAAGCCTAGGAGCTTCTACAAATAGCAGTGTGTCACCACCTGCCTAGCCCCAATCCGGTTTGTCCTGAGTTAGCAGACCTGCCTGGGAGATGCACTTCCCAGGTGGGGTTGGGCCAGGCACCCAGTCCTTCCTCATGCCACACAGTGCCTCAAGGATGGTAGTGCCACAAAGGAGGGGACCCTGCCCAAAGGGCCTTGGGAGACAAGGGTGTGGTGGCCCTGGACGGGGGTAGCACAGAGGCCTCTGTGTGTGTGTGTGTGTGTGTGTGTGATGTCAAGATACATTTTACTCCAAGGGCTGTTCCTGCATTCCAGGGGCAGTGGTCTGGTCAGCAGAGGTATTTTCCATGTAGAGAACAGGTACTGGGTTGAGCTTGACAACTTCCTCTCCGCCTGTCCCATCTTCTCTGTTTGGGATCCCCAGTTATAAAGCAGGAACAAGTCCCACCCCTTACCTGCCCTGGGGAGACGTTGAGCAGGGTTGAGATAATGTCTGCTGCTCCTCACCCTCCACCAGGGAGGCAGCCCCAGACAGTCTGTTTTTACTATGTAGAGCCCAGTCTCGCTCCCAATGTGGCGTCTGGGCACTTGTGGCCCCCAGTGAGGCACAGGGGGCCAGGCCATCTTGCAAGACCCAAAGGCCTCTTCTTGGCACAGTGAGGGAGGATCCCAGGACCAGCTCTAGCTCTCTGGGGTCTGAGGCCCTGGGCTCTGTTTAACTAAAGCATAGCCCATTGTTTGGAGTTCAAGGGGCCCGCCTTAGGCTCCTGGCATTCTGGTTCAACCAGGAGTGGGGCAGCTGGGTGTGGCCGTGGCCTAATGAGCTGGGTGTGCCCGGAGGAGTTAAGAGCCGGGGGTGACAGCTGTGGGCAGGTCCCCACCCACACAGGTGGGCAGGCGGCTTGCACAACAGTCACCTGTATGCGAGGGAGCCATGCGGCATTCTTGCCACGTATTTATTTTTACAGAAACAAATGCTCAACTTTGGGGGTGGGGGTGGGGCTAGTTCTAAATTTATAAAAGTCATTGTGTTAGCGCTTTTGAACCTCTAGATCTATTGTGTGAAGAAAGCCGATGCCAATCTGTAGTTTCCACCAATTGCCAAGAAGGCAGAGTGTCGGGAAAGGCAGCAAGATTCTTGCCTTCTCCCACCCCACCCGCTCGCCCTCTTCCGCCATTGTTAAAAAGAAGAAACGTGACCCTTTCTCAGTCTTGGTGGCCAGGGAGCCTTCCTCCTCAGACACCTTCCACTCCTCACTTCTGGGGGCTGGGTGTGTACTCCCTACCTGCGGGTGCTCTTGCTGGGAAGTAGAATCGTGGCCTTGTTACCTTGTGTCCCTTTCCTCAGCTTGTTGACAACTGGGTGTCAATGTCTCTGGTGGCTCCAAAGAAAAACCAGGTGAGCTCATGGTGCCATCCGTGGCCCCCTGAGTGGCGAGTCCTCCACGGATCATTTCTCTGTTTGAGAGGAACCAGCCTCCCGTCCCGCACCAGTTCACCATGGCGGGAGTGGGGACAGACAGGACACCTGTTGACTTGCTGAGATGCCCACATTTGTCCCTGGAACCTGCATTCCAGGTCATGAGGGCAGCTAGGGCTTAGGCTAGAAAGACTGGTTTGCGGTCCTTAGAGACCCCCATGGGAAACCCAGGTAGAGGACAATAGTAGGGGATGGGAAAGAAACTGGGTTTTGTGAGAGTGTGGTCTTGTGTACCCGGGACGACTGCTATTGAATCTAACAACAGACAGTTAGTATCTGGAAACACAGGTCTTCCGGGTGACGTAGGACCCCAAATGCAGCTGACTCCTCTAGATCGGTCCAGGCTCTCCAACACCTAGGCTCAAGTGAGGGCATCCTCAACATTCCCATCCATGAAGCGGGAACAGTAAACCTACTTCTTGGGGGTACTGTGAGGACCAAATGATGTCACTCTTAGGAGAGTTTTTAATGTGGGTGGTACATCTTAAATACCACCTCTCTTCCTTCCTAGAGCTGCTGAGGCTGCTCAAGGTCAGGCCCCGCCATTGCCCCAGGGTGTTCTTAGGCCAAGGAGGAAACAGAAGGCATAGCCCACAGGGGTTAGAAAACTGAAGAGGGGGTCATGGTAGCTCAGCACAGGCAGTATGTCTAGCTTGTAAGTGGCTGAGTTCATCAGCTCATCATGACCCCGGTTGCCAAGGACAACAGCCTTCCCTCTCCCATTCCACCATCTACATCATTGTTCAGCCCACCTCCTCCGCCAGTCCTTCTCCCTCTCTTGAGTCCCTCCTCCCTGCCCCATTCCTGGTTCATGAGTTACAGGGCCAGAGGGGCTGTGGAGCATCCTACTCAGGGCTGAGGAGTCCATCGTAAAGCAACCAGTGCTACATCCTCCTCAGAGTAGTGGCTTAGCAAAGGTCATAGGGCAAAGGTCATAGGGAAAAGGCTATAGTGCAGGATAGAGACAGAGTTCAGGCTAGTGGGATGAGGCCTCCCACAGCATGGCTCGGAAGCAGGCCTTCCCTTGACCCTTGACCCTTAACCCTTGATCCTTCCTTCCCTTGATCCCAGTTCAATAGAACCTAAGCCTGGACACAGTGAGGGCTGTTTCTCCTCTCCGTGTGTTTTTCTAGGGACTCTCCTAGACTTGACATGTCTCACGATAGTCTTCCAGTCCTTGCTTCTTTCTCTAGAGAACTGGCTAGGGCAGAGACTGGTGGTTATGGAATCTGCCAGCACCCCTGAGGCTATGAGGACAGGGGTAGGAATCTTCAAACAGGTCCCTTCTTTTTACTGCACCCTTGGACACCATCAAGGCCAGAGGATGGAACCAAGACCAGGTAAACTAGGCGAGGACATCGCCTCAACACGGACCTGATGGGATCTGGTGCGGCAGCAGAGGGTCAGAGGGTAGGTGCCCCGGGAGGAGGTTCTAGTCTATGAAAACAAGTATGGGAAGTTTTCCAAGAGTAAATCAGCACTTCCCCCAGGCCTGAGCCCTGAGGCCACTGTGCCTGCCACCCCATCCAGACCTTGAGGGGATGAAGCAGGCCTCTCCAAGACAGCCAAAGGCGACCTGGAACAGGAGAGGAGGAGGCACTAGTAGAGCTGAGGCAGAGGCCTTGAGCAGGAGGAGAGGGGGCAGAGGCCTTGAGCAGGAGGAGAGGGGGCAGAGGCCTTGAGCAGGAGGAGAGGGGGCAGAGGCCTTGAGCAGGAGGAGAGGGGGCAGAGGCCTTGAGCAGGACTCTTGATAAGGCCTCTCCAAGGCTCCCAAGCTGCCCTTCTAGCTGCAACTGCAGAGAAAGCCAAGATTAAGAACCTAAAGAAGAAGCCGCGGCAGGCAGAGGAGCTGCACAACCGTGGAGGACGGCTAGCCCAGCAGAGAGCAGTGGAGAAGCTGACCCAATGGAGGTCTCTGATGGAGGAGCTGGAGGACTTGGAACTAGGCCTGTGAGGCTTCTGGAGTAGGGGAGTGGACTGCAGAGCAGATCATGGGGTGCTCTGGGGTCCAAGGAGTGTGGGCCACAGCAGTTAGAGAGGACACCCCCATACTGTCTCGCTTTCACCTCCCGGGACTCAGCTGTGTCCTCCAGAGCCCAGGTTCTTCTCTGTTCCTTCTCTCTTCTTCTCGGCTCCTATATTTTGAACACTTTTCCCAGTGTTCAAAAATCTCAGTGATGACCTCAGGTGCCTCTGCTGCTACTCTGAGTGTTTTGTTGAAAAGAAAACTGGAGATGGGAGTCTGTTAGAGAACTGAGGTTGAGGGTACAGGAGTACCCCAAGTCTTGGAGTCTTGGTTCCTGTTTTACAGTGTTTATGGGTTACTTCCCTGGCCATTGTAAACCTCTTCCTTTTTTTTTTTTTTTTTTTTTTGAGAAAGTAAGAATAAACTCAAGTGGACAGCAACAAGGTTGAAGAGGGCCCGTGCCACTCCTCAGTGTGACAGCTGGGTGGTCCTGGGAAGAAGACAGGACATTTTCCAATCCATCTTAGCACAGATGTCTCCAGTGCCACTGAGGTCCTCTTTGCACGCACTGTTTGATGTGTCACCACTGTGACACTAGGCTGGGGGCGCTTCGGGGTGCAGTGGGGCATGCCAAGGGCAGAAAGGAATTGGTTTTCAAGACTGAAAGCCAGTCCTGTCACCGGGAAACTCAAGACTCACTCGCCCCTCATCCCTCCTCCTGATCACGCCACAAAGTGAGCAAGGTGCTGAACACAGTGGCCAGGCACACAGAAGGTCCTTGTCCTCTGCCTGAGATAAAGGCGGAGAGCTTGAGGGTGCACACTACCCTCTGTCCAAAAGACTCACAAGGTAAATGCGCCCAAGTAGCTTCAGACTTTGTGTCCTTACTGGCCACCCCGTCCCCGAGGGGCTGTAGGGGCCCAGTGGAAAGCTGTAGGAGGATCACAGTCACCCTGTTGCTGTCTGAACTGTCTGGGGAGGGGACTTGGAACAGGAAAAGACCCAGCTTCCCTGGAACAGAACTCACCAGCCAGCAAGTCATTCTAGAATTTGCTCCATTCAGTTAGGAGCAGAAGCCATGTGGCCATTTGCTAAGGTACCCCTCAAAACTGTATGGGAAGTGAATGGCAATACTCAGAAGAGGGCTGAGTCATGGGTGCCACTGGAGCCCATTTAATGCCAGTCTTTGCTTCAGTATATTCTGTCAAAATATTCCTGACACAAAATGCCACTCGCGTATTTCACAAAGCATTAAGTATTGTATTAAGGAATCAAATTGTAAGTCACATGTAGAAGCTCACACCTATTCTCCTAGTGCTCAGGAGAAGGAGAGGCAGGATGGAGTTTAAGGCCTGGAATATATAGTGAGACCCTTTCTCAAACTCATAAAAAGTGTAAAATAAAACACATTTTGAGGCCTCAGGAGCATGGTTTGTTAAGTTTGAGTGGTAGCACATTTCTTTGTTGTTGTTGTTGTGTGTTTGTATGTTTTAACTGCACTATAGCGTCCTTCCTTGACCATCTCCAAGAACGGAGTTCCCCGGTCATAAGCACAGTCACGCTCCGTACCAGCTGTCCCAGACCTCTCCCTGTTCTAAAACCGGACCTCTCTAGCAAGTAACCAACCTCCCCAGCAGCTCTTTGATAGCAAGGCCCAGTCTGCGTACTGTATCGTGTGAGAATCTCAAGAGTAAACTTCGAGGAGGACTGACAGAAGCATACCCCACGTTACCGCAGCTGCTTCCACCCCCAACAAAGCCGCCTTTCTACTCTTTTGACAGTTTCCAGCTCTCGCCCCGAGGCAATCCATGTTCTGATGTCTATCGTGGTAGATTGGTCGCGCCTGCTTTAGAACTTCACATAGCAAGTAGTCTTTTGTGCTGAGCTTGCTCGGCGCGGAGACGTGTGCACGTTGTCCTGTGGCTGTTTGCTCATCTTTATTGCTGAGTAATATTCTGTCACGGGAAGATGTCACGATGTGTTTGTTTATCTACCCGTTGATGGACGCCTCAGGTTTTTCCCGATTTTATTTGATTTTTTCTTTTGCTTTTATGAATAGAATTGTTATGAATCTTTTTGATATGTTTTTATGATGAAAAGTATGTTTTGATTTCTTTGGCGGGAAGAAATACTTGGGAGTGGAATTGGTGACTCATAGTGTAGGTAGATGTGTAATCATGAAAAAAAACCCTGCCAGACGGTTTTCAAAACTGGGCAGCTCATTCTATGCTCCCACCAACAAACGATGCCTGGGTAATAGTTCTTCTAGGTCCTCGACAACACTTGGGATTGCCAGTCATAAGTTTAGCCATGATGCTAAACATAGTTTGCACCCTCCTGGTGAGCGCAGTGACCCCGAACAATGCTCGTTTCCTCACCTGCAGTTTGCAATCTCCTAAAACGAGTTTGCTCATGGCTTTGGCTTTCCTTTAGCTGATTTTCTTTTTTTTACCAGGGTGTCTCCAAACTCACAGTCTCCTGCCTCACCTCCCCAGTTCTGGATTGCAGGTGTGCATGGCCACACCCGGCTTTCTGGCTCTCTCCTTTGTCAGCTTTCTTCCTTTGGAAGTTTGCATTATTAATTCATTGGTGTTAATCTACTCTGGAGGTGAGAACTTTGACAGACAAGTGTTTTGTGATTCTCTCTTTTTAGACTGGCTTGCCTGTTTCACTGGGTCTTTTATTTTGAGACAAGGCCTTACTCTATAGCTCAGACTGGCCTGGAACTCACTACATAGCCCAGGCTGGCCTCAAATTCATAACACTCCTACCACAGCCTCCCAAGGGCCACTTCACCAAGACCAATGATGTTTTTTGATTTGAAAAGAAAACATGAATTTTTTTTACCCAAATGAAAATGTTTCTGTGAAAGCCGTACCATGTACGATAATGAAAATATGCCAATTTCAATATTCTTCTAAATAGGGGGTGGAGCTTCTGAGTGAGGCTTAAGCAGGAGGATTATGCATTTGAGGCCAGCCTAGACAAGATAGGAGTACCTGGTTTAAACAACAGGCTGGAAATAACAGAAATGTTGACGTCCAACTGACCAATGGGTTTTCTGATGTGTGTAATGTATGTGTGTACATTTATGTGTGTGTGTGAATGTGTGCGCACACATGTGTGGTTGACACTGCATCTCCTTCTTAATCACTTTCCTGTTGTTCTTTGAGACAAGGCCTCTCATGGAACCCAGAGCTTATGGATTTGGCAAGATGGAGTGGCCCAGGGATCCTCCTGCTTCTGCCTTCTGCCGCATGGTGATCACAGGCGTGTGTCACCACACCTGGCTTTTCACCCGAGTCCTGGGGCTCAGACTCAGGTCCTTGTTCTTGTGTAGCAAGTGCTTTACTGAGTCGTTTCTCTGGCCTCCTCCCAACCCCAGCCCTTATTCTTCTCACTTGGCTTCTTTGGGGACTGTTTCAGAAACTCTTGCTTTCTGCCAGCACTGGTAACAGAGGTTTGTAAGTCATCCTTGTTACTCCAGAGACTGAGTCAGGAGAATCGCATGTCCAAGTCCTGTCTGAACTACAGAGTCAAGGCTAGTCTAGGTAACAGTGAGATCCTGCATCACTGTTATAAAACGAAATAAAAATAGGCTGGATCTAATTCTGCCTGTGTAGTGCATTTGTGTAGCGCTCTTGTATAGCGCACTTGTGTAGCGCTCTTGTGTAGCACACTTGTGTAGCACACTTGTGTGGTGCTCTTATGTAGCGCTCTTGTGTGGCGCACTTGTGCTCCGCTCTTGTGTAGCGCTCTTGTGTGGCGCACTTGTGTTGCACACTTGTGTTCCGCTCTTGTGTAGCGCTCTTGTGTGGCACACTTGTGTTGTGCACTTGTGTAGCATACACAATGCCCTGGTTTCAATAGCTCTTCTTTCTTTCCACAAATATTTTGAAGACTTAACGCTTCAGAGTTTTGCACAGGTCTGTGTCCATCTCAGAACGATGTCTGATGTGAGGTGAGGAAATGCTTTGGAATATCCAGCTGTCCTAGCGGCCTTTAACTAAATGGACTTTCCTTCTCTCTTCTCAGCATGCTGGTGCCTTTCTGAGGAGGATCCCCTGCCAATAGTGTATTGTCCTGTTTCCTACAACTTCCCTGAAAGCCCCAAACCGGGCAGCCAGAGACCTCTCTGTGGGGTAGGGTTCTCAGGAACAGACATCTGCCACGCCCCCCCCCCCCCCCCCCCCCCCCCCCCCCCGTCTTCACCTGCTGCTCTCTTTGCCTCTCAGCAGCTCTGTGCTAACTGCTCAGGCGCTGTGCAGGAAAGGCTGTCTTGGATTTGCTTTTCAGAACCTACATTCTCTTTTTTTTAAAATCTCATATGTATTGGTGCTTTGCCTGCGTGTATGTATCTGTGTGAGGGTGTTGGACTCCCTGGAACTAGAGTTACAGGCAATCGTGACTGCCATGTGGGTGCTGGGAATTGAACCTGGGTCCACTGGAAGAGAAGTCAGTGCTCTTAACTGCTGAGCCATCTCAGGTTCTTAAGGCAGCAGGGGCACACATTTGAAAAAGAGCATGACAAAGAGTTGCTTTCATGCCCGCGCCTAGCCAGTAGTTGTCCTAGGACTAGAAAGACGTCCTGTAGGCTGTATGGAGAGAAAGGTGCTGGGGAGGACAGGAGAGAGAGAAGCTAGACATCCTGTTTTGTGGTTAGAGTCCAGGAGCAGGGAGACCCAGGGAAGCATGTAGCAACCTCCAAGCCCACCTGCAAGCCCAGAGCAGCTGAATGACCCATCCTGGACTGTCAGTATGACCCAGAGAAAACCACTCAGAAGGCTCATTGGACACAAATCGCGCCCTTCTAGCAGAGACTTGAATGCAGAGGTGGCTCTGAGAGAAGTCACGCCAGTTACCTGGTTCTTTGTGAATCTCTCAGAAGGTCACTCTCTACACTAAGCATGATGGGGATCCTAAGTCAACCAACAGATATTTAAAAATACTCATTTTTTTCTAGCATCAGGAATAATCACTGAGTTATAGGGGGTATCTCTTCTACACTGAGTAGGTTACTCGCGATTCCTTCCTGCCTTGTAGGAAGCTGCTAGCAAGCCAAGCCTGATATTAAAGAATGTGAGCTGGGGGACACTTTTGTCCCCTCTGATGGCACAGGGGCTGATGGGGAAAAACTGGGGGGAGCCCTGGATAGTTGATGCCCTGGCCTCACTGCTGCCATAGCCCATGCCTGAGGTATCAAAGTAACATCAAGCGATTTATTTTGAGAGACGTATCTCAATGGGTGGCTCAGGCCAACTTCAAACTAATAACCTGCTTCCTCAGCCTCCTAAGTGCTGGGATCACAGGTGTGTCTGCATGTCCAGCTCACAAGACGTTTTCCTGGATTCTAGTCCCTCTGTCCTGAAAGGTGTAGAACCTGTCCTTCCATTCTTATACAGAACAATCCAGCAGAGATCCTGCAGGTCCCAAGTGGCAGCCCTCACGGTATGCAAAGAACGATGTTTGGAGCAGCGGCTACTTGGGGAGCCTTTTATGTCACTGTCTGCCGAGAACGTGGAGGTGGGGCTGTCTCATGCTTCACGGTCCCCGTGTTATTTTCCATACCACCCGTGTCCTGACTACGCCCATGTTAGGCATGGGGAAACTGGCGTTTCAGCCCTATTTACCAAGGGCCAGGGGAGGCTAGCTTGCGTGCTGTTTTGCCTCTGCTAGGATTTACAGCTAGCATTGTAAGTTCTAAGAATGTTAACGAGACATTTCAAAATGCATTGAATGAATACATTCTTTTTTTCTGACTCCATGTTCACTAAATGTTCCAAACTGAGACACGTGGAAGTGGAAAACAGACCTGAAGTATTTGCTTGACTGACACCCCGAGTTAGGATGTCCCTCAAAGTATAAACACACACCCCCACTGCACACACGCACCCTGCGAGGGCAATCCCTGGGGTAGAGCCCTTCTAAAGCGGCTGAGGCTGGGCAGGCAATTTCTGGTCAGCTGCTGCACCTCACTGTATGGGGGTGGAGCTGGTTAACTGGGTCAGAAGAACAGTCAGCCACATCCCTCAAGGAGCCGGTCCTCTGTGCCCATTTGCCTAGAAAGGTGGTGCGTGTGTCAGCCTGCTGCTGAGAAAGGCTGCCGTCTCGCAGGGGCTAGTAAGAGAGTAATGGCTGGGGCCAGAGAGGTGGCCCATTGATTCAGAGTACCCGACTGCTCTCCCAGAAGTCAATCCTCAGCGACCACAGGGTGGCTCACAACCATCTGTGATGAGATCTGATTCCCTCTTCTGGTGTGCATGGAGACAGAGCACTGACATACAGAAAATACATGAATGAAAAGGGAGAGAGCAATGGACAGGACTTGTAATTCACTATTAAATAAAGGCCAGCCTTCCTGTGCCCACACGCGCACACACACACACACATGCACACACACACGTGTATACACCCCATACACACGCACACACGCACGCACCCACACACACTCACATCCCCTCCACACACACCCCACGCCCACCCCCACACACCCACGCACACACACATGAACACGCGCACACACACACGCACACGCGCACACACACACACACACACAACGCCCCCCCACCCCCAGGCCTGTTGTGCCTGGACTCCTGGCGCAGATCTCTGTGGCTGTGTTCTAGTGAGCACTGAACTCATTCACCCTCCCAGCAGTCAGGCCGTGACGTGCATGAGCCTCTTACTCATCCTGATGTCATCAGTCATATTTCCAAGGGTGAGTAATTCGGGGAGGGAGGTGTGATGCTGCGGGGCGGGGGGTTATGTTGAAGAGGCAATGTGGTCCAGGAAGAGCCCCATCTCTCTTCCTCCAAAGCAGGAAATGCTCTTCTTCTTAAGAAAAGATGCATCCTTCATCTGCTGTAAAGTGGGCGTGCCTGCATCAAGTGCTGTCTGTTTAGGGACAGCAGAGTTCAAAGCTATATAAGAACTCTCTTCACCCCAGGTATTGCTAATCTCAGGAGTGGCTAGTGGGGCTTATTAAGCTATTAACTCATGTTGATCAAGCACGTGACTTTCTCTTTGGCCTATTTATAGCCTACCCCCTCCCCACTCCCCACAATGACTTGCTAGTTTCCATCAATGGAAAATATCAGGGCTGGGATTAGAATACAAAGCCCTTGATTCCTGGTCCAGCTTGCCATGGGCTGAGGATTTCCTCTGAGATGAAGGCCTTGCCAGCTTTGACCTTTTCCCCCCTCCAGGATCAGATTTCAAGTTGGGCTCAGCCTGGACCTGACACGGTTTCTGCTGCCATATTTTAAGTCTCAGGAGTCCTGTTCAAGTTCAGGACAGACCTGAATGCCTTTGTAACAGGGTCCCCCCGCCCCTGCTCTTCTGGTTTTGGAGACAGGGTCTCTTGTGACATCCCAGGCTGGCCTTGAACTTCTAATTCCCCTGCTTCGAATCCAGTGTCCTGAGATCATAGGCAGGTACCACCATTGTAGCTTAAAGATCCTTTTGGATCAGTAATGGGTCAGGAGGTGGTGAGTCAGATGAGGGCTGGTAGTTCTGCCCACACTCTGCAAGGTACCTTAGTGTCTTAGTGACCCAGGCTGCGGGGCTGAGGGCTAAGTCAGCATTCAGCTTTGGAGTGACTGGTATTTTAGTGCATGCCCTTGCTTCTTAGATTTCCTAGCTCATTCCATTCCAGGGAACTGTTAGGGGCATCCTTAGTGTCCTGTAGGAAGACGCTCCAGTGGGAAGCATGCTTAAGAAAAGAACTTGAGTTTTGTGAGAACTCGCTGTGTCTTGGGACACTATGTCTTATACCGATGGACTTTCTGGATGCCACATTTGGTCCCTGTGATGCAGACAACATCTTTCTTGTGTTTCTGAGGGAACAAAAGCTTCCAGGACCTATAACTAGGGCTATGTCGCCTTGATGCCAGATGTGAACCCAGATGTGGTGTCATGATGGCCATTGCACAGAGAAACCCTTCTATAGAAAGCCCTGGACCTTACCCAGGACTCCAGCTGAAGATGCTGATCAAAGAGAAAGACAGAGCCCAGTGCTTGCTGCCTCCGTTCCTCCAGATTCACGTGTTGAAACCCTAACCCCTAGGACCTCTGAATGTGACAAGGGTTAGAGAAAAGGCTTTGTTTTTGTATTTATGGCTTATTTATTTACTTATTTGTTTGTTTGAGATCTGGTCTCATGTAACGCAGGCTAGACCCAAACTCAATATATATAAAGATGTCCCTGAACATCTGAGTTTAGACATGTGTCATGCCTACCTGAGAAAAGGTCTCTAAAGAGATAATTAACAGGGGACACAGGCCCCACTCCAATGTGACCAATCTCCTTTTATTGTATTGTTGGGTTTTTGAGATACTCTCACTCTGTAGGTCAGACTAGCCTGGAACTCACTATATGTAGCTCATACTAGCCTCAGACCTTTGCCGTCCTGACTGTGATGACAGGGGTGAGCCACCACACCTGGCTGGTGATTTGGGCACAGGCACACAAAGGAAGACAAATGAAGAAAGATGGCCCTAGGTGAGCCAGGAAGGTCTCCAGAATTGGGAGAAAGTATCTGTTATGTGAGCTTGCAACTACCCCCCCCCATTTCCCAGCCCCTCCTCTCTAGGCCCAGCATGGAGCGTTCAGTTACCACAACCTTCCCCAACCAAAGGTCCTCTTCAAAAATCCCCCGTGTTCCCAGGCCCTGTGCACAGTAGGTCCTGGATCGAATCCATGTGTGCTGACCTGCTGAAGGAAGGAGGTGTCCTGATTGCACGGGGGTGCACACCAGAACACTGTGCCTCTCACCAGGCAGGGACAATTCAAATGTTGATTTCCGCAACTGTCTGCTTCCTTCTGTCGAAACTTCCTGTTTCTGAGGAACGGAGATTTTATTTTTTTCTTTTCACAGATCCCAGAGGGCGTCCAGTAAACCCAGCAGCTATTACCAAATTGTTCTGGTTTTGATGAGCTCAGAGGGGATGAATCAGAAGCAGGCAGACTACAGAGTTTCCCTTGAAATAGACTCAGATTAATGTTAGCAGGAGAAACACAGATATGGTTGGGACTTTAGTGCCGGCAAGTGATGAGTAGTGTTGGTATCCAGAACCAGGTGTGGTGGCTTCATTCTCCTGGAAGAACAGTGGCTGCTCAGGGCCCAGGGTGGAAGTGGGGGAAACCCCTGCAGAAACCACCTTCATCTGGGGCCTGTGGGTTCATGGTCTTCCTTTTGAAAAAGACAATCTCAGGGCTAAAGGTTCCTCCTGGAGTCTATGGCCTTCTGTGATCTGGCTCTTCTAGAAGGGGGTCCCAATGCTGCCCCCCAAAATGTGGAGAAACGGGATAGAGAAAATGTGGCCATCTCTATACTGCGAAGCAGGCAGGCAACCTTCCATTTGTGAATGAGTGCAGCATGGAATCAGATGGCAAGCGTGGGAATTAAGGCTGGCCAGGAATGAGTAACATTGGGCCTTGGCTGTTATGAAGGACAGTCAATGTTACTAGCAGTAGCTGCTCAGGTGCTGTGTCCAGACACCAAGCAGGGATCCTCAGGTGTGTGTGTGTGTGTCTGTGTGTGTGTCTGTGTGTGTCTGTCTGTCTGTGTCTCTCTCTGTGTGTGTGTCTGTCTTTCTGGGTCTGTCTGTGTCTGTGTGTCTATCTGTCTGTCTGTCTGTATCTGTGTGTGTGTCTACCTGTCTGTCTGTCTGTGTCTGTGTGTGTCTGTCTGTGTGTCTATCTGTCTGTCTGTGTCTTTCTGTGTCTGTATGTCTATCTGTCTGTCTGTCTGTGTCTGTTATGTGTTGTGTGTCTACCTGTCTGTCTGTCTGTCTCTGTGTGTCTACCTGTCTGTCTGTCTGTGTTGTCTGTCTGTCTGTGTCTGTGTGTGTCTCTCTGTGTAGTGGCAGAAAGCTGCAATTGTTCTGACTCTACCGTGTTGGCTGTAGGGTCCAACAAACTCTGTTCTCCACTAAGGATTTCTCTTTCCAGCTATCAGGAGGGGACACCGTGGTACCTCTGAGGAAGGATGAGGCTGGTGTGGGTGATGTGTGTTAAGCCTTCAACCCTGACCATACCTGGCCATACCTTACAGTAGGAATCAGTCTGTCAGGGTCACACTAGTTAGCCATACGTGTGAATAATGTGCCCATGCCTTCAGAGTCCTCACAGATGAAAGTAGCATTTCAGCTCCTTTAGAATCTGGTGACCCTTCCTTCTCCAAGAACATTTCTGTTTTCCTTCTAAGTTTTTAACATTTATTTAGTCTTTCCCTTTCTCTCTCATTCTCTCTCTCTCTCTCTCTCTCTCTCTCTCTCTCTCTCTCTCTCTCTCTCGTGTATGTGTGTGTGTATGCTCACTCATGTACCACAGAGCGCGTGTGGAAGTCAGAGAGCAACTTTCCAGAATTGGTTCTCTCCTTTCACCGTGTGAGGCCTAGGGATCAAACTCAGGTCAACAGGCTTGGCAGTAAGCGCATCAGCAGGCAAGCCATGTCGCTAACCTTCCATCATATCTCGACTCTGTCATCATGTCTCAGGTGCCCACCCCCCCAGTCTTCCAGTAATACTTTTTCTACCCTTATCTGGTTCTCTCTTCTCCTCCTCTTTCTTCCTCTTCCCCCTTCCCCCTCCTCTCTTCCTCTAGCAACTTAGGTAACTCCCTTTTCCCACCTTCCCTCCCAGGGGAGTTTGTCTTGGCCATTACTTCCTCCAAATAGAGCCAGTCCATTGCCCCTGTGTCTGCCATCATGTGCCAGAATGCCTGTCCCACATCCCTCTCCCCCTGCACAAGCCCCCACATAATAGTGGCCCTATTTCTCCCCTCTGAGCTAAGAGCTCCCAGCCCTGGCAGCTCTCTCCCTTCTGAAGCCTACTCTTGGTCCTGAAGCATAATAACAACTCAATAAATGAGTGTCGAAACAATTAATGGCTTACTAAATAAATGACTTCTGCAGACAAGAAGCCCATTCCTATAAATGAGTCACCACAAGCCCTAGCCATCGGACCCCGCCCCCACCCACTGACCCCAGCCAAACCCTCCTGCGATGATGTCATCATGACCCTTAGTTCTCAGAAGTCTCCAGCCTCCTTCCTTCTCCTTCGTGCCTATCTCCTTGTTATCCCCTCCTCCTCCTTCCTTTTCTTCTTCCTCCAGGGCACCATGTCTAAATAAGGCAAAGCTCCTCTAGCGCTGGGGAGCTATGGGGTTTTCATCTCGTCACCCAGGATGTTATGGGATGGGATCAGGACATGCCCTGCTGGGAAGCAGGACAAAGCTCCTGTGTGACCCTGGTAGGTGGACAAGGGGACTCTACTGCCCGCCAGCAGGTGTCCTCAAGTTAGCTGAGCAGGGCACAGGGAGGACCTAGCTCAGAAGGACCGACAAGGCCTATAGACAAGGACAGGGCTTGGGGGAGTGCATTGTGGGGCCCTGGCAAGAGGCTTACACCTTCCAAGTATCTCTGGGTCTAGGGTGGGTATGTGTGGCTGTCTCTAGTCCTTTGGGTCAGGGCACCATCCTCCTCCAAACCATCTCAGGTAATCAGGAGGGTCCTAGCCAACTCAGGGAACATCGTCACCTCTTCTGTCATATTCTCTTTTTTCTCTTCTCTCATTCTTTTCCCTCAATGGCATAAAATGTTTCTGGGTCTTAGTGTGGATGAATAAGTAACTCAGCTTAGAGTGTGGCCCTGGACCACAGTTGTGATCCTGCTATGCACTTTCTACAAGGAAGGAAGATATGACCAGCTTCTAAAAAAAAAAATGATGTTTATAAGATCACAAAGGGAATAATGGTATTTTAGAAAGCAATTCTTTTGTTTGTTTATTTAGTTATTTATTTACTCATTTTAATGCCACTTCTAGCTGAACGTGGCAGATGCCTATAATAATCCCATTGCTGGTTGACCAGACAGTCCAGCCTATAATGGCACTTACCATCAAGCCTAACTACCTGGATCTGATTAAGGGATCACATGGCGGGAGAGATAATCCCCACCAGTTGGTCCCCTTCTGACCTGCACCAGCAGACATGCGTCTATGTAGATGGTGGACAGCACACACCTGTTTGTCCAGCATACACAGAGACAAAGAGATAACTGCAATTTAAAAAATATCACCAGTGCTTGGGAGCCTGAGGCAGGAGGATTGCCTGAGCCGAGGCTGCATAGAGAGATTTTAAAAGCAGCTTATAAGGCTGGAAAAATACTAAAATACTATGACACTGAAAAAAAATGTGTGCTGCTTCATGTATCAGGTGTTTTAATGTGTGTAGTAATCCCCAACTTGTAAATCAGTAAAAATAAACCCAAGAGGGGGCTGAGGAGACAGCTCAGTGGCTCAGCGTGTGGGTTGCTCTTCCAGAAGGCCTGGATTTACTTCCCAGCACCCACGCGGCAGCTCACAACTGTAAACTCCAATTCCAGGGGATCCGACACCCTCATACAGACATCCATGTAAGAAAAACACCAATGCACATAAGTAATTAGTTAAAAAATGAACACAAGAAAGACAGTTCTATCCAAGATGTTTCTTGACAGGTTTAAAGGGGACTACCAGCAGCACGGCCAACCCCGCCTAACCAGTGTAATTCCCTCAACTACTAGTCTGTGTACTCCTAGAGCAGCGAGACCTGGGGGTGACACTTGGGAGGTTCTCTCTCTCTCTCTCTCTCTCTCTCTCTCTCTCTCTCTCTCTCTCTTTCTCCTTGTGCCTGGCTCTGGCCTTGGCACAAGGCAGTGTCCAGTAGACAGCATCATGTAGTTTAGTCTCCAAACTGGGGCACCACAAGAGTGAAGAGCAGCTATTAATAATTACGTTGGGACAGCTCTTGTCATCTACTAGACAAACAGGTGTCAGTTCTCTACATCTATGCATAGATATCTGTCTGTCTGTCCGTCTGAAGGAGGCTCTAATCCTGAGGCATCTGGCACTTCTCTTATGTGTCTGCTTGTCTCCCTGTCAAAGACTTCCCCTGGGTGGCTGATGTTTCCCCTGTGTCTTGATGTCCACCGCTGTCTATGGCAGAGGCACCTCTGTAAGCGGAGAGAACCGATGAGGCTAACAACGTCTCAAACCGTATGCCACCACGAGAGTGCCTCACTTCGCTGCCAGGAGCGATGTTACCAGCTTCACGTTCTTTAGGACATGTCCTCACACCAGCCTGAGGAAGCAGACACTCTTGGTACAAGAGTCAACTGGACTTAGAGAAGTTAACAATGTGCTCAAGGTCACACTGATGCCAAGATTGGGATGCAGACACATCCATGCCCATCAAAGTCAGAGTGGACCAAACCCTACTGTGGAGCCCAAGGCGGTGCCTGACAGGAGGCTGGCCTGGCTGTGGCGGACGGGGACCAGTGTCTCTTCCCTCATGGATTCCCATGCCTACTTGGACTTTCTCTACTGGGCAGATGGAAGAGGTTTTTGGGTTTCTGCCAGCCAGAGCAGAGCTCAGGCTCTGTGAGGAAGTTGATTGGGTGCTCTCTCAACTGCCCTCCTGCAGGACCCGAGCCTTGCCGGCGACAACCCAGACAAACGCAGCTCACTCGCGCCCTCTGGTGTCAGACTCTTCCGGCCCAGTTGCTCCTCTAGGGATTCCCTTACAGTGCTCTGACTGAGCAGGCCCAACGGGGAATCAAATTAGAATACCCAGCACTAGCATGATCGTGTAACAATGATTCTGGGATAACAGGCATGAGCTGGGGACAGTTTCAAGCAGGGTGAGGCATATGGCCATCCCATCCACGCTCAGAAACATCTCACTGGAACCTCCAGAACCATCTCAGGGAACTGCCTGGTGAGCGTTTGGTGGGAGATTTATAGAGTAAGGAGTCCCTGGCTAAAGTGGTCAATGATTGTCTATCAGCCCTCCTTGGGAACCATCAGCACCTTGGTTTTGTTCTGGAGGCCATGTCTAGCTAGTCAGACAGAATAAGCTGCACCCAGAGCTGTCGATGAAACAGGAATGAGGGGTCTGGTCTTTGGGTCATCCAACCCCTCCTTTGGTAATTTAGGGACTTGTTGGGAAGTGGGGAAGGGAAACTTTATTGTCGCTGAAAAAGGACATTTTGCTGTCAACTTTTGTAGTGGTCCTCCTGTCCCGTACCCATGACCAGCTTCGAGGTGACCCTTGCTCTGCTGACCGCCAGGTAACTAACACAGCAAGCGCGTGGGCCAGCACCTGTCCTGCCTCCACCCTACACTCTGTTCTCCGTTTCCTCATCACCTCCTCCGTTCACACCAATCCCTGGACTCTAGTGGGAAGGCTTCCGGCCATCTGCCAAGCCGCTGGTACCCCAGGGGTCTCTGACAGGGATTGGTGCAGGATACAGCAGCTGTGAGACCTGGTTCAGGGCCTTGCATCCCACCCTCTAGGAGCTGGAAGTTACAGGGGAGGTGCCAGGGACCGGGGCTGGGTTAGAAGGACCAACTCAGACAGCTTGGAGCAGGAACCAGCAAAGATAACAGGAAGAAGCTCATGGGCCCCCAACCGGGTCTCAAAAGGCAGAGGTGGGAGGCCAGGAGCAATGGCGATCACCATGGGCTTCCGGGGCGGGGGGAGGGCAGAATCCGGGTGCCTTGGACAGGGTATGAAAGTAAATTTGATCAAAGAGACATGTAAGTGACTTTGGCAAAGACAAGAGGGTACTGGGCACCGTTTACAAAGAATTCTTGTGGCATAGGAGAGACGGGTCAGGCCTGGTGCCTTGCCCAAGAAAGAGGAGAAAACTTTGAGTTGGTTTTGTATTCCTCAAACCTGTTTGCCCACATCTTTGGCATCTGTGTCCTGTGAAGAACCTGAAAGGAGCTGGGCATGTCTGGGCCTGACTGTGGCAGCGCCTACGTGAGGCCATGCACTTCCTGCAGGTGCTCCCCCTACCGGGGTCACTAGGCCCCTTGGGACTTGCCTTCTTCCTGGTTGAAGCTCGCTGGAGCAGTCCAGAACCCCACACCATAGCAGAAGGCTCTGCTCCCTTCCTCTCAGCCTGCCCCCTCCGCAGTGCCCTGACTCAGCACGAGTCTACCTGCTCACACTCACGCTCGGAGCTTTGCACGCTGGCTCCACACAGGTGCCTGCCTATAACATTGCGTCTGGAGGGAGAACTTGGGTTTGAGATCAGTCTCTGCTATTCACCTGTAATGTGGCCTCGGGCAGGTCAAACCCTGGGTGCCCCTGCTATCTCATCTGTGAATTGGGGATAATGGGGCCTAATGGCGCTTATCTCATGGGCTTGTCATGAGGATCAAATAGGACGAGGCAAGTACAAACAGCTCGAAGAGGGTTCCGCCGGTGGGAGGGGCTGACTGCGGCTGTTTTCATACTGCGCAGCACTTAGCCAGGAATGGAGACAGGCATGGCTGGCGTGTGCTGTTCCTTACTCATTCCAGAACCATCTACAGAACGGCTGAGTGTTGGGCACTATTCTGTCTACATATGTGGCAATACGGAGTCAACGCATACAAGATGGCTGCCCTCTTGGGGATGCCATTCCAGGGAAGGAACTCCCAGCAACCCCCTCTACCAGCACACATTCCCACTTCTCTCTGGATTTGAAGACCTGCCTCCCCCAGGCAGGAAGGTGAGGCAATCCAGGCTATCAGAGGTGCAACTCCTAAGCACCTCCCAGTCATCCTGTGGCCCAAGAAGCCCTTGAGTCAGAAAACAAGGTCACTCTGATCCAGGCTAGGACACGCAGAGCGTTGAGGCAAGAGAGTGCAATGATTGAGCATAATTGCCCATTTTACAGATGAGTAAATTGAGGTCCAGGAAGGTTTAACTGCCTTACCCTTGGCAATACAGCTGGTCGGTAACAGGGTTATTCAGTCAGCAAATATTTATTGCGCTCCCATTCTGCGCCAGCTGCTGTTCGAGGCACCGAGGACAGCGCTTCTGCCTTCTGTGGAGATCACAGTCTGTTGGTGTGACTTGCCAGAGTTTTCAGGCAGGAAATTATAGACAGGCTGGGTGAGAGGTGGGTGGGAGGAGGGTGGTCAAGGTGTCACCCAGAAAGGTGACATTTAAGATGAATCATTATTCAGAGGACTCTTCCTGAAAAATGCCCTCATTGGTGACCCAAGTTAAGAGGTTTGGATTCCCTGTAACCCACCTAAAAGGCCAATGAGCTGGGAGACTGTGGTACCCAGGTGGCCCTCCATGGTACAACAGTACAGAACTCCTCTCTCTCTCTCTCTCTCTCTCTCTCTCTCTCTCTCTCTCTCTCTCTCTCTCTCTCTCTCTCTCTGTGTGTGTGTAAGTCAGAGAGAAACATTTATTTATTTGTTTGTTTTTGAGACAGTGCCTTTCACCGACCTGGAATTTGCTGTGTGGCCTAGGCTACCCAGTCAGCAAACACTGGGGACGCCACCTGTCTCAGCTTTACGAGGAGCAGGATTAAAAGCATTCCCCACCATGTCTAGTATCTCTCACATGGGTTTGTGGGGCTCAAACTCAAATCTCTGAGCTTGCAAGGCAAGCGCTTACAACCAAACTATCTTCAGCCCAAACTACTTTTTAAAGAGTAGTTTTAGGCTCTGAAAAACTGAGTACCGAGTCTAGAAGGTCCCCAGATTTCCATTTTCCTGTGTGTGTGGAGTGTACACGTCACAGTCAGGGAAGTTAACGTTGAAGCAATGTTAACTCACGGCTCATCCTTGATGTATGTTCTCCAAGTTTCACCAAAAATGTAATGACCCCTTTGGGTATGGTCTGAGAGTGATCTATGGGAGCTGTGGTTTTGGATTTGAATGAATGAGTTTATCGGGTTCGTAGCGAGCAAAAGCAAGGGGCCAGTGAGGAGAGGGTAGAGGGAAACATCAAGTCGGTGTCTACAGCACCTGGTAATCCAGGTGCCTACAGCATGCAGCTGAAGCTGGCCGAGGAGAAGGTCATCACAGGCAGTTTTAGACACCCCGAGAAGCAGCAGCAGCAGCTGTGAGAAACAACTGATCCTGAAGCTGTTTTCAAGGGCACAGTGTTTTCATAACAATTCTTAAATTATAATATAGTTACGTCATTTCCCTACTTCCCCCCCCCCCATCTCTCTCATGTATCACTGTTCTCTCTAAAATTCGTGGCCTTTTTCTTTAATTGTTGGTATATGTAATTCCTGAATATGTAAACACCACCTACTCAGTCTGTATGATGCTGCTTGTATGTATTTGACTTCAGGACTTTCATATCAGCGTGTCCATTGGTGCCCTCAACGTTCAGGTTGTAGCAGCAGTGTTGGTAACGCTTCGTGGGTGTAGCTTATAACATTTCTAAGAGACACAATCTTATGGAAAACTTCCTGTTCCTCTGGCTCTTACGATCTTTCTGCCCCTCTCTCTCCCGCAACGATACTGGGGCTTTAGGTGCAGGAATTGCGTTGTTAATGTGTCAGCTGGGACTGTGCCCCGCACAATCTCTTGTTCTCTCCGTTTGGATGGTTGTTGTTTCTGGAATGGTCTTCCTCTGTTGTAAAGAGAAGTTTCTTCAATTGGGGGGGGGACATCTACACTCATTTATAAACACAAAGACAAATATTTAGAATGTAGTTAGAAATTGTGTTTGTTTAACAAACTGGCAGCTGTGGTTTCTCATTCAAGATCCGTAAATTCTCTGTCTCCACGTGGTTGGCTAGGTGTCTAGTACCAGGCATGATTTCCCCCTTGTGAGCCGGCCTTAAATACAATGGGACAGCACTGGTCACCACCAAGGTTTGTGTGCCGCTCCTGCACCCTAGGGCTATTGTGTCATGCTGGTCATTGTGTGGTTCACAGGCTCAGAGCTGGGTAAGACCACAGGTTGTTTCCCTTCCTTAGGGGTTTGCATGGTGCCTCTGGTACCGTGCAACCCATCCTCAGGGAGGATGCTTTTTGGTCAGATCAAGCTCAGGTCCTCTGGGTCCTGTGTCTGAAGCGTGTGGCATCTTCAGCAATGGGGACTTAACTTCCACTTCTGGGAGGCAACCAAGGGCAATATCACCTATAATGTTTTTGGAGTCTCTTGGAAAAGCCTGACCAACAACTCTAAAGGGGCTTTGCATGCCTGGTGTTGTAATTTTTTTATATGGTCTACGGCTCTGAGGGGTGGCATTATCAGTCCAAATGAGAAAATTTCATTTGAACTATGTATGAATAGTTATACACCAATATATATGTATTTATGTCATTTTAGGTAGATAGATAATAATATGACTAATTATGATTAGTCCCCCTCTGGAGGGCATAATGTTTTTCCCACCCTCCACTGTTTGCTGTTTTCCTTTTCCATGTTGCGGAGTTGGAGGGGCTAACCTGCTCCAGGACAGGAAGTTGTAGGGGACACTCAGAGACGAAGACGCTTGGGTCTGAAGCAGGGAGGCAAGGAACCAACTTTCTGATAATCTCAAAAAGCACATGATGATTTACCAATGTAACACACACCCCAGACATGTATCCATCGTGATGGGATCCCGAGGTGGTTTCCCTGCTTTAAAAATCATCTTTGTGTTGATTGTCCATCCTCTTTCCAGCCCCTGGCAACCGCTGGTCTTTTCGTTGTCTCAATGGTTTAGGAATGCTATGATGAACAGCCTTCCCAGACTGGGTTCTTCCATTTAATCACACACACACACACACACACACACACACACACACACACACGTGCATACACACACTATATATACAGATATTCATATATATACTATACACACACATATATATACATATATACACTATACACACATGCATGCGCGTGCACACACACATATATATCAGTTCTCTGTGTCTTTTGACAGTTTGGTCATCCTTTTCTTTTTAGTGACAAATAAATCCCATTTAATGACTATAAGGCTGCTTTTTGTTGTTGTGTATTTTGGTTTTTCATCTATTGTTTCCTATAGGGGTGTATGCCCTTTCATCCACAGTGAGCAGGGCTCCAAGGTTGCACTTCTCCTGGTGTCCAACAGGTGGCCACACTTCTCTGTTCTGCACTGTAAGGACAGGACTGACTTTATAAGAGAGGAAAAGAGATGAATGGCTGCAGCTCCCATAGGCTCCCTAACTCCTCCCTTCCCTCAGGCAATTTTTAACTGTTGGTACATGTTTCTGGATTTGGGAAAGGATGAGGGCCTGAAATAAATGACCATTTCCGTTTCTCAAAGAGGTGTTCTGCGGCCTTCCCCTCTTCAGTATTGCCTCCTAGAAGATGAGGAGCTTCTAGGAAATCAGGTCCTTACAGCAGCCTCTGGTTTCCATATTGTGCTTTCCTGGCCTCGGACAAGGAGAGAAGCCCCCTGGGTGGGGGAGAACGTCACAGTAGCAGCCTAAGTGAGAAACACTTCTGGTGAACAGGATTGTTGTCTTTTGTCAGAAAGACAGAACCATAGCAACAATGAAGTGGGTAAATAAAATACGGTATGTCCACGTGGTAGAATGTTATCCAGTCTTGAAGGAGAAGGAAGTTCTGACACCTGCTATGACATATATGACTCTCGAGGACATTTGCTGAGTAAGACACAGAGCAACAATACAACCCCCAAGTGTTTTATGATGACATTTATGGGAGGGATCAACACTTACCCTGGAGGTTCCATTCTGATAAACTCATTGTGACTTGAAATGTACATTGGAAATGCATTGACCTAATGCACCCCACTGAGCATCCGAGCTGAGCAACAGCACTGTACAGGGCTGGCCCCTTCCTCTCGGGGTCTCTCAGAGCCAACTGGGAGCTCTGGTTGCTGCCACCGCCCAGCATCATAAGAGAGCATGGGAAGGTGTATCCCTACCTCAGGGACGGATAGAAACCCTTAACACAGTTTATACTACATGCACATTATAAAGCTTCTACGTCACACATGGAACATTGTGAGTTCATGACCATTTGTGGCACAAATGTTACTGTCACCATGACCCAGCACCAAAGCCCTCTGGGGAGAGACATTTTAAAAAATGAGAGACTGTGCCCTTCAATGCCCCTTTAGCAGTAGGAACAGGAACTCTAAAACAATGGGTCACCAGGTCACCTGCTGGGGCAAGGGGAAAGGCTAAAGCTTGCTGTGCAGGATTTCACACGGCTCTGACAGCTTATCACATAGTTAAATTAACGTGGTTGTTTCCTGGATTTGTTTCGCCTTTCCCACAAAATGGTAAAAGTGCTAGAGAAAAGGCAGAGAGAAAAAACTAGGAGTCATTCTAGCCTCACTTTGGCCAAACTGCACATAGATCCATGAAGAAAATATTGGTTTGTCTCCTGGTTTAAAGCGGTTAAGCACCGTGTAGCAAGTCTGAGGAGCGAGCCGAGACATACACCCATGGCTTGCCCATTCCTGTGCTTGGAACCCATGGCTTTCCTGCCCTGGTTCTCTCTGACCCTCGGGTGTCAGTTGTTATAAACACATGTTGGTGAATGGGTAAGGAAAGAAAATGCTTTGGATTTTGACCAGGTCTTGCTTGTGAAGAATACCTTAGTTTTTCAGCTTGTGAAGCAAGGTTCCTAATTAATTCTCACAATCTGGTTCTTTGTGTTCTTAGTTCAGTTGTCTTTGGATTTTGGTTTAATATTTATCTCCATGTCTGGAACATGAATACCATTTAGATTTTGTCTCAAGTCACTTGGTCATATCAGCTCATAACAGAGAAGTCATTTCTGCTATCTGAGACTTTGGTGGTCATTTAGTTTCTGCCTTCATTGTAGAATAAAGATTGATTCTTGAAAAACTTGCCTGGAGGTTTGGGGAGGTTGGCCCAATGGACAAAAGCTATATGTGGCTGCATGTATATTCACAGCTGTAACCCAGTGCAGAGTTGGAGACAGGGGGACCACTAGAGCTTGTTGGTCAGCCAGCCTAGCAGAAAAAAAGGTAAGCTCAACGTTCAACTAAAGATGTGCTTCAAGGCAACACAAGGGAGAGTGATGGAACAGAACACACAGTATGTAAGCATGAGTGTGCACATCCCCACAAACACACACACACACACCACTGTACACATTGAGATTTGAGTAAATTGTTGAGAGATCCCTACATGGAAAGTAGGAAGTCCAACACCACCTTGCTGGACTTACCTGCTGAGTATTCCTCTTACGAGTGCTCTCAAAATTAATATGATTTTTTTAATGTATTGTTTTGTGAATAAGTCTGCATCTCTGATAAACGATTTCATGAAGGTTGAAATTCAGTGGCTGCAGCAATTAGGTCCCATTAAAGATTTACACAAATAGAAGTTCTCGGGACTCCAGAGAAAAGACACAAATGTTCCCTCTTAGCCTACTCCAGGGGATGGATGCTAAGTGACTTGCCCTGCTTTCAAAGTGTAGTACAGAAGAAGCACACATCTCTTTTCTGGACTGGAAGAACTCTAATAGCTTGTTTGGGCATACCATAAAGTCACCCCCCCTACCTTAAGTCACCCCATAACCCTTGGTGTTGGGACTTCCTAGACCTGTGAGAGAAGAAATTTAGCCCTCTGCAGACACTCTGGGAAGGGATCCCCATTGCACAGAACACATGCACGCACACACACATACATACGCACGCACACACACATACATACGCATGCACACACACATACATACATACATACACACACACAAACACACACACACATACCCTCTTCTGGAATTAACTTTTACTTCAAGCCATCAAGGTGAGCCTCTAAAGTAAAACTCTATTTGCCTTTACGTTTTCTAAAGATAACCAACCAACCATTGTGATTGTCTACGATCCTCCCTGCCCCCCCCAACTTTAGACATTTTGAAAGTTTATTGCATACTAAAAATTATAATGATTGGCACACCTAATTAAAACATTTGAATTTGGGACTTGGGTCATCACTTGTTTATGCCAAGTCCCCCAACCCTTGAACCTAAAAACACTTTATGTTAATTTAAATACTTCCAAATCATGTACTTTATAAAGGGCTTTTTTCTTAACTGGTCTAACTAGATATTGAAATGCTAACTTTGAGATTTTGGTAGACTACATAGACTACATAGAACTTTCTTTTCTTTCTCTCTTCCTTTCTTTTCTTTCCTTCTTCTTCTTCTTCTTCTTCTTCTTCTTCTTCTTCTTCTTCTTCTTCTTCTTCTTCTTCTTCTTCTTCTTCTTCTTCTTCTTCTTCTTCTTCTTCTTCTTCTTCTTTTCAAGACAAGGTTTCTCTGTGTGTAGCCCTGGCTGTCCTGGACTTGTTCTGTAGACCAGGTTAGTCTCAAACTCAGAGATCTGATGTGGGATTCCCCTCTGTATGCTGTAAAAACCATTGGTTAATAAAGAATCTGTTTGGGGCCTATTGCAATATAGAATAGGGCAAAATGGGAATTCCAAGCAGATAGAGGAGGGGAGAGTAGGCAGAGTCAGAGAGAAGCCACGTAACCACCTGGGAACTTTACCAGTAAACCAAAAGCCTCGTGATAAAATACAATAGAAAATACAATACAATACAATAATAGAAATGGGTTAATTTAAGATATAAGAGCTAGCTAGACAGACGCCTAAGTTATTGACCAAGCGGTGTTTTAATTAATACAGTTTTTCAGTCATCAAAAGCCTCCCAACCAAAACAGCCCAGGACCAGATGGTTTCAGCTCATAATTCTACAAGATTTTCAAAGAACTATTACTAATACTCCTCAAATTGTTCCACACAATAGAAACAGAAGGAACATTGCCAAATTCTTTTTATGAGGCTATAATTACCCTGATACCCAAACCACATTAAGACTTTACTAAGAAGGAGAATTACAGACCAATCTCACTCATGAACATTGAGGCAAAAGTACTAAATAAAATACTGGCAAATCAAATCCAAAAATACATCAGAACCATCATCTACCATGATCAAGTCAGCTTCATCCCAGAGATGCAGGAATGGTTCAACATATGAAAATTTGTCAACGTAATCCACCATATAAACAAACTGAAGAATACAAATCACATGATCATCTCATTAGATGCTGAAAAATCTTTTGACAAAATACAACATCCCTTCATGCTAAAGGTCTTGGAGAGAGCAGGGATACAAGGAACATAACTCAACATAATAAAGGCAATATACAGCAAGCCAACAGCCAACATCAAACTAAATAGAGAAACTCCCAGAGATTCCACTGAAATCAGGAACAAGACAAGGTTGTCCACTCTCTCCATATCTATTCAATATAGTTCTTGAGGTCCTAGCTAGAGCAATAAGACACCAAAAAGGGATCAAGGAGATACAAATCAGTAAAGAAGAAGTCAAACTCTCACTGTTTGCTGATGATATGATAGTTTACATAAGTGATCCCAAAAATTCTACCAAGGAACTTCTACAACTCATAAACACTTTCAGTAATGTAGCAGGATACAAGGTTAACTTAAAAAAAATCAGTAGCCCTCCTGTACACAGATGATAAAAGGGCCAGGGAAGAAATCAGAGAAACAACACCCTTCACAATAGCCACAAATAGCATAAAATATCTCAGAGTAACTCTAACCAAACAAGTGGAAGACTTGTATAACAAGAACTTTAAATCTTTGAAGAAAGAAATTGAAGAAGACACCAGAAAGTGGAAAGATCTCCCATGCTGTAGGGTAGGCAGAATCAACATAGTAAAAATGGCAATCTTACCAAAAGCAATCTACAGATTCAATACAATGCCCATCAAAATTCCAGCAAAATTTTTCATAGACCTCAAAAGAATGGTACTCAACTTCATATAGAAAGTAAAAAAACCCAGGATAGCCAAAACTATCCTGTACAATAAAAGAACTTCTGTAGGCATCACAATCAAGCACTATTACAGAGCTACAGTACTGAAAACAGACTGGTATTGGCATAAAAACAGACAGGAAGACCAATGGGACCAAATTAAAGACCTGGTTATTAATCCACACAGTTTTGAACACCTGATTTTTGATAAAGAAGCAAAAAATATCAAATGGAAAAAAGAAAGCATATTTAACAAATGGTGCTGGAATAACTGGATATCAACATGTAGAAAAATGAAAATAGATCCATATCTATCACCAAGTCCACATGGATCAAAGACCTCAACATAAAGCCAGCCACATTGAACCTCATAGAAGAGAAAGTGGGACGTACACTTGAACACATTGGCACAGGAGACCACTTCCTAAATATAACCCCAATAGCACAGACACTGAGAGAAACAATTAATAAATGGGACCTCCTGAAACTGAAAAGCTTCTGTAAAGCAAAGGACATGGTCAACAAGACAAAACGGCGGCCTAGAGAATGGGAAAAGATCTTCGCCAACCCCACATCAGACAGAGGGCTGATCTCCAAAATATACCAAGAACTCAAGAAATTGGTCATCAAAAGAACAAATAGTCTAATAAAAAAATAGAGTACAGATATAAACAGAGAACTCTCAACAGATGAATCTAAAATGGCTGAAAGACACTTAAGGAAATGCTCAACATCCTTAGTCATCAGAAAAATGCAAATCAAAACAACTCTGAGATTCCATCTTACACCTGTAAGAATGGCCAAGAACAAAAACACTGATGACAACTTATGTTGTATAGAGGTTGTGGGGAAAAGGGAGCACTTCTGCATTGTTGGTGGGAATGCAAACTGGTACAACCCCTTTGAATATCAGTGTGGTGATTTCTCAGAAAATTAGAAAACAACTTTCCTCAATAACCAGTAATACCACTTTTGGGTATATATCCAAAGGATACTCAATCATGCCACAAGGACATGTGCTCAACTATGTTCATAGCAGCTTTGTTTGTCATAGACAGAACCTAGAAACAACCTAAATTTCCCTTGACTGAAGAATGGATAAGGAAAATGTGGTACATTTCCACAATGGAATACTACACAACAGAAAAAAATAACAGCATCTTGATTTTCTCAGGCAAATGGATAGAGCTAAAAAACATCATATTGAGTGAGGTAACCCAGAAAGACAATTATCACATGTGCTCACTCATAAGTGGTTTTTTAAACACAAAGCAAAGAAAACCAGCCTAAAAAAATTCACAATCCCAGAGAATCTAGACAACAATGAGGACCCTAAGAGAGACATACATAGATCTAATCTACATGGGAAGTAGAAAAAGACAAGATCTCCTGAGTAAATTGGGATCTTGGGAGAGGGTTGAAGGGGAGGGGAGCAGAGATAAATGTAGAGCTCAAGAAAAATCAATAAAATTTAAAAAATTAATACAGTTTCTGTGTGGCTATTTTGGATCTGGGAGGCCAGGAAATGAGTGACCAGCCTCTGCCAACAGAGACCCACCTGCCTATGCCTCCTGAGTGCTGGGATTAAAGGCGTGCGCCACCACTGCCCAGCAGAACTTACTCTCCTGTGAACCCCTCCCATGTTCTTCATTCTCAAGTGGGTAGCCTCTTTTTCTCTGATGATATTTGGTGCATACATACACATATATGTGCACAAATAAATATGTATAAATAGGTCCTATTGAGTTTGTTTTTGTTGTGTGTGTGTGTGTGTGTGTGGTTTCAAGACTGACAATTCTTGATTAGACAACCAAACTGGGTGCTCATCCCTGGGAGAGATTAATTCTTCTTCTCCGGGCAGTCATTAGTTGACTCTAGTTCTTTGTTTAGGGGTGGACCCCATGACATTTGCCCTCTTCAACATCAACATGTCACTAACGTTGCCATTGTTCTGGTCTTGTTTATGCAGACATGTCTAGGAGAGACTGCTTGCTGGTCACCTTCCTGGTTTTCTGGCCAATGCACCCTTTCTATTCCTCTTCATGATGCAGGGAAACGTGGGGTAGATGTGTCCACTCGGGCTGGGCTCCCTGCAATCTTAATCTTGGCATTGAGGACACAGCACTTTCAAATGTCAGTTTTGGAAACAGGCTGAGAATCCAGCAAGCCAACAACCATGTCTTAAGGGATTATAAGATAATTTACAAGAAAAAAATTTTAAAGTAGATGTTCTTAATTTGTCACAAATATGGTTTGGATTTAACTGTCTGTTCAAACACCTTTACTGCCTTATAAATCAGGGCACGCAGTTCAGCAAAACCTGTTAAAATAGTATTTGGAACCAGATGTAGTGGCACACGCCTTTAATCCTAGCACTCCGGAGGGAGAGGCAGATCTCTGAGTTCGAGCTCACACAGAGAAATTCTGTCTCTAAACAAACCCCACCAAACCAAACCAAACAAAAATGGTGCTTTGGGGGGGTCTATCGAGTGTGTTTCATAAAAACATCAGAATGCTTTGAAAGCATCAGATGTTTAGGATGATAAGCATCTAAAATACTTTACTGCAAATAAAGTTTTTTTAAATGTAAAACAGCACTCATTGTCTTAAATTTTGTTAAGTTACCAAATTTTATATTGGCTATGTAGACCTTGATAAGACTTTCTTCCAAAGCATATTTTACAAAGAAATTAAGTTTTATTAATTTTTCAAAATAATCAAGTTACCCTTGAGAGAACCTAAAAAACATGTTATGTTAATTAAAATACCCTTAAATCATGTACATTATAAATCCTTTTCTGGAGGAGACTTCTTATAGCCATGGGTTTCTCCTTCAGGAATACTCGTCTATACAACTGATAAATAGGCGATTTTTTACTAAGGTTATGATACATATAAAATGATTGGGTGTATATATTTGTCAGAGAACTTCATGCTGAATTTCCTTTTCATAATAGGATCACAGGAAATACCAGTCCCTACAAACAGGAACATTTAGGGTCTGAGTAACCTTGTTTTTTACGTATTAGTCTTTGTAATTAAGTCTTACTCAGCAGAGAGATAGCTGGTATCTTGCATCTGAAGGGTGACTAAGTTGTCCAAATATGGGGCTGGCAGATGGCTTAGTGGGTTAACACACTTGCTACCAAATCTGAGGACTTGAGTTCAGTCCCCAGGACCCATGTGGTGGAAGGAGAGAGCCAAGTCCCATTGGTTGTCCTTTGACCTCCACACGTGTGCTGTGGCACATGCGGCCCCCCATGAGATATTTAAAAAGGGAGAAATATGTACTAAAATATGCATTTGTTGATGTCTAGAAAATCTCTAAGCTATTTTTTGCTAGTCAAACAATAAATTAAAAAGATAAAAATATTTTATTTCTGTTGAAATGGGCTATTTTTTAATTGGGATGATAGATAAAGTTGTCAGTGAACATTTACTCATTGCTAGTAGGTAATATATTTTATTATAAATGATTACAGCATTCAAAAATTTAATATCTATCTATCATATATATATATATATATATATATATATATATATATATATATATATATATATATAAAAGATAAAACCAGTACTGCTCCCAAAAGGGCAATGTTAAGAGTATCTGTGTTCATCAGATCATTAAGTTCAATATTTATGTTTGTCACGGGCAATATCCTTATGGCACATGCAGTATAATGCTATGTAAGTATGTCTCTGACAGATGTGACATGAGGTTAACATCATTAAAAGTTTTGTTCAATTTTATGGTTTTCAGATATGTTATATTTTAAATAAGAGTTTAAAAATGTTTAATATTAAAAGCATTCTTAGAGTTCTGGTCTAATTTTAGTAAAATTAGGGCTATTTTTGTTTGGTTTTGTTTTTGAGACAAAGTCTCACTATATAATCCTGGCTAGCCTGGAATTCTCTATATAGACCATGCTGGCCTCAAACTCACAGAGACTATCTGTCTCTGCCTCTCAAGTGTTGGGGTTAAAGATGTGTACCACCATATCTAGCCAAAAGAGATAACTTTTCAAAGACAGGGGTTAATGTTTTATGCCCCTCCCGCCCACCTCCCTCTCTCTTTCTCCCTCCCTTGTGTGTGTGTGTGTGTGTGTGTATGATGTATAGGCACATCTAGGTATGTTAACATTTGTGTGTGTGATATATAGGCACATCTAGGTATGTTTACATTTGTGTGTGTGATGTATAGGCACATCTAGGTAATCTAGGTACGTTTACATTTGTGTGTGTGATGTTGTATAGGCACATCTAGGTATTCTAGGTATGTTTACATTTGTGGTGTATGTAATGTATAGGCACATCTAGGTCTGTTTACATTTGTGGTGTGTGTTGTATAGGCACATCTAGGTAATCTAGGTATGTTTACATTTGTGGTGTGTGTTGTATAGGCACATCTAGGTAATCTAGGTATGCTTACATTTGTGGTGTGTGATGTATAGGCACATCTAGGTAATCTAGGTATGTTTACATTTGTGGTGTGTGATGTATAGGCACATCTAGGTAATCTAGGTATGTTTACATTTGTGGTGTGTGATGTATAGGCACATCTAGGTAGTCTAGGTATGTTTACATTTGTGGTGTGTGATGTATAGGCACATCTAGGTAATCTAGGTATGTTTACATTTGTGGTGTATGATGTATAGGCACATCTAGGTAATCTAGGTATGTTTACATTTGTGGTGTGTGATGTATAGGCACATCTAGGTAGTCTAGGTATGTTTACATTTGTCTGCACATGCATGGAAGCTAGAGAATTTTGTGTCCTACTCTCCCATTGGATAATTTTTTTTCTTATGAGACAAAGTTGCTGAATTTGGATCTGACTGTTACTGCTAGAATGGTTGGCCAGCAAGTCCAGTAAATCTCCTGTCTCCATCCCCACAATGCTGGGGTTGTAACCGCATCCTGTCTCCATCCCCACGAAGTTGGGGTTGTAACCGCACCCTGTCTCCATCCCCACGGAGCTGGGGTTGTAACCGCACCCTATCTCCATCTCCACGGAGCTGGGGTTGTAACCGCATCCTGTCTCCGTCTCCACAGAGCTGGGGTTGTAACTGCACCCTGCTTTTTACATGGATACTAGGGATCCAGATTCAGGTCCTCATGTTCCCCACTAACCCATCGCCCAATCACCTCTTGATCCTTTCATCAGGCTTTTAAAACAGACTGGTTAAGCTGGAAACTTCCACGACCTCTTCCTAGCCCTGGTTAAATAGGACTACCACACGAAAGGGACCCTTTGCAGCAGGTGATAAGTCTGGTTAGGACATAAGTGCTATTTTCAAAAATAAGTGATGTCTGTAAGTGATGTTTTAAAATCCTGCAGGACTCTCTTACTCAATATTTAATGCACCAAAATAAAACCGAACCAAAGTCTCTGTGTCCAAAACATTACGAACATAACCGCCATGAAGGATAAGATTTTATGGTTCGGAAGATAACTATTTTCTGCTCATTTTGTGAGGCTCCAAGGCTATGTAAGAAACTAAGTCTTAACCAAGTCTAGTTTTCTTTATTTCTTTATTTTTTTAATTATTTATTTATTAAAGATTTCTGCCTCCTCCCCGCCACCCTCCCCCTCCCCCAATCAACTCTTCCTCCCTCAGCAGCCCGAAGAGCAGTCAGGGTTCCCTGCCTTGTGGGAAGTCCAAGGATCTCCACCTCCTTCTAGGTCTAGTAAGGTGAGCATCCAAACAGCCTAGGCTCCCACAAAGCCAGTACGTGCAATGTTCAGCGAGTCCGGTTTTATCCCATGCTTTTTTTTTTTTTTTTTTTTTTTGGTTTTTCGAGACAGGGTTTCTCTGTGGTTTTGGAGCCTGTCCTGGAACTAGCTCTTGTAGACCAGTCTGGTCTCGAACTCACAGAGATCCGCCTGCCTCTGCCTCCCAAGAGGGATTAAAGGCGTGCGCCACCACCGCCCGGCTCCCATGCTTTTTTTAGACCCAGTCCAGCTGGCCTTGGTGAGTTCCCTATAGAGCATCCCCATTGTCTCAGTGTGTGGGTGTACCCCTCGCGGTCCCGAGTTCCTTGCTCGTGCTCTCTCTCCTTCTGCTCCTCATTTGGGCCTTGGGATTTCAGTCCGGTGCTCCAATGTGGGTCTCTGTCTCTGTCTCCTTTCATCGCCTGATGAAGGTTAATATCCAGGAGGATAACTATATGTTTTTCTTTGGGTTCACCTTCTTATTTAGCTTCTCTAGTATCACGAATTATAGGCTCAATGTCCTTTATTTATGGCTAGAAACCAAATATGAGTGAGTACATCCCATGTTCCTCTTTTTGGGTCTGGCTTACCTCACTCAGGATAGTGTTTTCTATTTCCATCCATTTGCATGCAAAATTCAAGAAGTCATTGTTTTTTACTGCTGAGTAGTACTCTAATGTGTATATATTCCATACTTTCTTCATCCATTCTTCCATTGAAGGGCATCTAGGTTGTTTCCAGGTTCTGGCTATTACAAACAATGCTGCTATGAACATAGTTGAGCATACACTTTTGTTGTATGATAGGGCATCTCTTGGGTATATTCCCAAGAGTGGTATTGCTGGGTCCAGGGGTAGGTTGATCCCAAATTTCCTGAGAAACCATCACACTGATTTCCAAAGTGGTTACACAAGTTTGCATTCCCACCAGCAATGGATGAGTGTGCCCCTTACTCCACAACCTCTCCAGCAAAGGCTATCATTGGTGTTTTTGATTTTAGCCATTCTGACAGGTGTAAGATGGTATCTCAAAGTTGTTTTGATTTGCATTTCCCTGATCGCTAAGGAGGTTGAGCATGACCTTAAGTGTCTTTTGGCCATTTGAACTTCTGTTGAGAATTCTCTGTTCAGTTCAGTGCCCCATTTTTTAATTGGGTTAATTAGCATTTTCACGTCTAGTTTCTTGAGTTCTTTATATATTTTGGAGATCAGACCTTTGTCTGTTACGGGGTTGGTGAAGATCTTCTCCCAGTCAGTGGGTTGCCTTTTTGTCTTAGTGACAGTGTCCTTTGCTTTACAGAAGCTTCTCAGTTTCAGGAGGTCCCGTTTATTCAATGTTACCCTTAATGTCTGTGCTGCTGGGGTTATATGTAGGAAGTGGTCTCCTGTGCCCATATGTTGTAGAGTACTTCCCACTTTTTCTTCTGTCAGCTTCTGTGTGTTCGGACTGATATTGAGGTCTTCAATCCATTTGGACTTGAGTTTTGTACATGGTGATAGATATGGATCTATTTTCATTCTTCTACAGGTTAACAACCAGTTCTGCCAGCACCATTTGTTGAAGATACTCTCTTTCTTCCATTGTATACTTTTAGCTCCTTTATCGAAAATTAGGTGTTCATAGGTTTGTGGGTTAAAGTTCGGGTCTTCTATTCAATTCCATTGGTTGACTTCTCTTTTTATGCCAATACCAAGCTGTTTTCAATACTGTAGCTCTGTAACAGAGTTTAAAGTCAGGGATGGTAATACCTCCAGACGATCCTTTATTGTATAAGATTGTTTTGACTATCCTGGGTTTTTTGTTTTTCCATATAAAGTTGATTATTGTCTTCTGAAGGTGTGTGAAGAATTTTGATGAGATTTTGATGGGGATTGCATTGAATCTATAGATTGCTTTTGGTAGAATTGCCATTTTTACTATGTTGATCCTCTCAATCCAAGAGCAAGGGAGATCCTTCCATTTTCTGGTGTCCTCTTCAATTTCTTTCTTCAAAGACTTAAAGTTCTTGTCAAATAGATCTTTCACTTTCTTGGTCAGTTACCCCAAGATATTTTATGCTATTTGTGACTATCGTGAAAGGCGATGCTTCTCTGATTTCCCTCTCTGCTTCCTTATCCTTAGTGTATAGGAAGGCAACTGGTTTTTTTTGGAGTTGATCTTGTATCCTGCCACATTACTAAAGGTGTTTATCAGCTGTAGGAGTTCTTTGGTAGAGTTTGTGGGGTCACTTATGTATACTATCATATCATCTGCAAATAATGAAAGCTTAACTTCTTCCTTTCCAATACGAATCCCCTTGATCCCCTTATGTTGTCTTATTGCTATTGCTAGAACTTCAAGCACTATATTGAAGAGGTATGGAGAGAGTGGACAGCCTTGTCATGTTCCTGATTTTAGTGGGATGGCGTTGAGTTTTTCTCCGTTTAATTTAATGTTAGCTGTCGGCTTGCTGTAAATAGCTTTTATTATATTTAGGTATGACCTTTGTATCCCTAATCTCTCCAAGACCTTTATCATAAAGGGGTGTTGAATTTTGTCGAATGCTTTTTCAGCATCTAATGAAATGATCATATGGTTTTTTTCTTTCAGTTTATTTATATGGTGGATTACATTGATAGATTTGTGTATGTTGAACCAGCCCTGCATCTCTGGGATGAAGCCTACTTGATCATAATGGATAATTTTTCTAATGTGTTCTTGGATTCGGTTTGCCAGTATTTTATTGAGAATTTTTGCGTCGATGTTCATGAGTGAGATTGGCCTGTAATTCTCTTTCTTGGTTAAGTCTTTGTGAGGTATTATTATCAGGATGACTGTAGCTTCATAAAAGGAATTTGGCAATGACTCTTCTATTTCTATATTGTGAAATACATTAAAGAGTATAGGTATTAGCTCTTCTTGGAAGTTCTGGTAGAATTCTGCATTGAAACCATCTGGACCTGGGCTTTTCTTGGAATGGAGGTTTTTGATAACAGCTTCTAATTCTTCGTGACTAACAGGTCTATTTAGATTGTTCACCTGGTCTTGGTTTAACTTTGGTATATGGTACTTATCTAAAAAAATGTCCATTTCTTTTGCATTTTCCAGTTTTGTGGCATACAGGCTTTTGTAGTAAGATCTAATGATTCTCTGAATTTCTTCTATGTCTGTGGTTATGTCCCCCTTTTCATTTCTGATCTTATTTATTTGCGTGTTCTCTCTCTGTCGTTTAATTAGTTTGGATAGGGGTTTGTCTATCTTGTTGATTTTCTCCAAGAACCTACTTTTTGTTTCACTGATTCTTTGGATTGTTTTCTGTGTTTCTATTTTGTTGATTTCCACCCTCAGTTTGATTATTTCCAGTCTTCTACTCCTCCTGGGTGCGTCTGCTTCTTTTTTTTCTAGAGCGTTCAGGTATGCTGTTAAGTCTCCAATGTATGCTTTCTCCTTTTTCTTTAAGTGGGCACTTAGTGCTATGAACTTTCCTCTCAGCACTGCTTTCATCGTGTCCCATAGGTTTGAGTATGTTGTCTCTTTATTTTCATTAAGTTCAAGGAAGACTTTAATTTCTTTCTTAATTTCTTCCTTGACCCAGGTGTGGTTCAGTAGTTGACTGTTCAGTTTCCATGAGTTTGTCGGCTTTCTGGGGGTAGCATTGTTGTTGCCTTCTAACTTTAATCTGTGGTGATCTGATAAGACACAGGTGGACACTGATTTTTTTTTGTATCTGTGGAGGTTTCCTTTGTTACCGAGTATGTGGTCAATTTTCGAGAAGGTTCCATGAGCTGCAGAGAAGAAGGTATATTCTTTTCTATTTTGGTGGAGTATTCTATAGATGTCTGTTAAGTCCATTTGCTTCATTACCTCCAATAATTCTCTTAATTCTCTATTAGGTTTCTGTCTGATTGACCTGTCCATTGGTGAGAGAGGTGTGTTGAAGTCTCCTACTACTAGTGTGTGTGGTTTGATGTCTGCCTTGAGTTTTAGTAATATTTCTTTTTCATAAGTGGGTGCTTTTATATTAGGGGCATAGATATTCAGGACTGAGACTTCATCCTGCTGAATTGTTCCTGTTATGAGTATAAATTGTCCATCTTGATCTCTTCTGATTGATTTTAGTTTGAAGTCAGTTTTGTTAGAAATTAGTATCGCCACACCTGCTTGTTTCTTAGGACCATTTGCTTGAAAAACCTTTTCCCAACCCTTTACTCTGCGTAGATGCCTGTCTTTGTGGTTGAGGTGTGTTTCTTGTAAACAGCAGAATGTTGGATCCTGTTTTCGTATCCAATCTCTTAGCCTGTGCCTTTTTATTTTTATTTTTTTTAAACTAAGAGAAAAATTTATTAATTAATGCATTAAGATTGAATAGGTTTATTTACCTCAAGGACAAAGAATCTTATTACAGACCTATTTAGTTTAATAGAGAATGCTCAGAGATAGAGTCAAATGTATTCCACTGTTATTTACCATATTGAGAACACAGGTCTTCAATTTTTATAGGTGAATTGAGTCCATTAATATTAAGTGATATTAATGACCAGTGGTTGTTTACTCCAGTTATTCTTATTGTTTTCAGTGGTAGAGTTTGTGTGTCTCTCTTCTTTGAGTTGTGCTGGTGAAGGGTCGCTAGATGCCTGAGTTATTGTGGGCAGTGTTGGCAATGTTGGATTCCTTGGATTGTGATTTTCCTTCTATTACTTTCTGTAAGGCTGGATTTGTGGCTACGTATTGTTTAAATTTGTTCTTATCCTGGAATGTTTTGTTTTCTCCATTGATAGTGAATGATAGCCTGGCTGGGTATAATAGTTTGGGTTTGCATCTATGGTCTCTTAGTTTCTGCAGTACCTCTATCCAGGACCTTCTGGCTTTCATGGTTTCCATAGAGAAGTCAGGTGTAAGTCTGATCGGTTTACCTTTATAAGTTACTTGCCCTTTTTCCTTTGCAGCTCTTAATATTCTTTCTTTAATTTGTATGTTTTGTGTTTTGATTATTATATGGCGAGGGAATTTTTTTTTTGATCCAGTCTATTTGGTGTTCTGTATGCTTCTTGAATATTCAAAGAAATATCTTTCTTTATGTTGGGAAAGTTTTCTTCCATAATTTTGTTGAAAGTATTTTCTGGGCCTTTGAACTGTAATTCTTCTCCTTCTTCTATCCCTATTATGCTTAGGTTTGGTTTTTTTTTATTGTGTCCCATATTTCCTGAATGTTTTGTGATGAGAATTTGTTGGTTTTGCTGTTTTCTTTGATCAGTGCATTTATTTTCTCTATGGTGTCCTCAGTATCTGAGATTCTTTCTTCTATCTCTTGTATTCTATTGATTATGCTTGTTTCTGTAGTCTCTGCTCGTTGACATAGATTTTCCATATCCAGCCGGTCCTCAGTTTGTGTTTTCTTCCTTGCTTCCATTTCAGTTTTTAATTCTTGAACTGTTTCCATTCCCTGTTTGATCATTTTTTCTTGATTTCCCAGGGTATCATTTACGTATTTACTCATTTCTTCAAACTTTTTGCTATACTCCTCATCCATTTCTATAAGGGCATTTTTTACATGATGTTTAAGGGACCCTATTGCTTTCATAAAGTCAATTTTTTCCCACTTCTTCTGTGTTAGGGTGTCCAAGTCCTTCGGTTGTAAGATCATTGGGTTCTGGTGTTTTCATGTTGTTTTTCAGATTGTTGGGTGAATTCTTGCCTTGGCACCTGCCCATCTCTTCCTATCGATGCTTTCTAATGGGTCTTTTAAAACAGGATCAGGTTTCCCTGCTGGCCAGGAGCCCCGCTTACAAAATGCCCCCGCTCTATTTCCTGGCTCCCGCTGCAGGCCATGATCCCTCTCACCACTCAGAAGGGTCTTCAGGAACAGGACCAGGCTCCCCATTCGCCAGGGACCTCGCCAACAAAAGGCCTACCACTCTGCAGGCCAGCCACCAAAAAATCTACTTGATTTAATTGTAGTGGGACGATCTACTGTCATTGTGGGCTTCACTATTTCATGCTTGGACCTTCGCGTCTGCGCCAGGTCTCCGCCGCATCAGGAAAGATCTTAACCTGCGTCTATGTTGGGTGGGAGAATCATGGCGACTGCGTGACTTGGCTTCTTTCTCCCAGCATTCTCCAAGTCTAGTTTTCTTGCAATGTATGATTATGTTAAAACTTTTTCTTTCCAATTACCCAGATACCCAACTATTACTCTAAGGTGATTCTAGTACCCTTAATGTCCCCTGTGTCTCTGGCTAGCAATGCATAGAGCTGCATTCCTGAACCATAAATGTTATGCAAAAGTTGGCATAGTTACTAAAGCTCTGTGTTAAATATATGCAAAATGACCAAATATGTATTCTGTTTGTAGTATTACATCTGGGCTTTTAGTTTTTTAAATGGCTCCTTTACTAAGCTTTAAAGAAATGTATTTATTTATTTAATTTAATTTGTATGTGTGAGCCTATGTGTGTATGTGTACATACATGCAAGTGCTCCCAGAGGCCAGAGAGGGCATCAGATCCCTTGGAGTGGAGTTACATGGGGGTTTGAGCCATCTGATATGGGTGCTGGGAACTGAACCTGGGTCCCCTGCAGGAGCAGCAAGCACTCTTAACCGCTGAGCCATCTCTCTAGCCCCATCTTTTGCTATTTTCAGTCTGTACCACTCAGACTAAAACCTGATATTGGGGCTTCCTGGCCATATCTAAAACCAACCCAATCTGCATCTATTAGCTTTGACTAAATGAGCTTATGAGATGCTCTTTACATCAGAAAGCTGGTCTCTGTGTAGCCACTAGCTTGTTGCCAAAGTTTGTGCGAAGTATAAATGCAAAGGGAATCTGAAGGTAGGAACTGTTGCAGAGACCGTGGAGGGGTGCTTCTAAGTGGCTTGCTCATCGTGGCTTACTCAGCCCGCTTTCTTTCTTTTTAGAGTTGGTGTTTTGCCTGTATGTATGTCTGTGTAAGGGTATTGGATTCTGGAGGTACAGACAGTTATGAGCTGCCATGTGGGTGCTGGGAATTGAAACTGGATCCTCTGGAAGAGCAGCCAGTGCTTTTAACTGCTGAGTCATCTCTCCAGTCCTCTCTCTCTTTTTAAAAATACGTTTTTCATTGCGATAGAATTACATCAATTTTTCCTCCCTTCCCTCCCTCCAGACTCTCCTGACTACCCTCCTTTGAATCCCTCCCGTCTCCCCTCCCATTCTCCCTCCCATCCTCCCTCCCATTCCCCCTCCCATTCACTCCTCAAATTGATAGTCTTTCTTTGATTATTATCATTACATATATGCATATATTCATGCCTAAACACACACAACACACGCATGCTGGGTACATTTATGTTCATTAGGAACATAAGCCTCCCAGAACACAACACTTAGGAGAACGTTTGACCAAGACGGCGTTCTACAAACTAGAATTCTGAGTCGTGCTGTCCCTTCCCCAGCTGTGTTTCTAACTGTACTGTGACTCTCATCTTTAAGCAAAGACAACCAGACTGTTGGGCAATTGCTGAGCTTTCTGGAACATTCTAATCCTGGGCTATTTTCGGTCTTTTGCCGTGCTCAGCTTTTGTTCCTTCTCTAGAGAATTCCAACCCTATGAAAAGGACAACAAGTACTTAAGTTTCAAGCTGGTTTCTCTTTCAATGCTTACTCTTTCTGGACTATGTTTCATATTCTCCTTGTAGGACACTGTGAGTAACAATGTAGGACCTTGTCACTGCTGTCTGCTAACACTCTACAGAAGGACTCATAACAAAAGATGCTGAGTAGTACTAGGAAACCACCTACAGAAGAGGCAAAATTAAACTCAACAGTGGATTCCAGATAGACTTGGCCTGAGAGTGAATCGTTCCCTATTTCAAGTTACTTAGATTTGCCTAACAAGGGTTTTTATTGGCATCAACTCCTTGCATCTGTCATTTACAACACCGCCTCAGATCAGACCACCAGGGGCTGTCGGGCAGTTGAAACCAAACCACTAGATTGTGAAACAGTGATGCCTTCAAAGACAGTCTTAAAAATAAAATCAACTGGTCACGATGCCTGCCTGGGTCCCAGCACTAATGGGGCTAAAGGGGAAGGATCTTGAGTCTGGGGCTAGCCTGATGTTCACAGTGAGACCCTGTATCCAAATCAACAATGAAAATGGAGTCACTTATGCCAGCCCTAATGCAAGCTCAGAGTTTATGAGGAAATGGTTCTTAGTCACAGTTCCCTGGCACTGATGTCTTCTGACCTTTGGCTCCTACCTTGTGCTCTGTTTATGCTTGCTTCAGGTGCAGGCATAGTTCGGGAATTTACCTACTAATTCCACCAAATCCTCAAGATGCTATCTTAAACAAAGGAGAGGATTTAATTTAAAGGAGACACTCTGCTTCTCTCTTTAGCTACCAGACTACTGAAACATGGACCTCAAAGAATTAAAAATTTCCCAGGAATTCCATGGTAATTCCCATGGGGAAGGGAAAGGCAGAGCCCTAACGCCAGCCAGAGGAGGAACTTGCCTCCTAATCAGAGATCTCAGTTTTGACAAATTAGTACAAGTGTGTCCCCTGGCTTCTGTTCTGTTGAGTCCAGGGGGTCGCACAAAGATGGGGACAGACCACCAAAGTCTGATAAACCAGAAGCAAACTTTATTCCAGAAACCAGAATCCAGGAAAAATAAAATAAAACAAAAAATCTCCATGGGGCACAAAAAGTTCATCAGCTAGCTGAGACCACAGCCAGAGGTGGGTTTCATTAGGCTGTGGTGAAGGCCGGTTTCTGAACCCACCTTTTTATAGTAGGGGCACCAAACATTAGGTCTGAACAAAGGAACTCTTACAACCTCAAGGTAAAACTCAGACACAGATGTCCTTACTTTACAATCTCCATTAACAGAGTTTTTCAGTTAAACTAGTGTTTGTACTTAATCTGTTGTCTTCATTGGTACTTCCAGGTGATGTTTACTGAAGCCCTGTGCTCTCCCCTCTTAGATGCTGCCAGTTTCACGTAGCAGGGATAATGCGTAACCCAGAGGTCATATATCTATTTCCTAAAAGTTGACTCAGCTCCTATCCGTAGGCTAGCCTCAGTTTGCAGAGAGATGCTTTGGCCTTGTGAACAGAGCTATGGGTTGTAAAGCAGAGTAACCCACTCTTAATAGTTAATCCTCGAGCTACTGAGAAAGCTGCTGACTGTTCTCATTCTCGTAGGCTCACAACTTTGTATTTCCTTATTTCTACATCCCATTTGTGGAATCTACAGTTTTATTTTCTTATTCTTGGACCCTTCGTGTCCCACCTTTTCTATGAAGCCCTGGCTACAGAAAGGGCGGGAGGAAGTAGATTTGCTGTCTCCCTCGTTTGTACAAATTGCAGATATATTCATTTTCTTTTCTCAAGATGCTTTTGAATTTCTTTCTTGTGGATCTAAGTGCCCTCTATAACTAGATTCCCCAGAGAAACGAGGCTCTGCCTTCTTCAGAAAGCCTTCTCGCATACTCTCTCCTCTCCCCTCAGCTGAGATAATGAGAGTTTTGGGAGCAATGAGCAAATGTGATGATACACACACACACACACACACACATCTATATCTATATCTATATCTATATCTATATCTATATCTATATCTATATCTATATATATGTATATGAAGTTATAAAGTTTGAATGTTTCTGTTATCCACAAGTGACAGAGGTAAAATATTGCACTTCATTGGACTTTAACATCTGCCTACAAATTAATGGTGATACATTACTTGATAGTATGGTGATGAAGATTAAATATTGCAACGTCACAGGCTAAACATGCAGCGTGTTGAGTCAGTAACAGTTTTGTTCGTTTGAACTCTCAGGGCTCTGCAGCTGAACTTTCTGTTTCGAGTCTTAGTCACTCACCTAACAAATATTTAATAACCTCAGAGGCGATAAGCGTTATAAAGAAAACTGAAGCGCGATGGAGTAGGGGGGGCACGTTTTGCTGTTTTATTGAGGGTAGTTTCGGAAAAAGCAGTGTTTGAGTAGGAGAAGTGAGGGAGTGAGCCTTGTGGCTATCAGGGAAGACAGAAGTCCCTGAGGCAGGAGCCTAGCCTGTGTGGGAACCAGCAGGAAGCCAATGTGGCCGTATCACAGAGAACAGAAGATGGAGGGAGTGGGATAAAGGGGAGAAGAGGAGGGGCTACATCACATGACCACTGTAGGACCACCTCTGCCATCTACCCTAAGTGAGATGGGATGGAAGGATGAGAGAGCCAGCATAGATGATTTTGTTTTAAGTGGCAAGAATGGAAACTGGAAGTGGGTTTGCAGGAATGACGGTCCCTGCCTTTCTGTTTCTTTCTGGACTGATGAGCCATCCTCCCCATTTCCACGCTTTCTCCTTCCCCATCACGTTTCCACACAGCAACCACAGGGACCCTTGAAACCTTGGGCAGCTCTTTCACTCTCCCGCCCACTCCGACCTTGTCTCCTTGGCTTCCTTGTCACCGCGTATTTGAAGACCGAGCCAAGATCCTTGCTAATCAGCTAATGGCAAGGTGTGCGAGGGGATTTACAGAAGGAGCAGGTGCGCGCGAGTTGGGGCCAGAAGCAGCATCTGTGGCTTTGTATTTGCCTAGTGTTTACTATGTTTATTGTAGTGCGGTCTGAAAATGGTAAGTTTTCGTGCTTTCACTTTTGGTTTTAGAGGACTTGAGATTTTTTCTTTCTTTCTTTCTTTCTTTCTTTCTTTCTTTCTTTCTTTCTTTCTTTCTCTTTCTTTCTTTCTTTCTTTCTTTCTTTCTTTCTTTCTTTCTTTCTTTCTTTTTTTTTAAATTATGTTTGTGGTTGCTTGCCTGTAAGTCACCGTGTGCATGTAGTATCATGCAGTACCTTAAAAAGCCAGAAGAGGGCATCAGATCTATGGAACTGGTATAGAGACAGTTGTGAGCTGGTACATGGGTGGTGGGAACCAAACCAGGGTCTTCTAAAAGAGGAGCCAGTGCTCTTAACCACTGAGCCATCTTTCCATCAACAGGACTTATCTATTTTAACAAGGACAGAAAGCATAGACTCTGGCTTAGCAGAAGAACATACAGAATTATTTGAAGCACACAGTCTGTAAAGGAGAGACCTGTTTTGGGGACCTGAGTAAAGGCTTCATCTCAAAACCATGAAAAGACACCAGAAGGTTGTTTCTGCTGACAGTGATTCGTCGGAGCTAGTGTACTGCGCTCGGCAACCTCCGTGGCCTTAGAAATGTACAGCACACAGAGGTTCAGCATCCCCTTAGTCAGAGGCTCGGGCCAAAAGTTTAGCACATCGCTGGTGGGAACAACTGGACCCCATCCTGCTTAGCATAAAATGCAGGCAAGTAATACTAAAATAGAATGAGCACTCAAATAAACGACTGGAGCAGAATTGGAGCTGATGAGAGAATTGTTACAACATTCAGAAACATAGTTACTCTCCAGTGATAAGTCCCGGGATCTTTGTCTCAAATGACATTCTATAAACCTTTATAAATTGTCTAATTTCACCCCCGTTACTGTCATTAAACACTCCAACTAAAAATAACTTAGGGGTCTGAAGAGATGGCTCAGTGGTTAAGAGCATTGACTGCTATTCCAGACGACCCGGGTTCAATTCCCAGCATCCACATGACAGCTCACAACTGTCTGTAACTCCAGTTGGGACCTGGCATCTATGGCAATACACCAATGTGTGTAAAATAAAAATAAATAAAAATTAAAAACCCTGCAAAAACAACTTAGAGCAGGAAAGGGTTTATCTCCTCTTTTACTTCCAGGTCACAGTTCATCAGTGAGGGAAATCCAGGCAGAAATTTGAAACAGAAGCTGTGGAGGAAGGCTACCTGCTCGCTCAGCCACTGATCACTCTCTGGCCTGTCCTCTTATACATCCTGGGACCACCTGCTGGGGAATGGTGCCCCCTATGGGGGACAGGACTACCTTTATCAATTAATAAGACAATCCTTCACAGATACAGCTGCACACAAACCTGGTCTAGCCTTCTCTCAGATGACTCAGGTTGCTCAAGCTGACGTTAAGGTTAACCAGGACGTGTGCTTTAAGAATGCAAGCTTTTTCTTCCATCGCAATTCTCATTAGATAGACCAAAATGCCATCCTTCTAACAAACATGAGTGACCTTTCTCTGTGAAACTGACGAGACTTGGTGCTGAGGATAAACTTTCCCTGCCTAAACAGCGCTCACATCAGGCGTGGCGGGGAAGCAATGCTCCTTTTTGGTACCTTTGTGGGCTCTGGTCAAAGCAAGTCTTGGAGCAAGCAGATACCTACCCTGCTGAAGTTTCAAACAAATGGAAATAATCCTGGTGTTATGGCTCCCATTGATCCACAGAAATGGCCACAAGTTAACTAATAATCAGAGGTCATTGGTTGCCAGTAAAATCATAAGGCAGAAGGATGGAGTGGCAAAATGTCTGCAACAGCAAGTGCACGTGCTGGGTTTTCCAAGGAAGAGTAGTCTGAGGGCAGATCCATTTTTTTTAAAAAAATATTTATTTATTATATATACAATATTCTGTCTGTGTGTATGTCTGCAGGCCAGAAGAGGGCACCAGACTTCATTACAGATGGTTGTGAGCCACCATGTGGTTGCCAGGAATTGAACTCAGGACCTTTGGAAGAGCAGGCAATGCTCTTAACCACTGAGCCATCTCTCCAGTCCGGCAGATCCATTTTGATTAAACATTGACAGTTTAGATATGTGCCAAGGGCTCCTCCCGTGATTCCGAAGGCAGGCAGGTTGGCTGGAGGCTTTATGGGAGTCGTCTGACAATGTTGTAGAACAGCTGTGATGTCTCACCGGGGTAATCACATAGCGCAAACAAGACGCCACCACGCTGTGAAGAAGGGGTGCAAGGCCATGTTACTTTCACAGCCGTGAACTGCATCTTCACCACAGCCCGAATTCTACCTCCATGGCTTCCCGCTGAGTGCATTTGGCTCTGAGAGGAGCCACTATACAGGACCTGGTTCCACCCCGTCCCGTATGCCCCGTCTGCCCCGTCTGCCCCCTCCCCCTGCACCACAAGCCTGATCCCACTTCATCAGTCTGTTGGTGCCTTTCAGGATGAGATGGTTTTACAATACAGTGCTTGAAAGCCAGCTAGGATTCACTCATGCTTACAGCATGAGGAATAAGTGAATTCCCCTGAAGGAAGGGTCTTGATCCCAACTCGGGACACTAAAGAGTATGAGCCTCAGTAGCATGCCTTTCCCATGCAAATGAGAATCTTATTTCCCTGTATTTCTGTTCCTAGGAGTTAAATATCTTCACAGTCACTTTAAACACAGACCAGGCTGTTCCCTTTGTTTGTTTGTTTATGGTTCTGCAGACACAGTCCCTGGGAACCGGCAGGAAGGTCTAAGTTTTCATTTGTGGCCTGCAGCAGCTGCTCATCAACCGAGCCACCACTGAGCTACCTCTGGGTTGAAAGCACCCTGCATTATGCAAACAGACAACTCTGGAAGTTCCTTATCTGACGCCTTTTCTAAAAGTCTCTTCCTAGTTGGGAATCTCTGTCTTGTTACATCCATACACTGACCTTTTTGCAAGCTCTGTCTTGACAGCCCACTCTGGTCATAAACACCGGCTTCTGACTCTTGGGGCTCCTGGGGCTCCTTGACAAGCTGGCCCCTACCTGGTCGCCTTTCTCTTGGCCTAGGCACTAGAATCTTTAAGTTTTACTTTTACCTTTTTTCTTCTTTCATTTCTTTCTCTCAATCCTTCCCTCTCCCCCACCTTGGAAATACCTTCATTTTAACGTCACCTTTTATAGGCAATTTTTGCTGGGTATAGAATTCTGGATTTTGCTTTCAGTATTAAGATGTTGGTTGCTGGTGTCTGAGCTCTGCTGGTAAGACACTAGTAATTTTTGACAGTTCTCTCCTCGTTTGTAATATGCCTTTCCCCCTGGTGGCTTTCATGGTTTTCTCTTTGGTTTCTGCAGTTTGATTATGAGATGGGATCATATTTTGAAAGACCCTCAATTTCAAGGGCAGTGGGAGAGATCCCCCAGACTCAATAATTCAGACCAACAGACGCAATCAGCAACAGGTGTCTTTATTGATTACACAGGCGCCTGCGGGTGTGTCAGCAGCTTTTGCCAAGTGAGCACACCGGGCAAATTCAAACAGCCATATTTATAGGGAAAAATGATTACATAAGAGGGTAGTATAGCACAAGCATTTCATTGGCTCTTAAATTGGTGGGCTTAGCTCACCCTGGGGATGGCCCCATGTCTGTTCTCGAATTTCCAAAAACCCCCACAAAGCTAGATAAAGCACTCTGCGGCAAGTTGACAGTTTAGATAGAATGCCTTGGGGGGGGTGTGTGAAGTATTCCCTCTCCTTAGCCTCGTCAGCAAGTCTGCAACCCATAGATATCTTGTTTTAGCATTGGCTGAGCCGGGGGGACTTTTCTTCTATGACCCAGCTAAATTTCAGCAGAGTTTAACATAGTAAGTGGGCACGGGGTTCTTTCAGGTGCAGGGGGGGGTCTTTTAATTTGACTGCTATACTTGGGAAGTGATGATAGACAGGGAGGTCTACTGGGCCTGGTGACACACACCAGCTACTGGGGATGCTGAGAGAGAAGGAAATAAAAGCCCCTTTTGCATTTGCCATCCTGGAGGAGTCTACAAATGCATGTTCTTTCACCAAGTTAGGGGACATTTTGAGAATTACTCCTTCAAGTTTTTTCCTTCCCTGCTCCCTTTCTGGTTCCAATTATTACACAGTAAACATTTTGCTATTGTTTTCCAGCCCTGCCTCAAGCTCGCTTTCCCCCACTGCCTCAATGCTTTCCCTGTCCCTTTGTTCTTCAGATTGGAAACATCTAACTTTAGGTTCATTCACTTTTTTCCTCCATCACTAACCCCATGCAGGTGACAATCTGTTTCAGGAACTCTTTCTCTAGCCTGCTACTTCCACTTAGTTGAAAAGGTAGAACCCTTCACCTAGTGAAACAAACTTGTAATAGCTACTTTAAACAAAAGTGCTGGCTGTGCAAGTCTAAGGACATGGGTTCAATCCCCGGGACCCACATAAGGTGGGACGAGAGAAGAGCATCCATGAAGTTGTCCGCTGACCTCCACACATACACTGTGGCACAACTGTGCCTGTACAAGCATATTCTCTCTCTCTCCCCCTCTCTCTCCGGCTCTTTCTCTCCTTCTTTCTTTCTCCACCTCTCTAAAAGAAAACATAGATTATATGATCTGTTAATTCCAAATTCGGGATCATCTGAAGGCTAGTATCTACTGGTGGCCTTTTCATGGTTATCATATATTGAATAGTTTTCCATATTCTGCACATCGTGATTCTTTGGTTACAGAAATATGGGCTCTGTTATGTAGTTCTCACAAAATGCCACATTTATTTGCATTTTTGTGTAGACAGTGAACTTCATCAGGTCAAGTGTCAACTGTCTCTTGGGTAATAGCCTAACTCAGCTCCATCTGGCTACGGCTCAATGGCCACATGAGTGCATCTCATGCAGGTATTGGACTGTCCAGAATTTATATAAAGTCTATCAAAATTATAGTTTGTCTTTGTGTGTATCCTCCCTCCTCGCTTTCATGGCCGTGATTGCCTTAAAGTCAAGCCTTTGATTCTTTGGGCTAGGATTCCTATTGCCATTCTACCTGTTTTTTAAAATCCTACTAAAAATGGGAAATTCATCCTAAACATTCTTTTTATTCAAGTATTGACTCTGTTCTAGAAACTGCCTGCTTTGGGCATTATTCAGGGCCTCGTTTTCCACAGCTTGCCCACACTACAACACTGTTATGTGCAGAGGCCAGTGAAGTGACAGCCACTTGGCTGCCCTGGGAGAACTGTTGAGATCACTTAGGATGCATTAGGTTTGAGAGGGGCAGGAGCCATCCAGCTGAAGATGTCCAGAAGCCAGTTGGAGAGGTGCACCTGGAGAATTCTGGGAAGGAATCACTTAACCTTTGACAGAACACACACAGCACAGGACATCATGTGAATATTATGACCTAAGGTGTGAGTGTGGCCTATGAGGGAAACAGGACCAGGAAAAGTAACTACACTCGGGTGCCAACGATGGTAGGGTAGAATTAACAAAGCAGACTTAGAAAGAATGGACAAAGAGGGAGGAGAAAAGACCACAGGAGTGTTCTCTCGAAGTCCAAGGTAAGAGGGGATTTCAATTAAACACTGCTGATGGCAACAAGAAAAAGATTAAAACTGACTGCTGGGTTTAGCTCTATGAGGGTATTCAGGGCAGGAGTGTTTCATTTGAGTGACCGAGTCAGAACCTGATGGAGGGAACAAGCCAGTCTAGGAAAAAGACTAAAGTATTGGTTATAAAAACTTTACATATTAAACACACACACACACACACGGCACAAATAATAAAAACCCAGAGACAGATACTGGGGTTCAACCTGAAGATCAGAAAAGCAAAGCAGCCAAGCCACTAGAGAGCTCTTACCTCAATTAAATCTTCAGACTGAAATAGAGCCAGTTCTTGGCTTATCCCACCTTATATTCCTCTCTAGTGCTGTAATTAAAGGTGTGTGCCACCACTGTCCTACCTCTATGGCTAACTAGTGTTGCTGCTGGCATTAAAGATGTGTGCCACCACTGCCTGGCCTGGATAGCTGACTAGTGTAGCTGCTTTGTGTTCTGGTCTTCAAACAAGCTTTATTTATTAAAATACAAATGAACTATCACTACATTTCCCCTTTTTTGTCTAAAATAAAAATAAAAACTATATACAATAAGTACAATAAATATATACAATATATACAGGTAATAAATACGTCAACAATGTCCAGTTCATTTGTATTTGATGAATTCAGAGAAAATACTCTATATCTATCCTATCTTGGTGAGTCCAAAGTCTTGTACCTAGTTTACTTTCCATCATAACTTGCTTTCTACATCTGGTAAACAAAGATAACTGTAACTCTCTAGTCTGCAACTCCCTCAGAGACCCAAGAAGAAAATAATATTAACTGAGTAAACAGGAAGTGCAAGCAAGCAACTTCCAAACAATGTAAGAAATGACAGAAACAGCTGGCTGCCTAAACGGACAGTCACCCAAAGTTCCTCTGCAGTGTTGGGGCATTCATCTTTGACCTACAGGCCTAGCGTATCTGACAGACTCTTCTGTGAAGCAGGATATTCTGAAGGGCTGTCACTCCTTGTCTTGACAATGTTTGACAGTCACTTTGTTTTTGTGTCCTGCTTGTCCAGTTAGGACAGCATACTGTCAGCAGTCAAGGCAAGGCTGTTTTCTTGCCCAATGGCTTACTTTTGCCACAAAGTAAACTGTGAAGGCAAAATTTTCTCTATCTTTTTCTTGTAAAAGTATAGTGAAGAAAAATATCTTTTAAATAAATAACTGTAAGAGGCTATCCTTTAGGTGATAGGGAAGGCAAAGGGGTTCCAGACTGTAGAGAGTCCATTGGCTGAATTACCTTATTAACAGCTCTCAGATCTGTTACCATTCTCCATTTCAAGGCTCCTTTTTAACAACAAATACAGGAGAATTCCAAGGGTTGGTTGATTCTTCCCTTTGTTCTGCATTTAATTGCTCCTGTACTGGCTATTCTATAGTCTGCAGTTTCTGTGTGGTTAAAGGCCATTGCTTAAACCATGCAGATTTGTCTGCCACCCATTTTAAAGATAGTGTTGTTGGTACCTTTGAAATATCAGCAGCTGTTGTTCCCTGTTCTTGTACAACCTGAATGGGTGTGACTATTCTTTATAATATCTTGTAATATTTTTCCCTGAGACATACATTAATTTATGATTTGTTTCTAAGATTGGGGAGATGTTTATTGAGTATTCCATTGCTATGTTAGCCACATATGATTTTGATGTTCTTCTCTGTCCTTCTGACACTGTACACTCAACCCATCTCATGTTCTTCTCTACCTGAGAGAAAGTTCCAGTCCCTAAAAACTGAACATTTACATCCTGAAGAGGCCATTTGGATGCCAAGATTCTGATGAAATTATTTTTACATCTGCACTTGTGTCTACCAGACCTTCAATGACAATATAATTTATTTGTATTTTTAATTTTGGTCTTTATTCATTTATAGAAGTTTGCTAAAATTCTCACTTTATGATTTATCCTGAATTTTTTTTGTTCTCTCTTCTATAGCTGCTCTATTTTCCACAGCAGTATGGTTTCTTATAGTAGGCATTAGGTTCTTTAATTGCTCTGGAAAGGAATTTCCTTTATAATGGCAGGAAATGACTGAACCAGATTTGGCATAGGGGCCCAGAAGAAGCCCTTCATGGAGTGTTCCAATGGCAAAGGATTACCTTGAATATGCCTTGTTGACCTACATTCACTAGTACAGTGCCTGCCTTTGAGACACCTTCTGCATGATCCAGAAGGGGAGGGGTATTCTGAATGGATTACTCTTAGAAAAATTATTGTTTCTAGGAATGCCTTGTCTACAGTCCCCTTTAGGGTGACCTTGTTTGCCACAATTATAACATTTAACATTTCTATTTTTTCTCAAATCTCTGGAAATCCTCTCTCTTGACCATGCATCATTATAGTCATGAGATTCAATATTAATTGTATCTCGAATTCATTCCTCCAAAAGTGCTGATCTTGCCTTTAATGGCCTAATTATCCTTTTACACAGAGAAACAGCATTTCAAAAGTCATAAATTCAATTATTATTTGTCTAGCTTCTGAATTTGGTATCATTCTATTTACTGTTTAAGTCAGTCATTGTAAGAAATTCATAAAGGCTTCCTTTGGGCCCTGTGTAACTTTAGTAAATGACTCAATTTTCTTTCCTATTTCTCTAATTCTGCTCCAAGCATTCAAATATGTTGCATGGCATAAATCCAGGTTGTGGTCATCATATATAACTTGCCTTTCTATAATAGCATAATCTTCTCCAAGAATTCGATCTTAGGAGCTTTCCCTACCTCTAGCTTATTTCATTGTTCAATAATCTTAGCCTCTTCTCTAAACCAGGTACTCCATTGTAATTGTGGACCAGGCTCTAAAACACCTTTAACCAATTCTATACAGTCTTTAGGGATAATTCTATTACAAACTGACCACAAGTTTAACATTTGCTTCACAAAAGGTGAATGAATGCCTTGTGAGACAATTGCTTCCTTGAATCTCTTTAACTCTAACATTGGCACAGGAGTCCAGTCAGCTGTAAGAGAGCCTCTGCCATTTGGCAATTCCTGTAAGGTTACTGGATATATTAAAGTTGGTTGTCTAAAATTCTCAGGCTGCAACGGTGGGACTGATCTAATGGGAGCTCACCAAGGCCAGCTGGACTGGGACTGAATGAGCATGTGATCAAACCGGACTCTCTGAATGTGGCTGACAATGAGGGCGAACTGAGAAGCCAATGATAATGACTCAGGACTTTGATTCTACTGCATGTACTGGCTTTTTGGGAGCCTAAGTCTGTTTGGATGCACACCTTCCTAGACCTGGATGGAGGGGGGGCTTTGGACTTCCCACAGGGCAGGCACCCTGACTTCTCTTAGGACTATAGAGTAAGGCGAAGGGGGAGGGAGAAGGGGAAGGAAAATTGGAGGATGGGAGGAGGTGGAAATTTTTAATAAGTAAATTAAATAATTAAAAAAAGAAAAAATCTTAGACTGCTCCTCGCTATTCTTATAATGCAACACATAAATTGTTTCTCCATTAAATTCCTCTGTCTAGATTTAAATATCTCTGTGATCTATTTTATTATGTTTTTCTAAGACATATCTTAGCACTCAGATTAACCAACTTTTTTAGCGATAAGACAAAAATGATAAAGTTGATAATAATTGATATTATGTAAATCCCAGCTAAATTAGATATCCTCTCATTTAATCATTCCATTTTCAAACTGTCGAGCATATTATTTTACAGAGACCTAAATCCCTCCATTGTAATGGTTTTCCCCACTTTTTAATGTAGGAGGTCCCGGTGAATGGAACTGCCATGGAGCTGATTCCAGAGGCACAGTGGGTGCAGAAGTCTCTTTGATTCCTCCTTAGGTAGAATGAAGAGCATGATCCAACTGAGTGTTAAGACAGTGCTGTCACTGTGGGGAGGTAGATCTAAGAAAGGTGGAGCACTAAGGTATTATTGAGATCAAGTGTGGTGCCTTCAGGTATATTTTGTCATGTCTCTTTCCAGGAGAATGGAGCCTCTTGCAGGCTAGCTGCCATGATGTAGCCAGAACAGCATTTGGTTGCCATCTTGCCCGGGCCTGACCAGGTAAAATTACCTAGAGTTGGGATTTGGGCTGTGGAACAGTTTTCCTTCTTTGTCTCTGATGTTGGCTTTCAAATTCTTTTTCCCCTCCCTCCCTCTCTCCTTCCTCTACCTCCATTTTTCTTTCTTTCCTTCCTTCCTTCCTTTCTCTTTCTTTCCTTCTTTCCTTCCTTTCTCTTTCTTTCCTTCCTTCCTTCTTTCTTTATCTTTTGCTTTTTTTTTTTGAGACAGGGTCTCACTCTGTTGCTCAAACAGTCCTGGGACTCACTAAGTAGCCCAGCCTGGACTTAAACTTGCAGTGATCCTCCTGACTCTATCTCTTAAGTGCTATGATTACTGGTGTCAGTCACCATACCCATCTTCGATTTTATTTTCACTAACTTTACATCATAGTTTAGTGCATATAGAGATAGGAATCATAGACTCCCACAGTATCCAAAGGGGCTGGGAAGACGACTCAATTGGTAAAATGCCTACTGCTGTGTTGAGGTCCCCAGCACCCACATAAAAGTCAGGCACTGAGCTGGTAAAGTGTCTTTGTGTGTAAAGACACTTGTTGCCAAGTCTGACAACCTGAGCTCAATCCCTGGCATCCACATGGGTGAGTAGTGACACATGCTTTTAATTCCAGCACTGAGAGAGGCAGAGGCAGGTGGACCTCTGTAATTTTGAGGCCAGCCTGGTTTACAGAGTGAGGTCCAAGACAGTCAAGGCTGTTACACAGAGAAACCCTGTCTTGAAAAAAAAAAGCCAAGCATGGCAGTACATGTTTGAAGCCCAGTGCTGCTGGGACAGAAACAGGTGGGTCTTGAGCTCAGTGGACAGCAAATAGCTGAATTAGTGAGCTCCATGTTCACTGATTCTATCTCAAAAAAATTAAAGTAGAAAACAATAAAGAAAGACACCCAACATCATCTCTGGTTTCCAAAGCTCCCCAAGAAGCCTCATATGTTGTATTAGTTGCTTTCCTCATCGCTGTGACAGAATGCATGACAGACACAACTCAGTGAAGGAGAGGTTTCCTTCTGGCTCCCAGCTGGAGAGTACAGCTGGAGAGTACAGCTGGAGAGTACAGCTGGAGAGTACAGCTGGAGAGTACAGCTGGAGAGTACAGCTGGAGAGTACAGTTCATGTGGTGGGGTAGGCACAGCAGCAGGAGACTGGGGGAGATGTCTCATTTTCATCCTTCTCATTCAGTCTGGGCCCCAAGCCTGTGGTAACTGTCCACATTCATGGTGAGTCTTCCAACCTCAGTTAGCATAATGTAGATCATACCAGACATGCCCAGAGCATGTCTCCTAGGTGATCCTAGATCTTGTCAATCATCATGTGTGCCATCACTCACCTCTGTGTATTTCTCCTTCACCTGGATCAGCCTATGGGAACTTGAGGGTGCATTTATGTAAATGTGCTGTCTGGTTGCTGTATTAGCTGCCTTTCTAATGCTGTGATAAAATATTAAGACCAAGACAACTTATGATAGAAAGCATTCAATTGGCCCACATTTCCAGAGGGTTAGAGTCCATGATGGCAGAGCAAAGGCATAGTGGCAGAAAGAATTCATATCCCAATCTACAATCAAGATGCAGAAGGCACAGTGGAGATGGTATTTAGTCTTTTGAAACCTCAAAGCCTGTCCCAATGACACACCTCCTCCAACAAGGCCACACCTCCTAATCCTTCCCAGACAGTTCCATCATCTGAGACCAAGTATTCAAACAAATAAGCCTATGGGGCCTTTCTCATTCAAACTTCCACAGCTGCCTTGGCCTGTGTCAAACAGACTCACTTTTCTGCATAGAAGGAGTTGCAACACCGAGCTTATCACTTCCTTTCTTAGTTCTCTAATCTAATCTCATTTCTTCTTAGTTTCCCTTCTTAACTCTGGGGGAGCCCCCGAACTTAAACTACCCAAATTCCAGAATGCCTAGGAAAAATGAGACCTTAGGAGTCATTTGAGATGCTCACCACTTTTGGAGAGCATTCTGCAATTCCTCCTGATTCTCCAGCCACAGACAGTGCTCTTGCTCACCAAGGCAGCCTCTTACATGTTTAGACAACAGTTTGTAAAGATCAGTCTGTATTCCTATGGCATTTGTTGATTATTTTTTAGTTTAGTTTTGTTGTTGTTGGTTTTTTTGGAGGTATTGAAACTAATGAGACAATGTGTAAGCATGGAACATTTTTGGGAATAGAGTGAGCACAAGGTAAGTACTTGCTTCTACTAGTGTTCTGAAGGTCCGCTAGAGTGATGCTGCAACAACCCTGTCTGTTTGAATCCACTCCTTTCTCATGGCTTCCCAAATGAAGCAGGTGTGACACCTATCCCTTTTCTCTATCCTAGGCAACCCCAGTTCCATCAATCATGTGTCCTAGGGTGTGATAGCTAATCCTGACTGTCAACCTCATGAGATTTAGAATCTCCACAGGAATGAACCTCTGGGTGTGTCAGTCTAAGAGTTTCTAGATTAGGTTGAGGTGGGAAGACCTGCTTGAATGTGGGTGGAACATGGGTTCTAGCCCAAAGACTGAATACAAAGGAGAAAGCCAGCTGAACACCACATTCATTGCCCTCTACTTCCTAGTTAAAGGTACAATGTGATCAGTCACCTCCTCCTCTTCCTGCAATCATGCTTTCCTATCTCCATGGATGGTACCCTCAAATAAACCCTTACGGAAGTTGTTTCTGCCATGTGTTTTGTCTCAGAGACACTGTTTCCTGTCTCTTTACTTCCCATCCTCACAATACAGACAAGTTTCTAAGCAGTTGATGCCCCTCTGAAAATGTCAAATGCACCAAAACTTCCCCTTCAGGATGAGAAGTGAGATCAAGACTCTTACCTCTCAAGACCATGCTACTCAGCAGTTAATCACACTGGCTACATTATCTATAGCCATGTCTCAGTTAGAGTTTCTATTGCTGCAAAGAGACACCATGACCACGGTAACTATTGCAAAGGAAAACAATTGAGATGGCTGTTTATAGTTCAGGGGTTCAGTTCATTATCATCATGGTAGCATGCAGGGAGATATGGTGCTGGAGAATTCTACATCTCCATCCAAAAGCAACAAGAAATAAACTGAGACACTGCATGTGGCTTGAGCATATATGAGACCTCAAAACCTGCATTCATGGTGACATACTTCCTCCAACAAGGCCTGTTGGTGATTACAATAAAGTAATCCCACACTATCTCAGAATGGAGTATAATAAATATCTCTTTATTTAGGAGTAGACTCCAGATCCACAGTTGGTGTGGGAGGTCCTTTTGCCTATGTGTTGCTTTTATTGGTTAATTAATAAAGAAACTGGCTTGGCCTGATAGGTAGAGTAGATCTAGGTGAGGAAAACTAAACTGAATGCTGGGAGAAAGAAGGAAGAGTCAGAGAGAAGTCATGGAGCCCACCACTGGAGACAGACATGCTGAAACTTTGTTGGTAGGCCACCACCTCATGGTGATGCAAAGACTAATGGAAATGGGTTAAATTAAGATGTGAGAGTTAGCCAATAAGAAGCTAGAGCTAATGGGCCAAGCAGTGATTTAATTAATATAGTTTTTGTGTGATTACTTTGGGGCTGAGCAGCTGTGAACAAACTAGTGGCCAACTACTACAAATTGGCACACCAATGTGGTCGACTATAGCCATGTAAAACCTGAGAAAGCTTAAAATTCTAGACACACACACAAAAAAAAAAAAAAACAGAGTTAAGCATGGCTTAACACCATGATTCCTTTAAGAGAGGTTTTCCTGTTGTCTGTGGTAGCAGAAAAAAAAGCTACATGGTTTTGAAATGGTGGTTTTCTGGGCCATGCTGCGAGCATGAACTCTGGTTCTTGAAGGAGGCTGAGCACTAGAATGGGGTTTGTGGGCAGTGTGCTACAAGTTACTTGGTGGCAGTATGGGCCAACTGGTTACAAGAGTTGAGGTGGTGAGGACGGCTCCCACCTGGCAGTCTCAGAGGCAGTGAATGAACTTCTGCCATATAGGACTTGGTGGAGCAAGCAGGCAGGGCCATATTTTCCCTAGCAATGCCACTGTTTAGGTTTTTAAGAAGTGCCTAGCATTTTTAAGAAGCAGTCCTTGTCAGAAAAGGATTACAGATACACAATGGAGACAGATTCAGATGAAAAAGACCTCTAAATGGGTCACAATGTTGGATAAATATACATAGGCTTGGGAGAGAAAAGAAAAAGAGTATAGAGAGTTATAAAAAAAGGTAAATTGTTTTTTAAAAATCATAAAGCAGATTTTAAAGAGACAGAGTACAGACAGTCATAGATTAAAAGGAGTAAAGAAAAATAAGCCACATAAAGATGGAAAATACACAGAGAGTCTGGATTATGTATATTAAATTATTTGTGTTTTCTTTGATTTTTTTTTTTTACTGTGAAGGAGATTAGTACAGAGAGACATTTTATTGTATGGGCTGTTAATCTAAACCAAACTATTTTATTTAAAGATATCTTGATTCCAAAATTTGGGTCTAAGAATTTGTTGTTTTGGAAAAGAGCTTCTTCTTTTTGTTCCACAGAAGATGAGAACTTGCAGATTAATTCCATACTAATGTGGTTTGATGGCTCAAGACCCCCTGAATGGTTGCCATTAACATCCCCAAAAATACTTTGTCCAACAAAAAGCAGGAGGCAGTTTGGAGAAAACTACAACCAAATGTCCTAAATGACTGTTTGTAAACGTTTGTTTACATTTGAAGGGAGATATGATATAGAGATGAATACTTTGCACCCAAAGTAGGCCAGCATCTCAAAGGCCATAGGCTGAAGGAGTGCCCCCAGCAAAGGTCATACCTCCTAATAGTACCACTCTCTTTGGGTGCCGTTTCTTTTCAAACAACCATATTATGTCAGAGAAAACAGAAACGTGGCTACAAGTGATAGAGGAGCAGGAGAGACCTTGGCTCCAGAGCACACCCTGGTAGGGATAAGCTTATGAGCAGCCTTTTGTAAGGAATCAGACCTTCATGGCCTATTTAGTAAGAGTCACTCTCCAATGGAGTTTGAGATGCAAATAGCCCTAGTAGCCTGGCAAGATGCTAGCTTCATTATCAGAGACACGAGCGTGAAGGGTAGTGTGCTGACTAGTTTTACATCAGCGTGATACAAGGTAGAGTCAGTTGGGAAGAGGGAACCTCAACTGAGAAAATGTCCCACTGGATTGGCCTGTGGTGCATTTTATGTTTTTAATTGATGGGGGAGGGCACAGCTTACTGTAGGTGGTGCCATGTCTAGGCAGGTGGTCCTGGGGTGTATAAGAAAGTCAGCTGAGCAAGACTTGGGGAGCAAGCCAGTTGGAAACACTTCTCCATGGCCTCTACATCAGTTCCCGACTACAGGTTCCTGCCTTGACTTCCTTTGATGGTGAACATAGAACTGAAAGCAAAATAAACCCTTTCCTCCCCAAGTTATTTTGGTCGTGATGTTTCATCACAGCAATATAAAGCCTAACTAAGGCAGGTGGGAACTTGTTGGAGCCTGCTCCAATAAAATCAGGTATCTGGGTGTCTGGGTAAGGGTGCAAGAATTAAGGAAATAACAGATTGAAAGAAATTGAGGCAGAAAACACAGGATAGATTCGGAGGACTGCCAGCTTACTCTACACAACCCTCAAGGATACTGGAACAAGATGGCAAGCTTGAACTCAAATGACTTTATAAAGTCAGAATTGATTCCAGATAGAAACTGAGTCACATGTAGGCTCCCACAGGAACTATCATGAACTTGGACAGTACACACACTCTGCTGGAGATAGCCAGTTATAGTCAAGTAAGACTATGGACCTCTATGTTCTAGATCATACACAATATGAAAAGAAGCCAGAAACCTGCATTTAAAAGTATAGAATCATTTTATTTTTAAGTGTCTCCTGTGTGAGCTGATGGTGTCCAGGCTAAATGGGTGCTGTGACATAGAGCTCTTCCTCCAAAGCTCTGTTCTGTGACCCCAGGGCCAGGAACTAGGTCTGGTCAAAGCCTGTCTTTTATCCAGGTCTTCCTAGATTGTTCTTATGTATACTTCTACAGCCAAGGCCAAATTCAGAAAAGAGAACAAGCTTATGTGAAGTTCCCATGGGAGTTTTCTCTGTTATTGTTTTGTGTCTTTTGTTTTGTTTTGTTTCTTTGGTTTTGTTGTGTTTTGCAGGTGGAGAAAGTTGTTGAGACTGGAACAGGGGGTCCAGGAGGTCTCTGAATGGCATCCAGCTTCCACCCTGCAAGGGCAGCTTACCTTTGCAAACAAGCCAGAAGTCTCAGCCTTGCCTTAGCCTCAGACTTTGTGAATTGTGTCCAATTTTCCTCCCCCCAAATCTCTGAAACTTATTTATCTCTTTGCAAAGTCAGGAACAAAAAATAAAGTTTTTGTGTTCCTTTTTAGAGAAAGCATGGAATGAATAAAGTTCTCAAAGAAAAGAATAAAACTTACAAGAAAAAGCAAGCATGTAATGGCAGGTTGTATAGATGCTCACCACAGCAGTTTAATGGTGGCATGGGATCCAGAGAAGTAAACTGAGGCAGAGAATAATTTGCCTATCATTTCTCTGCTGGGCCACTGACCCTAACAGGAACCTTTCCAGTACCTTGTGAAAATAAATTGCACCCTGCTCTTGCCCATGCCACCCACTCACACACCATCACATATGTTAAGTATTTTTCCAGACCGACAAACCTCTCCGCCAATGCAATAATCCAAATCAAACCATGTTTAGAATTAGAAAAGAGCCCAGGTTTAATGAATGGTAGCACTCCCAGGTGACCGCCAGGAAAACAGGGAGAGGGGAACAGAGAATCGAAAGACCACAGAAAACTGGAAGACCACATGTTCATTCTCTGGGGGGGCAGTTTAAGTAGCCTGTGGGAGTGGTCTTGACACTCCCTGGGGAGAGGTCACTGTTTGGCGAACTTTCTTGGAGGTGGAGTCTGGACTGTGGCCACTCCCAGGGAAGGAAGCTTTGAAATGGAGCTTGTGATCCAACATTCAAAAATGGATGCCAGGGGGCTGGGATGAAGCCCCCAGCCAAACATTTCAGACCTTTTTTGGATAAGGATGTTAGGAATGGAGGTGACACCTTTAACCAAACATTCCAGACTCTTTTTTGGATAAAGGGGGTGCTGGCTCAAGTCTGGCTTTCTGCAGGCATGGGGAAACATGGGAAAGGGGAGAGCTGGGAGTTGGTGGGCTCATGCTCAGCCAGAAGTGTGGCTGGAGCAGCATCCAGTTTACTGTCGTCCTGGAGACCTCAGACAGCTGTTCCTTGAGGAAGATGAGAAGGCAGGTGGCTGGGAGAAAAAGTATATTGTTATGATTGGCCCTATGAGTAGGGCTAGTCATGGGAAAGGTCATTATCTGCCAGAAAGAATGGGACAGAGAAGTGCCCTGGTTGTACAGGTGAGGCTCAGGTGAATAAGTTAGACATAAGAGCAGATATGCCTTTTTAAAACCAGATTTTAGTAGGTAGGTGTCCTTGAGCCAGGAGAGTTGTTACCAATGGTGAAGTCCCAGGAGCTGGTGCAGGTGTGGGCATTGTCTGGAGGGCCCTTTGTAAGTTGGGTCTTGGCCCAGACAACAGGGGTGACCTGTAAAATATGCTTGAAAATGGGTGGGGTTAAAATAGTCTCTGGAGACAGTTTTTACTAGACCAGATTTCTTGGTAAAGCAGCAGAACTTATTTAGAAACCTGTAGGTATCTGTGAGACAACTGGAACAGGAACATTTTAGAACTTTGGATTGTTTAAGATACACCTGAAACCTGTTAATCCTGGGTTATGAATCCTGTGAATGAGGCACACCTGTCTGTATTTTTAGCAGGAAACTTAACACATGAAGTAATGAGCTACCAGTACCTTAAGTTATCAAATGCCATTAGACAGATCTAAGAGGGATAAATGAGTAGAAATGAGATAGCTTTTTTAGCTACACAGGCTAAAAAAGTCTCTCCATACTCTTTGGAGAACACCAGCCTTAGAAGCTGTGCTTGTCATTAACTGCTAAGTACAAGAGGCCAGTAGATTCTTCTGTGGGGGAGGAAGGATTTAGTCTGTCTTGGCAGAATGAGAAGATAGATCCCCAGTGTAGCATCCAGGATGCTGATGAGGTGGAAGACCACTTTATGCTGTGTGGGTGGCTTTGTTATATCCAAAGGCAAGCCTTGAGGTGAAAGGCCTTTTGTAACCATGCATCTTCTCAGAGGATCTATAGGATGTTGCAGGAGCTGACATGTCTCTGTATTAGAAGCTCTTTTGTTAAATGCCATACTCTCAGATCTGCAAAGGCACTTGAGAATTGAATACCATTATCTGTTAGTTATATTTAACCTAGACATATAAGTTAAATTTAGACATGTATTTTATTCAATTAGTTACAGTTTACCAATGCTAGTAAATGTAAGAAGATTAAAAGGAATATTTTAATAAGTCAAAGAATACGAGCACACATGGGTACTCTTACTCAAGATGGCAGTGAGGTCAAAATGGAGGTTACCCACATGTTTATATTTTTCCAGAGCTGTTGTAATCTGGAGTGTAAGTTTCACAGATCTTAAAACATGAAAACATGAACACATACACACACAGACATAAAGCAAGCATACTGTGGAAATTATTTTATTTAAAATAATATCAATGAAATGGTTACAAAGCCTCTATTTACATGCAATGATGACAGATTGTGAGTTCCCAGATGTTTTTAAATTACATGATTAAACCCGGCAGGCAAGTGAATAACAAATCATTGTCTTCCTGCCCCTTGATACAACTTCTAGAAAATGGGAGCTGCTTTAAAATGCTGTGAGGGTTGACCTTCACCTTTGTGAGCCTATGTGTGCAGGCTCTCTCTCTCTCTCTCTCTCTCTCTCTCTCTCTCTCTCTCTCTCTGTGTGTGTGTGTGTGTGTGTGTGTGTAGAGGCCAGAGGACAACCTCAAGTGTTGTCACCCGGATGCTATCCACCGATTTTTTTTTTTTTGAGACAGTGTCTCTCACTGGTCTGAAGTTTGCCCAATAGGCTAGACTGACAGGCCCAGGAATTTGCCAATCTCCACCTACCCAGCTCTAGGATTACAAATGAATGTTACCACACCCATTTGTTGGGACCGTTTGGAGTTCTGGCCTCCAGCTGCTCTTCCCTGCTACTGACCTTTTCTTGCCCTTTTGATTTGAGCTTCTGAGAGCTGTGTCAAAGTTGTTTACCAACCCTGCTTCCTGAGCACACATTGCCTTGGCCTTGACCAAGGATCAGGCAATGAGGTCTTCACCTGTTGGCCCACCTGACTGGGTTAGGTATAAACACCTGTTGGTCCACCTGGCTGTGTTAGGTATAAAACATCTGTGGTGCTATTCAATAAAGGGCTTCTTCTACCAGCAGCTTGAGAGGTGTATGCGTGTTCAATCCTGACGTCCTTAGCTTGGTTTCGGTTCCAGGCTGTGCAGGCGTGGCACCTGCTTGTGTTTCTTTTTTTCATATGGGTTCTAGGAGTTGGTCCTCCTGCATTCAAGGTAAGGCCTTCCCAGAGCTGTCCCCCAGTTCCCAGCTTCCAGTGTGCAGGGTTTCTGAATAAATCTTTGCTGTGAAATGAGCCACCTCGGCCACACTGCGGAGGCATTGTTGCTCCTCCAGTTGGATGGAAATCTGAGGTTTTGCTTGGTGAGCAGTATAGTGTGGGAGGCATCATGGCTTCTCCCCCAGCAGCTGCTCCTCCTTTCTTAGTATTGGATACCAGTTTTGATGAATGGGTGTTGAAGATGTACGTGTACACAGATCCAGTTTTGATGAATGGTTAATGAAGATGTGGCTCTTACCTCAACCTCAGTCTAAAATGGCGATCCTGCCTCCTGGAATCTCAGAATGAGATTGTGTCTGAGAGCCCCTTTTTATATTCCTCTCTAGGGATTAAAGGCATGCACCACCCAATTTCTTTTCTTTTCTTTTCTTTTCTTTTCTTTTCTTTTTTTTTCGGTTTTTCGAGACAGGGTTTCTCTGTAGCTTTGGTGCCTGTCCCGGAACTAGCTCTTGTAGTCCAGGCTGGCCTCGAATTCCCAGAGATCCTCCTGCCTCTGCCTCCCAAGTGCTGGGATTAAAGGCATGTGCCACTACCGCCCAGCGCACCACCCAATTTCTATGGCAACTAGTGTGGCTACTAGGATTAAAGGTGCATGTCATTGTGGTTCCTGGGATTAAAGGTGTGTGTTATCATAATCTGGTTTGTAAGACTGACCAGTGGGACTGTTTTAGCCTCAGATCTTCAGGCAGTCTTTATTTATTAAAATACAATTGAAATGCCACTACATTTGTAGATTAAAAACCCTCATGTAATTTGCACTGGAAATCTGGCTCTGAATTTATTTGGGGACCAGGAACTTGGGTTGTGATTGGTTCATGTCTTTGTTCAGGGCAGTTTTATTGAACACTAATCTGAGTCAGTAGATCCTCTCCATTGGGCTACAGAGAGGCAAAGCTTCCAAGTTGACAGATCTATGGCCAGCCAAAGAGCAGAGGTAATTGCTGGGGAGGGGAGGGGAGTGGAGGAGAAGGGAGGGGAGGGGAGGGGAAGAGAGGGAGAAGGGAGAAGAGCATGGGATGTGATGGGGGCTCATCAGAGGTGCGACACCGAGGAGGTTGGGGCATGGCATATGTTTTTCCAGGATACAGGGTACATTTATTTATTTATTTATTTATTTGTTTGTTTGTTTCTTTATGTGAAGCTAGTTATATGGGTTGTGAAAGAAATAGTGTTCTCTGTTGAGAAGAAGAAAAGCTTAAAATGGATAGTGTTTGGACATGAGACTTCGAGGGGTATTGTAGGTAGAGGGTGGCACCCTCTATAATGGACCCCTTTCTAATGGTCCAGCCTTTGGACCTGCTGGGCTGCCAGTGAATACAGTCTACTGGGATTCCGATGAATCAGTCTCCTGAGACTAGGGTTCCCTTTGGTCTGTGGGTGTGAATGAAACCTCTGCTCAGTCCAACAGAAGGAGGAGGGACGTTCCACCTGACCTTTGAGTTCTGTGAACACCTATCATCACATCTTCTTACTAAGGACAAATAATAGGGGACAGTTTAGGCCCCCACCTCTCATGTAGGAAGCCTCTAGAACAGTAGTTCTCAACCTTTAATACAGTTCCCATATCGTGATGATTCCCAACCATAAAATTATTTTTGTTGCTACTTCGTGAGTGTAATTTTGCCATTGTTATGAATTGTAATGTTAATATTTGTGTTTTCTGATGGTCTTCTGGGAGTTATGACCCACAAGTTGAGAACCACTGCTCTAGAAGGTAGACCCCCGTGTGCAGGAAGTGCCCCAAGTAGCCATCTGCTCATACGAGGACCAACAACATAACTATTTCTAAGGGACAGAGGCAACTCTGTCTGAGGTGATTTGGTGGAGGGGGCAGAGGCAGCTCCGTCTGAGGTGATTTGGTGGAGAGGGCAGAGGCAGCTCAGCCTGAGGTCATTTGGTGGAGGGGGCAGAGGCAGCTCCGTCTGAGGTCATTTGGTGTAGGGGGCAGAGGCAGCTCTGTCTGAGGTCATTTGAGGGGTCTTGAGAAAGAGCTGAGATGGGATGACTAGAGTTAAAACTAAGAGGACAGCTGGGTTCTGTGCAAACAATTCACATGTTTGCTTTTGACTACCTTTACATACTCCTCTTTCTTCTTTCTCTTCGTTTTGTGTGCTGGTGTTTTTGCATTTGTTTGTGTGTTCACACATGTATATATATGTGTGTGTGTGTATGTATGTGTATATGTGTGTATATATGTGTGTATCTGTGTATATATGTGTATATGCATGTGTATATACATATATCTGTATGTGTGTCTGTATGCTTGTGTATATGTGTATTATATATATGTATGTGTGTATGTTTGTGTGTGTAGGTCAGAGTTCAACATTAGGAGTGTTCCTCAATCACTCTCAGTTTACTTTTTAACTGACTTTTATTATTTTTTTCTTTTAGGATTTTTGAGACAGGTCTTCTCTGTGTAGCCCTGACTGTTTTGGAACTTGCTCTGTAGAGCATGGTGGCCTCAAACTCACAGATCCGCCTGCCTCTGCCTCTCCTTCTAAGTACTGGGATTAAAGACACAAGCTCTACCACTGTCCAACATGATATTTTAAAGGATTTCTTTCTTTGTGTTTTATGTCCTTGGTGTTTTATTTCCTGCATGCGCTATGTGTAGTACATGTGTGCAGTGCCCTCAGAGGCCAGAAGAGGGCGTCAAAGCCCCCTGAATCTGGGGTTACAGGTGGTTTTGTGGGTGCTGGGAAGGGAACCTTCGTCCTCTGGAAGAGCATCAAGTGTTCTTATGTGTTGAATCACCTCTCTAGCTCTTCCATTTTATGTTTTTGAGACAGGGTCTTCCATCGAACACAGAACTTGCCCAGTGAGCCCCAGGAATCCCCCACCCCTGCTTCCACAGCACTGGGATGATTGGCACACGTCGCCACACTCAGCTTTGTTTTTTAAACCTGGGTTCTGGTGGTTAAGACACTGGTCTCACAGGCAAGCCACCTCCCTAGCCCTATTTTGCTTTGATTTAAAAACAAATGAAATCATTCGTTCAGGCAGCTTTTGATTGCCTTAGAGAACGAAATGTAAAACCCCAGTAGCCTTACCCCTCACCACGTCAGCCCCTGGAAATCCGCCCCACAGGATTTGGGCATCATTTGATTTGTATAGTGGAGTGGTCAGGCTGGTGAGGTTGGAGTCATCAATTTCACGGGGTGCAGCTGCCTCTCTGACCTGTTGAGGCTCATCTCTGCTTATCTAGGCCCCTCCCTGTCCATGGTCATGCTGAGGAATAGGAGGAAGCAAGGAGAGCCACAAGGCATGAATGTGAGGTAAAGCATCTCAAAGTCTTGGAGCAGCTGGCCAGAGCCCTTCTGGGCCTTGGCACCTCCAGCCACAGCGAAGGGTATGCTCTCTGGACAGGTGGCTCTTCATTTTCCCTAAGAAATACCTTTCGTGTACAAAAGCGGTACAAAGAAGGGTTCCTGCACTAGGGATGACTAATTTGCATGCTGTCAGAGAGAGGGGAATGTTCTAGAGCAGGGGTTCTCAACCTTCCTAACGCTGTGACCCTTTAATACAGTTGCTCAAGTTGTGGTGACCCCCAACCATAAACTTATTTTCTTGCTACTTCATAACTATAATTTTGCTACTTCTAAGAATCATAATGTAACTATCAGTGTTTTCTGATGGTTTTAGGTGACCCCTATGAAAGAGTCATTTGAACCCCACAAAGGGTCGCGCCCCACAGGCTGAGAACCACTGCTTTAGATATAAATTTTCAAAGGAGGTAAGCCTGCAGGACCTGAAACAAAGCCCATGGGTAAAGGGTTCCTGCAGACTATAGGAAACAAGTGCTGGCTGAGCACTCGGGACAGCCAGCCAATTGCAGAGCCCACCAGGCACCTCCATAAGTCGGGAAGGGGAATGCCTAAGCTATTGTGAAGCTTAGGCAGTGGCTTGACTCGGCACTCCCTGAAAAAGGCAAAGTGGGGATCAGGGTCAGAGATCTCGGGGCTTATGCCTTAACGGTTTGTCATCTAAAACAGGTGGGACTTGTGGAGGTCTCAGAGGCTGGGAGGGAACTGGTCAGCTGTCGGTGGAGGAAAGTATTCGGACCAGGATACAGCTGGCAGGAGTTTTTCAGTGTCTGAGCCACATGGCAAGTCTTGGTCATTGTGAAAGGCTTTAGGCAGAAAGGGGGACTAGAGAGGGTCTTGTGGTCCTTCTTAGAAGGTCACGCGAGTCACAAACAGGAAAAGATTCACCTTGTGGGCATTGGGGAACCACGCCTGGATGAAGAGCAAAAAAAAGCCAACCAACAGAAGGAAGAAACACTGGGAGGTGATGCCGGAAATGAGGCATGTGGAGATATGGGCGGGGCCAGGAGGCAAGGGAGGAGGAGCCTGCCTCTGTCACGTGGATGGTGGGGCGTCCTCCTGGGAGATGTTGTCTAGAGAAACCTGTGCAGCAGACTGGCCCTCAGAGAGAAAGCAGCAGTACCCACCACCGAGGAGGGACTCGAGTGGGAAGAGGCAGGTCAAGGTGAGAAATGAGCTTTCGTTAAAAGCCTTGCTGTGGGGATGGGGAAGATGGTGTCAGCACCTCTATTACAGCTCTGCTTGTGATGTGTGGTGAGCCCATGTGTCTAAGTGTCTTTGGGCGCAAGTGACCCGCTTGGGGACCAAGTGCTCACAGAATGTGTCCTCTGTTGTCCTGGCCCTCAGTGTTCTGGTCATATCCTGGCATTGGGTCTGTGGGCCACACTCCAGCACTGTACCCATACCAATGGGTCCTGTCCCTCCAGTTGGATCTGCTAGGCGGAGCCCACATCTGTCTGCTCACAGCTGGCTGCCCTGCTTTTGTGCATGCGTCTACTGTCGGATTTCCTCATTTCTTTCAGACTGGGCTTGAAGTTGACAAGCTCTAAGCAACTTCCCCCAGGACTGCCCCTCTCTCTGATCTCAGCTCTGCATTTCTCTGTCCTCTTTGGTAAAGTTTCTATACTTTATTGTGGCTTGTGATTTCATCTTCCAAAGAGATGATGATAAAGTCTTGGAGGGTGGGGACCACGCCTCTCGTGCCCCCCTCCAGGTGACACTAAAGTAGGGGTTGGTTCCCAGAAATCCCAACATGCCCAGAATTTGAGTGAATAGGGAATTCTTTCCATTCACTTGGCCTTGTGCCTTGGGAATGTGACACCAAAGCGTAGAGATAGGGAACAGGGAGTGTGAGCTGGGAGGAGCTAGAACTGCCCCATTCTCTGGAATGATGGCCAGCTTGGGAGGAACCTGATGATGATGAGCCAATCTGCTCCCTCTGGGGATATGCAGACAGGATGCTCAGGTGAGGACAGTTGCCCAGGGCTAGCAAGCTGAAGTGAGACTCTGAGGAATTTCACTGGGCTCAGCAGTGAAATTCCCTTTGTTAAGACTCCATTTTCCAAGCTTTAGATCTTTGATTCTTCTCCGTAACCAAGTCTTTTACATGTGCATGAGCACACACATGCGTGCATGCGTATGTGTGAGTACAAGCCTGGCTGTGGTCTTTTGTCTCTACTTCCTATCTCCCTTTAGGAGCCCTATCGTGTCTGACTTTAAGTAGGTTCTGGGGACCCAAACCCAGGTCCTCACATTTCTGTGGTAAGCTCTTTATCCACTGAGGCACGTGGTCAGTTTCTCTTCCGTCAGCTTTGTAGATCTTTGCTTCACAACTGGGTCCCGACACAATAGTTCCTTGGGTGGCAGTTCTTGATGCTTTTCGTTTTGCTCTAGTTTTTCCCCAGACAGAAACCACAGCCTGGATGGCCTCCCAAGACTCCCAAATTGCTCTAGCCTAGAACACACATGCATGCTCTCTCACGCTGTCTCTATTTCCCTCTTGAGACAGCTAGTCTTGAGTTCATAACTCCCTGTTTTAACCCTCGCAGTGCTGGAGTTACAGGCACGAGGCACCACACCTGACTTTCAGGACCCTCTTTTGAATCCCTGGTTTGTGTTCTGGCCTGTCCCTGGAACCTCTCAAGGAAGGGTGCACGTCAGTGCCTGAGTCGAGACTCTGGTGTCCCCACAGCATCCTCTGATCCCAACTCAGTCACAAAACCGTGTCCAGGCCACTGTCCAGGTTAGAAATCTGTCCTCCCCTTTTACAGTGCACCTGTTTCCTGCTTGAGCATCTCCACTATGTCCATCTTCGCCACCGCAAACCTCCTTCATGTCTTAAGGAGGCCTATAGCATCTGTCTTTCTCTTCCTGTAGCCATGTGGCTGTCAGAACCCGAGGGAGGCTGGGTATGTGGCTCAGTTGGTGGAGTGCTTGCTTAGCGTTTATCCCAGGAAGCAGCTGCTTAGCTCGGTGTTCTGAACCCATAGGGATCAGTCTGAGAGAGGCAGGGAGGCCACGAGTCAGCACGCATTTTTCTCAGCTACCTGTACACCTGACCTGCGTGGCCTCTGATCTCATGGAACTTCCATCGAAGCAGGGCAGGGAGACATTCATTAGCGTCATCTGCTTCCTGGGATAATTACACAGAGCTCAATGGCCTTCGAGCAGGTGGGGTCTTACTGACGGAAGAAGCTAGAGGGTCTAGGAAAGGAGCCTTCTACTTTTGAGCTGCACACAGCATGGTTGGAATATGATTTTTGAGTTCTTGAGGGAAAGTGGCTTGGGGCTGGGTACTGCAGTATTATGGCCTCACAAGCACATGGGTGTTGTCCTGGACCTGTGAGGTGGAGAGCTGCCACGATGACCTTCTACGACATCTGAGTTCTCAAGTCTTTAAGTGGGATGAAGGAAGGAGCCAGTTCAGAGAGGCTGAGCTGCAGCCTGAAGCCATCAGAGGTGAGAAAGAGGCCAAGGCTTACCACAGGAGCCTTATGAGATGGAGGATACTAGCCTACCTACCCAGCTGTAAACAGAGCTAGGTCTACAACTGAAGCATGGATCCTGGAGGCAGGAGCTGGTGCAGAGGCCATGGCTGCTTACTGACTTGCCATCTCCTGGCTTGCTCAGTCTGTTTTCCTTTCCTTTCCTTTCCTTTCCTTTCCTTTCCTTTCCTTTCCTTTCCTTTTCCTCTCTTTTCTTCCTCCCTCCCTCCCTCCCTTTCTTTCTTTCTTCCTTCCTTTCTTTTATTTTTTTGAGACAGGGTTTCTCTGTGTATCTCTAGCTGGAACTTGCTTTGTAGACCAGGCTGGCCTTGAACTCACAGAGATCCACTTGCCTCTGCCTCCCTCAGTGCTAGGATTAAAGGCATATGCCACCACCACTTGGCTTTACTTTGCTTTCTTATAGAACCCAGGACCACCAGCCCAGAGATAGCACCACCCACCATGGGCTGGGTCCTCCGCTATTGATCACTAATTAAGAAAATGCCTTGTGGCTGGATTTTATGGTGGGATTTTTTCCAATTAAAGTTCTCTCCTTTCAGATAAGTCTTGTTTGTGTGTTAAGTTGACATAAAACCAGCCAACACAGAGAACAAAAGGCCCCACCACTCCACAAAGGCTGAGGAAACTCTTGGTGCTAAGTCACAGAACATTTTTCTCCTGTCTCTCTAGCGAGGGAGCCAGGAGTGGGGATGGGGAGAGCTGGAAGAAGGGATTGGGAAAGAACGATCCATGCCTGGCCTCATTAAGCTTTTCACATCATGATGATTCGAAGGAAGATGAGGAGTGTGCTCCCAGGATGGGGGTGTCTGTGGTGGGTTTGGAGTTTCTCATTGCAGAGGTTTGTTGTCCTGTGTTTTCTGACTTATATAATGCTTTAGTCAGTTGGCCATGAAGAATCTCTCAGGCTCCTAATTGTCTTCACCCCCACCCTACTGGGCTCTTCTCCAGGGTCCACATCTCCAGATACATCCTCATGCTGGCAAACTTCGTAGGTCTGGCCCTAGCCTGTCACTCACCATCACAGGGAGGTTTTCAGGGCCTTGGTGGACACCAGTGTCCGTGCTCCTTGATGTGTGGGAAAGGAGTTTGAGTCCCACTTTCATCATTTGGAGCATGTATGTGCACACTCATGTATGCATACTCGTGTGATGTGTCCTTATGCATATGGAAACCTGAGGTCAGCATTGGGTCCCTTTCTTTGATGGTTCTCCACCTTTGTTCTCTGGGAAAGGGTCTCTCTCTGAGCACGAAGTTTATCAATTTGTATAAACTAACTGGCCAATGAGATCTACTTATCTTTCCTCCTTAGACCCCCTCTTCTTCTTTTTCTTTTTCTTCTTCTTCTTCTTCTTCTTCTTCTTCTTCTTCTTCTTCTTCTTCTTCTTCTTCTTCTTCTTCTTCTTCTTCTTCTTCTTCTTCTCCTCCTCCTCCTCCTCCTCCTCCTCCTCTTCTTTTTCCTCTTCCTCTTCCTTTTCCTCCTCCTCCTCCTCCTCTTTGTCTCCTCACCCTCACCATTCTCCTCCTCTTTCTCCTCCTCCTTCTTCAGACTCATGCTTACTTCTAATTGAAGTAAACTAGGCAATCTCTGCTCTGAGCCCTGACCTAATGGCTGGACACCTGAGAACTCGGTGATCTCAGACTCCTACAAGCAGAATATGTCAGAGAAATGATCTTTCTGAAATAATCACATTCTCAGGACAAGCCAGCAGGCAGAAAGGACCATTTTCTCTGGGTTTATTTGTCCTGAGGGGAGGGGGGCTAGTCTGAGGAGGTCAGCTGCTAAGAACCATGCATGCATCCCACTTTATGATCCTCCTCTTGGTGACACACTGACAGCTAAGAACACAGGGTAAAAGGAAGGGCCAGCAAAGGCAAGCCATCAAAACACAGCTCCAGGAAAAAGGTTACCCAAGCACAAATGCCTGGATTTGACAAGTCAATACAGTAGTCAAGGAACTCAAAGCGAAGGAATAGGGGTTAAGGCTATTAAGCAGGACCTGCAACCAGTGGAGTGCCAAGGCTAGGCGATAAGCAAATGAAGCCCGATCCAAGTCAGGTGTCAAGATTACAGCAAAAACTCCAGCCAACCACAAGATGATGTTAGCAGATTAGTGGCGTAGATTTATGATCTTCCAACCAGGAGGGACCCATCTGCAGTTGCCTCTGGATCTGTGGGAGTTCTAGAGTACCTGAAAAGAGGGGCGGGGTCTCTACTGACAAGTGTTCTCTTGGGGTGGGAATTTTGGCATTGACCTGGCAGAATATTTGGCAGTCCTGCTGGGCTCATTACCCACATTTTATGGGACTGGCATGATTACAGGTTTTCTTGGTTTTCAGGGAGACTGCTTTAAGATATTTCTTTGGAGGAGAAAGGGACATATTTGGGTCCAGGAGCTGCCAAGGGTATCTCTTCCCTCATAAAGACATATATTACAATCGGTCTCAAGGGAATGCCTCTGAGGACTCTGTTTCTAGCTGGGTTGTTATTGTATTAGGAGCTGTGTGGGAATGGCACTGAGGAATGAAATGCGGGTTCAGCCAAGGAGACAGCTCCAACTGGCCAACTGCTGACTCCCCATCAAGGCGGAACAGCTGATGCGATGGGGCCGCTAGCAAACTGCCCGAGAGAATGGACCCGGGTAGTTAAGCCATCAAGAAGCAGAATTTGATTCTGCTTACTGGGGTCCCTGTAAGGAACCCAGGAATGGCTTGAGTGGGAGTAGATTTATACAATTACTCAGCAGTGACCGCCATTAGGCCTAGTGGGGACACAGTAGCCAGTCAGTCTTTGTCCTCTTGGAGCTTAAGGTTGGTCAGACAGGATAATCTGTGGACAAGCTATCACAGGTGGAAAGACTTACAAAAGCTCAGTTTGGGTGTGTGTGTGCGCGCGTATGAGTGTGTATGTGTGTATATGAGTGTGTGTATGAGTGTATGGGGGGAGCGTGTTAAACAAGGAGAGAGTATGGGACTCGAGGCTGAAGAAGAGGCACACAGAGCTTTAAGGACCATGCTGAGATAGTTGGGCTTTAACTACAGGGCAATGAGAACTTGTTCCAGGGAGGAGTATTCTACAGGCTATGACGTTAAGCTTGCACACAGACAACATTGTTCAGACTGGTATAGTTAAAGGAAGAAAGGAAAGGGAGACATAAGAAGCAGAGGTAGAGCTGGAGCCATTTGGGAGCCCAGCGGGCAGTGACAGTAGGCTGGGCCCAGCTTGGTTCAGGAATTGTGATCAGTTTAGGATACAGAATTGAGGAGACTTGGCAATTGGTGATCTGCTGGCCGGAGGAGACGGAGACTCCAGGGACTCCGGGGACATTTCCGGGGTCTGTCTGTCATGGCCACTGCTGTTTCCTGTAGGGTTGGAAACACTGGAGGAAGAATGACGCGGACAGTTCTCCCCTCCCAGAGTCTGAAGAACTTCAAAGTGATGGTGTTGAGTCAGTGAAGGAGTTTATGGGGCTTGAAGCTCAGAAGAGAGGCTGGAAGTGGAAATGTGGGAATGATTGACACTCAGACTTTAAATCAAGCCATGGGCTCCTTATGATTGCCCTGAGAACCAGCAGAGTGGGAGGGGCCAGGCTGGAGGAGGAGTGGTCAGAAGAAGCCAGAAACCCTAGTCAGGGCTAGAAGCTCAATGTAGCAGAGGCCACCTGTGGAGCTGAGATGCCCAGTAAGATAAAGTCTGGAGATCCTTCATTGTCTGTTGAATTCAACAAACTGCTGACCTTCAAGAACTTTTGGTGGAGTGGTGGGAACAGAAGCCAAAGGACAGGGACAGGTGAGTGAAAGGCATTTTAGAGATGCCAACTGGCAGTGACTTGGGGCAGTCACCTACAGGGATTCTTCCAGGATTCAGGTAACAAATGATCAAAGTGCAAGAATTTGAAGACTCATAAAGATTCAGGAGACATGGTCTCTGTGGCCAGAGAGAAATGAGGGAAGTTGGCCTGATGTAGCGCTGCCTCTGAAGCAAAGAAGAAAGTGAACAGGAACTAGGAGTGTCCGTGATTCTCACAAGGAGCACACTGAAATTCCAGCCACCCCGGAGAAGCATGTCCTTGCATGTTCTTGTTCCCACATACCCTTAGGAGGTCCCCAAATGTCAAGTAAGTGTCAGAGCCAAAGGAACAAAACTGAGGAAGTGCTATGTCTCAGGTTAAGATAACTGGCCTTTGGAGCAGAAACACCAAGACAAAACAACCGAGCTTTAAGGCTGGGCACAGTAGCACACAACTGTAATCTCGGTGCCCATGAGTCCGAGGCTGGGAGATCACACGTTCAAGGCTAATCTGAGATTTATCGTAAGACTCTATCTCAAAACAGGTACAAATAAAATAAAATTTGCTTTTGCCACTCATTATCAGAAAAGCTTCTAAAATTTCTACAGATTTAAAGGCAGTCCAAAAGGCTGGTGTGGAACAAGCCTGAACCCCCAGTGCTGGGGTGGTAGAGACAGGAGGGTCTTTGGAGCTCACTGACCAGCTACTCTATCCTCAGCAAGTTCCAGGCCAATGAGAGACTCTCTCAAAATAGAAGTGCATAGAGCCAAATAAACAACACCTAAGGTTGTTCTTACACAGGTGCACAAATACCCACACCCCCACAACACACATACACAGACACACAGACATACACAATACAAGCAGGTACAACACACAGGGACGGAGGGAGGGAGGGAGGGAGGGAGGGAGGGAGAGCAGTCTATTTTCAGAAATGCCTTATTCTGAAAATAAGCTTAGGATTAAAAAGATGTAGATCTTGGGAATTCAATTTTCTGCAAGGAACAAGTCCTTCCTCCCGCATCTTTAAGGTGAAGACAGGACAGGTGGCAGGCTGATGTCAGTCAGAAGTGCCTGGAGGCAGTGGTGTATGGGCAATCCCTTAGGAAACAAAACTTGAAGGAATAGCTTCTTTGTGAGCCACCCAGTCCCCAGCTTGGATGTCCTGATGTCTAGGGCGCAACCCAGCTCTGGCTGGCCCCAAGGACCAGCAGGCCTTCTCCATCAGCACCTCCTCCTCTCTCCACCTCCTCTTGCACAGCCCTCTCCCCAGGTGGTGCCATCCAAAGTAAACAGGTGGACAGGTCTGTGCATCACTATCACGGCCATTAACACCCACGGCTGTCTTGGTGTCCTGGGTGTTGACCGCCCAGCCCCTGACCAAGCTGCTTACATAAAGTTCAGCAATCCCCTGCCCCACAACCAAAGGCTCAGAAGCCTCATCCTGTATCTGGTGTGCCATGTGGATAGAGGGACTTCCCAGCTGGCGAACTATCCCAGTCAATCAGCAGGTACTGTTACCAGCATCTGGGTGAGAGACATTCAGGTGCGAGAGCTTCTAATCTTCACTCCTGCCCCCCTCTCTAATCCAAGACCGGGAGATGCTTTCTGTTGTGAATGCAGGCAAGGGAGGCAGGTGGCGTCAGCATGGGATGCTTGGAGTTGTGGAATCCAGGGCCTTCTTGGCATGGCAGCGAGCAGTGAGGTTCCCTTGGGGGTGTGGGGTTGCGTATTCCTTTGGACTTGAAGGACAGACGACAGCTCCTGCAGGCAGTGAGGTAACAATGGAGCTTCATGGGCAGAGCATCAAATCTCACACCATCTGGCTCCCTAGCCTTGCTCTGTGCAACCATGGGTACCACATACAGCATCTCAGTTCTGGGAGATCTAGGGAAGAGCTTCCCACACCAACCTTTTCCCAGGGACTCCGTTGCTGTGGGATAATGGTTTTTACCCTATAAATATTTCTTTCTTGTACTTGTTTAATAAAATGCTGATAGGCCAGTAGCCAGGCAGGAAGTAGAGATGGAGCAACGAAAATTCTGGGAAGAAGGAAGTTTCGGTCTGCAGTCATCACCCAGATAGAGTGGTAGCCAGACACAGAGCAAGCAAGATGTGACTGCCTTGCCGAAAAAGGTACCAAGCCAAGTGGCTAACACAGACAAGAATTATGGGCTAATATAAGTTATAAGAGTTAATAAGAAACCTGAGATACTAGGCCAATCAGTTTATAATTAATGTAGACCTCTGTGTGATTTCTTTGGGACTTAACAACTATGGGAACCGTAGTCAACACTTCATGTTAAAACAAAGGTGGGGTAGGTGTGGGCATAAGGCTTTATGTTGGTATTATTTAGCATGGGTTTGTTTTTTGTTTTGTTTTGTTTTGTTGAGACAGGGTTTCTCTGTGTACCCCTGGCTGTCCTGGAACTTTCTCTGTAGACCAGGCTGGCCTTGAACTCAGAGATTCTCCTGCCACTACCTTCTGAGTGCTGGAATCACTATCCAACTTAGCGCAGGTTTTGTTTTGAGTCTCCATAGCTTGAACTTGACCATTGCTGGCTGTGGTGGACATTCAAGCATTCTGGGATCTACCCTTAGTAGCTAATTCTCTGGGAGTCTTAAATTTCATATTGATAAAACTGGACTAAACTCTCATTGCTGCCATGGTCACAGAGAATCAACCCTGAGCAATCAGTGGGAAACAGCACTGAACTTGGACCTGAGAGCCAACTCCCAGTGATGCTTACTCATGACCAGGCTTCACAGAAGCTTTGTTCTTTGCCTCAGTTTTCTTCTATGTATGGTAAGGGTGGAGAAACCCTGGTCCAGGAAACTGATAAGGACCAAGTACTTTCTGAACTATTCTTACGGTGTCCCGATTGTCCTCGGGGAGGGGAGAAGAAGGACGGAGCTGGGTACCTTTCTGTGATGGGTTATAGAATGTTAACTTCTTTGGTCCTTCTGAAATAGTGTCAGAGAGGAGTCCCCTGGTGTCAGGAAAAGGGGTGCTGTACCTCCAGGTTCACCAGCACCCTAATTTTCAGATTCTGCATCCAGGATAAAAGAATTGCGTTGGTAAGTCCTCTATTAAATTTGATGTAAGAGCCAAAGGCAACCCTCCCACCACCACACAGGATCAGGAGCCTTCCTCCACTTCCCTCTTAAAGGAGAGTTAGGTGCTGCACTGGGCAGTCTCCCAGTAATGCTGGAGAGAAATGAATGGGGAGGAGCTTAGATCAGAACCCTCTTTACTCCTACTCATCGGGTGACCTTTGACCTTTCACTTGGCTTCCCCCCCCCCCCCCGCCCTCGGGAGGATCCCACTAATACGAAATAAAACATTTATGAACTTGAATTGCAAGAGGCCTGCTACTTGTAGGTGCTCAGCTACTAGTGAGTAGGTATTCAATGGATGCTGTTTAACTCTGAATCTGGGCGTAGGTGCCTTAGGAGCCCCAGGTGGGCAAAGAGATGTTCTGTCTGAACTTATAGGAAGGTGGGTACTGGGTTGGGCTGTTCAAAATACATGACTGATCATCTCAAGCTCCTTGCTGTAAAAACATCTGCATTTTCTGTGTGATTGGAGGAACACAAGCTAGGGAGGCATGGCTCTGATAAATGTTTCTGTCTGTGCCAGCAGGACGCTGGAGTCTAGAGGGCCCTCAGAGTCTGAAGGGGTAAGGTGTAGAGAAGCCGGGAAGACCCATAGTTAGGGCTCATACTGTGGAGACTCAGCCGCCCCCACTTGTGCATGGAGGCCAGCCAGCCCTAGTACCGTCTCTGTATTAATACCTGGTGTAGAAAGAGGGTATCCTGCAGGCGTGAAGCGGGGTGGGTCAGCTCACACCACTCCTTCAAATACCGTGTGTCATGTGTAACTTGGCACGGTGTGTGTGTTCATGAGGGTCTGTGAATGAAGGCGCAGAGATACCTTGAGAATAAACAGCCTCTGTGGCTGCAGGGGGTTCAGTCTTGATGAACTGAGGCGCTTCCCTTTTGCCTCTTGGCATCTTTATTTTTTCCTATGTTTACACTTTACTAGATTTCCGTATCTCAAAACAAACAGAGGTTTCTGAAAATACAGTGCCAGGTGCACGTACCTGATTCATGAGGTACCACGGTTTTCCGGGTTCCCTCTAAACCAAGTTTTGCATAAGCTTTGTATCCATGGGAAACTCTCAGACAAGATTCTCACATAGGGCAACAAAAGGGTGGATGAGGGGCAGAGTGAAAACTCCAGAGCTAGACCAGGTATAGTCAGTCCAGCGCTTCAAGGCTAGTGGAGGTTGCTTGCTATTTCTCCGGCACCAGGCCAGCGGGACATTATGCCACCACCGTGAATGCGTCTGATGTGCCCACCGTGGAACAGAATCATTGCTGTCAAACACCATAGTAAATGAGGAAGAGAAAGAGCCCCCAAGGGACAGGAGGCATCACAGCTGACCTGGAACTCCAGCTTGCACGTCCTGGGGGTGGGGGGGCGGTCACAGACACTGCGCTTTTTCAGGCACCAACATTCAGCCCTTTTTCCATCTAACCCATGACCTCAGAGAAGTAAGCCCAGAATCTTGCCAGACTGTGTGCACCAATGAATTTTCTCTCTAGAGGTCAGCATGTTTTGCCAACTGTTAATAGCCCGACCTCTTGCCAGGTGGACTTTTGACTTGTCTGATGCAAGTCAGAGTCATCTTGTCACTCAGCTGACTGCCTGGTAGTTTCTTGAGATCCCAAAAGGAAGCCAGGATTGAGAACCACCATGCGGACAAATCATGGCAGCACCTTAGAGAGAAGCCATGATCCACCGGCTGCTCCACACACACAGGAGACATTCTCTTTGTCCTCAGCTCTTCGTCCTCAGTCACAATTTGTATTCCTTTTATCTTTTCTAGTCTGTTCCGTGAGCTGATCTTTCTATAGTAGTCTTGGGCTCTGCTTGGTTCCAACTTTCATCCTTTTATTTATCCGCCCAGGACTGAAGTGTACTGGGAGCTGCGGGCTGTGTTCCTGCCACCCCAGCTCCTGGTGGCCTGGCTAGCTTATGCCCTGAAATAACAACACACAAACTGTATTCTTTTAAACACTGTTTGGCCCATTATATCTAGCCTCTTCTCGGCTAACTCTCGCACCTGGACTAGCCCATTTCTAATAATGTGTGTAGCACCCCAAGATGCGCTTACCGGGAAGATTCTAGCCTACGTCCATCCTGGGTCGGAGCTTCATAGCGTCTGCCCCAGAGAGGAGAGCTATCAAGTCTGAGCTCACTTCCTCTTCCTCCCAGCATTCTGTTCTGTTTACTCCACCCACCTATGTTCTAACCTATGAGGGCCAAGCAGTTTCTTTATTTTTTAACCAATGACCTTCCTCCATCACTGAAGGATTGCCTGCTGCAGTAGCCTTGGGCTAGCTTCTGGGGATGTTGCAGAGATCAAAGTAGACCAGGCATCTCCTCTCAGGGAATGTCTATTCTGCAGGGGTTTGCCACCTCAGTCTTTCTCTCCTTCTTAATAACAATGAGATATTTCAAAAGTGTGGCTTCTCTCCAGAGCTACATTGTTGATCCCCTCTTTGTTCCTGAGTGAAGTCCGTGTCTTCAGTATCTTGATCCTAATCAGTCTCCATTCATGGGTAGCTGAATGAGAATATTTCCTAGCACTGGACGGTGTTTTGCTCATGTGACCTGAGTCTTGTACTGGGAAGCAGGCACCAGTAGATCCCCATCAGACACTTCCTATCATACTGTCCCCAGTCACGCCAGTGAATCCGGTTTTTCTTATTGAAGAAATGGAGCCGTTTACCTGAGGTTCTGTTCCTCAACATCAAAAGTCTTTACCCCACTTGCCCTTCCTTCCGAGGCCCAGAACCAACCTCAGGCATTGCTTCTAGCTACCGTGTAACATGGAGGAATTGCGGCTACTGCGTCATCAGTCAGAGGATCAAACAGGCCTGTTTCCTGCTAAGATAGTGGTTTTCAAATATTAACTGTGACCCACATTAGGAAACACACTTCATGACATGTAGCTGAAACCAGTTCCTCAGGCACCATGCTTATATTCAATAGTCGATTTTTTAAAAAATGGGATATTCATTCATCAAATTAAATTCATGAGAATAATAATCACTTATATCCTTTAGTTTGAAAGGATATTAAGTGCTTTTTAATCTGTGTGGGCCTTGAGCCTACAATTTGGTCTAGCACCTCCTAGTGGGATTTTGGGAAACAGCGACTACTTTGCTTTGTCTACAAGAAGCCTTCGTGCAGGGAAGGAATACAGGCTAACCCCAAAGACATTCGTGGGCTTGTTTCTTTTTCAAAGGGCACACCTGAAGACTTTTGCTAGAACAGGCAATGGGGCACATTCCCTCTTTTAGGACCTGTCTGTCCTCTTTACACATTTGATAACAAAAATAAACGGGAGAGCGAAAGTTTACGGAGAAGTGGCAAAGCTACTTGCCTCTGGCTATAAAGGATCTGCTCTTCCTTTGTTTCCTCAGGTGTACCAGGCCTCACAGACAGCAAGTGCCATGCAAGCTAACAGATGCCTTCACAGTGTTGGCAAGAGTGCCCACACAATGTCACTTACCAATTGAGGGCTGGTGGCTCACACCTGTAACCCTGTAACCCAGGAGGCTGAGCAAGGCAAGGTCTTAGGAGTTTAAGGACATCCTCAGAAACACTGCAAATTCTGACAGCCTGGAATACAGTGTGAGGCCATGTTTTACTCCAGCCCTGCACCCCCAAGAAGAACAAAAGGAAGAAAGGAAAGGGAAGGAAGGGAGGGAGGGAGGGAGACATTTTGCTTCCCTTACCACTACACAGATAGTGAGGGTTCCTTTGAGGCACTGTTGGTACTCCAATATTTTCTCCACTTAAAAGGCAATCCGACTGTCCTATGCTAAAATGTCTCCCAGAGGTCAAAATGATTAAGTCATATCTCATTTTTTAATGCAAAAGAGGTTATAGGATAGATTATGGTCAGCAACACCCTAATGAGATCAGAGACGGAAGCAGGTATTTCTGCCCTTGCCCCATCATGCTCCATGCCCTACCTCCTCTTGGCCTACGTATGAGCAGAATCTTACGGACCCTCATTGCCTTCAAGGAAGTTTGGCGATGCTCTTACAGGCTGTTGGCGGCACAGAGTGGGTGGTTCTGGCATCCTGAGAGGGGCAGCATCTGTGAGTCTGAAGTTGCGTTTGTAGGCAGTCTAGTGATGGTGACAAGCTTCCAGGGAACATCTGTGCTCAAACAACCCCTGCAGACTTTGGCACATTGGGTACACTTTCTTCTGCCTTTTCTGAGCACATCACTCTCTCCCAGGCTGTAGGATCAGCCCGTGGTCAGCAGGGTTAGTATGACAGTGTCTACACTCCACAACATGGTTCCACACCCATACAAAGTCCGAAGGCTGAGACTAGGCCTGAGCTGCATGGTCACCAATGTCACGTTTTTCTGAGCAGATGAGAAGGGATGACAATATTCTAGAATCAGGACTTTATAAACGAGGAGCTACCCACCTCTTCATCACTTTAGACGCAACGCAGTAAAGCTATATAAGAAAAAAATCTAAGTCAGGTTTGAGTTGGGTCATGGGAACCAGGTCAGGACTCCTAGCCAGACCCCCGGAGTTAGCTATCAGTTATCATCATGGGATGGGGAAGAGGCGAAGGTGACTTGCCTGTATTTGTGCGTATTACCCATGGTAACCGTTCCTTGGTATTTGGGGGAAAAGAATGAGAGCGTCACCATCAACAGCTTGTGTCACTTAGGCTTTAGTCTCAGTCTCCCTGGCTTGGTCTCAGCCCAGCGTCCCCCACTCCATGTGCCCATGGAAACTGCTGATGGGGTCAGAGTGAGTTCCATGGCTCACCTCTCGGTCTTTTGCTTCTCACGGTTCAGCATGCAGACGATGGGTGTGCTCTACGCTGCCTGCGACTTCTGGCCATCAGTGCGTTTGGTAGTGGGGTGGGGACAACAGAAACAAATCTCCCCTCGAGGTCCCAGCTACAGAGCCCAGCGGCTTCTGAGGCCCGGTGGCGATGTATTTCCAACTAAAGAAGCTCCGATATGGAGCAGGTCTGATGGGTCCACAGCAGTCGTGAAACACTTCCGCTCTCTGTGTCCTTATTTCCTGTAAGTCAGGAAATAAAGGCAAGGATGTGCCCAAGATCCCAGAGTTTGGGCACATAGTGGGCTCCTAGCTCTACACATGGAAAGCTAAGGTTTATGTTCTCAGTAGCTCTGTCTTTCCCACCAGCCATCTCTGAACCCCCGACACCATGGGAGGTAGCAGGGAGGCCACCTGGTCCTGGTCTTTGGGTGTCTATGACTAGAACATGCTACCCTGTTGTCAAGCTTCTGCCTAAATGTTAATATTTATTATTTACAGCCAGCCACTGCCCCCTTTCAAAGGTGAGCACAGTAAAATTTATGACAGGTGTACTATCAGATCCTGGAGAAGCATAAAAGCAGGAAGGCGAGTGGTAACACAACCATCTGTGGAAGGAAGCTTCTTACTCAGAGGCCACGGACACCTGTGACATCACAGCATGGAGCTGCGGCCAGGTGTTTCCCTCATGGGGCTGCTGCTGCTGCTGCTGGGACAAGGTAAGTGTGACTGGTGAGGGTTAGAGTCACTGGTACTCAGTCCTGTCGGTGCCCTCCGTTGCTTAAGCAAGACATCTAGGAGTAGAATGCCCCCTTCTGTTGAGACAAAGCTCCGGATGGAAAGGTGAAACACAAGAAGGCTTGTTTGCCTCTTGTGATGGGAGGCAGACACTGCCTGGTGAAGGACTGAGCCTTAGGGGCTCTGAAAGCCGCAGTGGGCCTAGGGAGAGATCAGATGCATCAGTGAGCTGCAGATTCTGGTGGGGGGAAAGGTGGCGACTGCAGAGTCACCAACAGAGTCTGCTACTGTGTGGCCTTGGAAAAGTTCCACCTACCTGAACCTCAGTTGTTGTTTTTTTTCTCCATCTTTGAAATGAGGCGGTGATGGTTGGAGATGTGGGTCCATGGTAGAGTGCTTGTTTATCAGTACGAGGCCTCTTTTCCCCCCATCAGAATCCGCAGCTCACTG